>NC_081406.1:148328090-148928090 GCF_030272615.1 Cryptomeria japonica | reverse complement strand
TAGCATGCATCTGAAGAAGTTTTATGTCTTAAAAAATAGAAAAATAAAAAATAGTGAAAAATAAGGAAATCCAAAAATAGTGGAAAAGTAGAAAAAAAAAGAAAAAGTGAAAAAGCATAAAATTCAAAAACAGTGAAAAAGCAGAAAAATAAAAAATAGTGGAAAAGCAGAAAAATAAAAAATAGTGGAAAAGCAGAAAAATCAAAAAACAGTGAAAATGCAGAAAAATAAAAAACAGTGAAAAATCAAAAAATACAAAAAACAATGAAAACAGAAAAAAAAATCAAATGTGAGAAAAAAAAATTGCAATAAAAATAGATGGTGAAAACCTGGAAACGGGTGCTATTTGTCAGCTAGCTCTTCCATCTATTGGTTCATGCATCCTTCCGCTTGCATTTCATTTTCCATCAGCGTTGTTCATATCCATAATAAGCCTTTGTACATATGTAGGCATCGCGGGTGATGTCTCACCATGGTTTGGATCATTGTATTTACAATAATAAAAGTTTGTTTCTAGGCTGGGTGCAAAATCTTGCACGTACCTGGGGGCAATTTTTTTAATCGTTTAGAGCTTCATCAAACAGGTAGAACAATAGTTAGACAACTCTTTCCAAGTGAAACTGAGACACATCCAACATTGAACACAAGATCAATTTGTCAACCATCAAACTATCACATGTTAGTCTAGGCACATCACACACATATCAATGGATGATATCTTTTGACTAATGATTTTAACACTTTGGTTCAACTTATCTACTTGATTTTCACTATCATGATTTTTGAGTGACTCTAGGATGTCTTTGACTAGAGGAACAAGGAAGGAACATGCTATTTTTCTTGTCTACTGTCTGTAAATTAATCATTAATATGTGCAAATTTGTCTCAGGATATGATCATTGGAGTATCATCGAAGACATTTTTTATTTGCATATAGAAATGGTTAATACTACATGTTTTACTAAAGCAACACTCAGGTCATCTTGGTTCAATTATACCTAGATGCTTGTGCTAACTTGCAATATCAAAATCCAGGAAAGTAGTGCTCATGTCATCATGGTTTAATTATACCATCGATGTTTCCACTCACTTCCCACATTTTAAAAGTTCAATGATGACACAAAGCAATAACCCAGTGAATGGTCTGATCGCAACATTGCATTTGCATTTGCATTTAGCTTGCATTTCATTCTTGCATAGGATCACAAATGCTCATCTTATCCAAGGCCAAATCTATCACAAGAATCATCAATGTAACATCATAGGTGTATACACAATCAGAATGATGACTCATCTCTCTTCGAATATTGTCTACCCAAAGAGAATCTTATGCTACTCCCTCGAATGTGCCAACATCAACACATCTAAATCTTCTCGCAACAAGATATCAACACAATGTTAGTTCTTTATCCAATCAATCTTATCAATTCTATCAATCCATCTCATCTGATCTATTCTATCATGTCTTATACATGATGTATCCTTCTTGGAACCATACGTTTTGATCAAATCTTATACATGATATATCATTCCTGAAACTAGGTTCGCTTTGATCATCTTTGTCTTATATAAGAGGCACCATTCCTGAAACCAGACTTGATCTCAATCTTATCAGTTTTGATCAATCTTGTTAGTTTTGATCAATCTTATCAATTTGATCAATCATATTAATTCAATCAAACTTTATCAATCATCACATCAAGCACCACATCAAAGTGATCGAAGAACTCACACTTTCATCAACCATAGTTGTAGGAATCAACTAATAATCTATCGGGAAATCAATTTTGCAAGAATTCAAACACTCCAAACCTTGTCAATTATCTTAATTGATCTCCCGAGGGGGCATCATCGTATCGTAATTTCACAATCAATGGTTGGGGCATTGCATCAAACCAATATGACATCATCATCATCAAATTGAGATTATTCTTTGAATCAACACGTTATCACACCTCGCTTCAAAGAGGGGCAAAATGTATACACCTAAAAATGGTCTAAAGATAATTAATTAAATAAGTAATTATTTAATTAATCCCCCTTCCCAATTTAATTTAATTTACTAGCAATTTGATTAAATTACCCCATTCATCTACTTATTAATAAATCTAAGGATTTATTTAATAAGTTCATTTCAATAGTCCCCTTTGATTAATTAATCTAAATTAATCAATCCCCCCCAGTTAATTCATTCTTCTAATCACCTAATTAATTAAAACAAATCAATTTATGAGTTGTTGAAAGTTGATTAGCCTTGTCCTATTATTTGAATTTTTAAATTCAAATTTCCCACATGCCTCCTAACTTCTAACCACCTAACCTAACCACCCCCTAACCTAACCCATTCCACCTAATCCTGGGTTTAACTAACCCCATCCTAACATCCTTATCCTAACCTCCTATGGGTTGGATATTTCTCCCCTTGAGACACATGAAACTTATGCCACATGTCTCCTCCCTTGGACACTTTCCCTCTTGTGAGCAAGATTCCTTGACACTTGTCACCATAGAGATGACAAGTGTCCCTCCCTGCAACCTCTTCTCCAACCTCCTCCATTTTGATCCTTAATATCTTTAGATTCAATCTTGACCATTGAATCCTGCCACCTCACCCCTCACCTTCACAATCCTATAAATATCCCCCATTTTGGAGCACAAAGGATCCCATCTCAAGCATTATTATTATAGGCATATCATTTATAGCATTCTAGTTTAGCATTGTTACAATTTATTGCATCTTAGATCTAGCTTAATTTTATCACCTTCTAGCATAATTGCTTAGTCATATAGCATAATCAATCGCTCATCTAGCTTAATTACATCTATCATTTAGCATAATCATGCATATCATTAGCATAATTAGCTTCTTGGATCAATCTAGCTTCATGCATTCATCTAGCTTGCACATCATATCATTTTAAATCCCCCATCTTGGTGTAGTCAAGTCATTGCGATTCCTCATCTAGATCTAAGAGAAAATCCACACTCGCATCTCTTAGGAGGTGATAGGTCGATTTGCCATGGTTTATCTTTCATTTGATTTCAATTTGCTAACCATGCTTGTAATGATCTATTGAGGGGTTGTGTTGCAGTTGCAGGTACCCTACTTCACACTCATGACAATTACAGATGATTATAACATGTTCTTGTTGGTGTCTCCTAATTGAGTCCTATTTGTTTTGATGGCCCGCATTGATCCTTTTGTGCGTTCTTGGTGATTTTGCTGATCTAGTGATATTCTTCGTGTTATGTGGTATTCTGGTGGTGTAATGTGTTGTGGATGATCTTCATGGAGTGATTTCCTATGGTGTTGTGTGTTTGAGAATTTGATTTAGGTCCATGTTATGCCATGTATATCATTATATTGGTCTGGTGGTCAATCTTTGTATCGTGTGATGTAATTTTGATATTGTGAGTCGAGGGTTTAGCCATCCTTGTTGCCAAGGTTGATGATCGATATAAATAGGTTTGATATTCATGTAATTTGGTTGTCGATTAAGTGTCTACATTACCAAAGATTGGTAAAGGTGCAAACAAGTGAATACATCTTTCGACATTGTGACTAAGTAGAGATTGAAGAGTTGCAAAGAAAACAAATGTGTTTAACTGAAACTTTCATCAGGCATTTGGAGATGCTATTCTTTCAGTTCATGTAATCCTGATTATTGTCTGAATCTTATTGTAAGGTAGTGAACCTTCCCTGAGGATTGTAGCCTTCCAGGTTATTATATCTTGAGCAGTGAGCTCTAGGAAGTGTGCTTGAATGCATGTGCATTCCTCATTGTAATATTTGCACATACTACTGCAAACTATTATCTTATTGTGGGTAGGTTCCCACCATTGTTTTTCCCTTAACCAAGTTTTCTACATCAAAAATATTGGTGTTATGTGTGTTGTTGTTATTGTCTTTATCTTTATTCTTGTTGTAGTTGATCAGATCTATGATTGTGCTTAAATTGTTTAATCCAGTAAAAACTGATGCACCCCCACCCTCTTAGTTTCCCTTAATTGTTGTTGCCAACAATTGGTATCAGAGCTAGATCCTCTAGAAGATGCTTGACCTCTTGAGGAGATCGTGGATGGTAACTAGAGGTGTTATTTTTAAGGAGAGTCTGAGATTCAATGGAAGTAACTATGCTACATGGAAGAACTAGATGAAGGTGCACTTGAGATGTCTTGGAGAGGATTGTTAGAAGATTACAAAGGATGCCTATTATGTTCCTCAGAATGGACCGGTTACTGTTGCTGAGATCAAAGATGCTAAAAATAACATTAGAGCAAAGGAAGCATTGTTGAGTGCCCTAACCGATTATGAGATGACTAATGTAACGGGACTTCAGACTGCACATGAGATCTGGGAGAAGCTTGAGACTTTGTATGAAGCAAATAAACAAGTTAAAGTTTCTAAGTTGTAGAGTTTGAAAGGGAAGTATGAGATGTTGAAGATGGGAGAAGATGAGAACATAAAATCCTTTATGGCTAAGGTGAATGAACTTGTCCTAGGTATCAGATGTGCCGGTGAAACCCTTGAAGAATATGAAATTGTTG
The DNA here is from genome assembly GCF_030272615.1 of Cryptomeria japonica. Lineage (NCBI taxonomy): Eukaryota > Viridiplantae > Streptophyta > Pinopsida > Cupressales > Cupressaceae > Cryptomeria > Cryptomeria japonica. The sequence goes on along the minus strand of NC_081406.1, from coordinate 148,923,542 downwards.
GTAAGGTGCTGAGATCATTGCCTCCTGCTTATAAACATAACGTAGCTTCTATTGATGAGATATGGAATGTGACTACTGTGATAAGAGATATGTTGGTTGGGAAGATTGCTGCATTTGAATTGAGCAAATTTGGTGAATCACATGGAAAGTCTGAGACAACATTTAGAGCATCTGTATCTGGAAAGAAAAATTATGACCCTAATGAATGTAGAATATCCAGATATGAAAGAAAGAGAAGAGAGATGGAAGAGAAAGAAAGAGAATTGGGTGAGCTTGAAGCATTGGTTGCCCAAAGATTGCCCAAGGGAGCTGGTAAGTATGATTGAAAATTGCTCTAAAATGTTTCTCTTGCAATAAAATAGGACATTTTGCTTCTATGTGCCCTAAGAGAATGTCTAAATATGATAGGCATGATAAAATTGATAAGAATGATAGGAATGATAGATATGAGAAGCATGAGAAGTATGATAAACCTTACAAGTCTAACCAAAAGTTTAAGCATTAGAAGAACTGCTATTATGAAACTAATTAAGGTGTTAGATATGAAGAACCAGAAGGAGATGAAATTGTGTTTATTTTTATCAAAGAAGATGGACTAGTACCTATTAATTCCACAAGCTGTACTATTAAGGAGAAAGCTTTAGCTGCTAAAGTTGAAGAGAAAGATGAATGGGTGATTGACAATAGTTGTTCACATCATATGACTAGTGATAAAAGAAAATTTGTGAATATGGAAAAGTATGATGGTGGAATAGTAAGATTTAGAGATGACAAAGCCTATGTGATCTATGGTAGAGGTTCTATTTCCCTTGATGGTAAGAATAACACTAATAATGTCTTGTATGTTGAAGGTTTGAAGCATAATATTTTAAGTGTTGGATAGATGGTTGACAAAGGTTATGATTTGCAATTCAAGAATGGAAAATACAAGATCCTAAATGCCTCTAGTATAGAGATTGCATCATGAACTAAGACTAAAGGTAATATCTTTCATTTGAATGCTGATGAGCAAAGTTGTTTGACTACTCAGATTGATGAAAGATAGTTGTGGCATAGGAGAATGTGTCATGTTAATTTTGATTCAATTATTAAGATCAATTCTATTCAAGCTGTTAGAGATTTTCCTAAAATTGTTAAGCCTGCTAATCCGTTATGTAAGGAATGTCAAATGGGAAAGCAAACAAGGATTTCTTTCAAGAGTAAGCAGTATACATCTGATGAATTGCTAGATCTTGTGCATATTGACTTATGTGGACCTACTGCAATAAGAAGTGTCCAGGGTGACATATATTTCATGTTACTAATTGATGACTACCCTAGGATGATGTAGGTTGCCTTTTTGAGGAAGAAATCAGAAGCATTGGGCAAATTTAAGACATTCAAACCAAAGGTTGAGACTGAGACAAGATTGAGGCTAAAATGTTTGAGATCTAACAGAGGAGGATAATTCTATTCTGGTGAGTTTGATTCATTTTTTGAGAAGCATGGAATTAGAATACAATTATTTGCTCCTAGAACCCCACAACATAATGGAGTTGTTGAAAGGAAAAATAAAACTATCTTGGATGTTGCAAGGACTATGCTGATTGAATGTAATGTTCTGAAGATCTACTGGAGAGAATCTATTAGCATTGTTGTTTACACATTCAACTGAGTACATATAAAAGGTGATATTGGTAAGACTCCTTATGAGCTATGGTTTGGGCATGCTCCTACTATGAGATATTTCAAAAATTTTGGAAGCAAGTGTTATATCAAGAGAGATGAGGATATAGGAAAGTTTGATGCAATAAGTGATGAAGGATTTTTCTTGGGATATGTTACTGCGTCATTTATTCCTCATAATAAGAGTGAGTCATCCTTTAAGATTTTTAGTTGGAGTCCTAATCTTTCTTGTGATAACTCGGTTCAAGTCCTTAGTACGTCTGTAAATCCTTTTTCAATCATAAAAGTCAAGTTTAGATAATTGGTTGAACTCTATGAACACGTTGAACCATTTTGAACCGGGTTCAACAGGTTCATTTAGGTTCCATAGGTTCCTAGGTGTTAAGGGAGGTTTTTCATACTAATATTTTCTCTAAGTGTCTTGCAGCAACTCTCTAAAATTTTATGGTTTGGTGATATGTTACTTTATTTCCCTCTGGCTCTTGAACTCATTGAACTAAGTTCAAGAGGTTCAAACATGTTCAACATGTTCAATATAGCACAAGTGGTCAGCAGCTTGATATTATTTGTTTTCTCAGCAAAATTCTCCTTGAGCCCGACGTACATCTTGAACTACTTGAACGCCCATGAAGTCTGTTTAGGATGTTCATAAGTGTTTGAAGTTGGTGGGTCCTGCGGGTTTTAATGATTTGATGGTGCATTCATTGCCAATATGAGGAGGCGGAACCATGTCTTAAGTGACGTCAATCCTCAGTTTTTCGAAGTAAGTAATCATTTTGGGAACTGGTGGTTACTTCAAAAACGCCGCCATGCATTCAATGCATGCATGCGATGTCTAATCCACAAACTCAACACACTCGGACTGAAAATTGGAATTATTGCATTCAATGTTTCCATATCATTGCCTTCACTAATAAGGTATGAAGGATTGTTAGTGCTCCGCATTTGTTCCTCACTGTTGTGTCTTTGTTTTTCCTAGATGGGAGTCTTGTTTGCTGCTAGCCGTCGTCTGGTTGTTCAACTGTGAAGGTGAGTCTTTTTCTTGTCCTCTCCAGTGGTTTTTGCTTGCATTTTCTCTCTTACAAAAAGTTTTGGCTAAGTCTCTAGGTTTGACCCTCACGAAAACATTTGGGAGATGCTTTTCAATGGATGGGAAACAGGTTCCTGTTATTGGATAGGTAAAAGACGTCCAGGTAGTGCTAGCAGCATGCCCTGATAAAAGAGTAAGATTAACTATCCTAGTTGCTGATATTCCCATGAATTATAGAATGCTTTTGAGTAGAACTTTTTGCAAGGATCTTGGAGGTGAAATCAAAATGGACTGGTTTGAAGCCATTATTCCCCTTGGAAAATAGAGAATCAAGCTTGAACCCGAGCCTAAAAATAAGTACACTAGCATTCTTGAAACAAAATCTGGGCTTTGGGTTTGTCCGAAGGAAAAATAGTATTAATAGTATTATTAGTATTATTAGTATTATTAGTATGAGGCATTATTATTAGGATTAAATGAGGCCAGATGTAAAGGTATCAAATTGCTCAAAGTTAAAGGTGATGCGGAGTTGATTGTCAGACAGGTGAGAAATGTTTATACAGTTAAGAATGACAGATTGAGACATTATAGAAATAAGGTTTGGGATGAGTTAGAATTCTTTGGTACTTTCTCCATTGAAGCCATTCCGAGGGAACAAAACAGTAGGGCAGATTCGTTGGCCGTTTCAGCTTCATTTTTATTACCGCATCCAGACTTTAAGGATAATTCATATAGGATTGAAATGGTTTATAGGCCTAGTGTCCTTGATAATGTAAATCATTGGCAAGTGTTTGATGTGGATGCAAAGCTCAAAGATTTCATAGAATGTGTTCAGTCATTTTCCCAATCATATTTTGAAGGTTCTGAAAATGTCTGCAAGGAGTTTAGTCCAGACCCAGATGTTGATCCTACAAATAGTTTTATTCAGCTCAAAGGCAACAAAATTCCAAAGGGGCTAGTAACTCTGGAGAGGTTTTTCACCAAAGATGATGCATTCATAGGCAAGAAAGTTCCCAAGGATGATGGGAAAGGAAGTTGCAAGAAAATAAATTTGGGTGATGAGTCCAACCCAAAAGAGGTAACAATTGGCAAGTGTTGTTCTACGGAGGAGAAGCGAGTACTTGGCACACTGCTAAAAAAATACATTGATGTCTTCGCTTGGTCCTATGATGACCTAAAGGAGTTTAGAGAGGGGCATTTTCAGCATCAGATTCCGTTGAAGCCAGGCATCTCTCCTTTCAGGCAAAAATTGAGGAGTTTCAACCCCATAATGGCGGATGCAATTTTTAAAGAGGTTGATAAAATGCTTCAGGCCAGAATCATATATCGCATTCATCATTCTACCTGGGTAGCCAACATTGTGCCCGTAAGGAAGAAGAATGGGGAGATTCGTATTTGTGTTGATTTCCATAATCTGAATCAAGCAAGTCTGAAGATCAACTATGCTTTACCCAATATGGACCACATTCTACATACGGTATATGGGTCAGAGATGATGTCGATGTTAGACGATTTTTCTAGTTACAATCAGATTAGTGTTGCAGAGCATGAACAACACAAGACGACATTCATCACTCCGTGGGGAACATTCACATATAACCGTATGCCTTTTGGTTTAATAAATGTCGGAGCCACCTTTCAAAGAGCTATGGATTCCTCTTTTAAGGATTTTCAAGATAGAATTATTGTTGTTTACCTGGATGATCTCACGGTATTTTTGAAAGAAAGGAAGAACCATCTTAGGGATCTGAGTGCAGTTTTGTAGCGTTGTCGAGAGCACAAAATCTCCCTGAACCCAAAGAAATCAGTTTTCTGTGTCACGGAGGGCAAATTGCTAGGACATATTGTCTCAAAGGAAGGAGTCAAGATCGATCCTGAGAGAGTTAATGCAATTCAACATCTCAGTTTACCTTCCAACTAGACTGGAATAAGGTCATTCTTTGGTCAAGTGAATTTCTTAAGGAGATTCATTCTAGAGTTTGCAGAAACCACAAAACACATCATTATCTTGTTAAGCGAACAACATCCTTTCAAATGGATTGAAGAGGCCAAAGAATCTTTCAAAAAAATCAAGGGTTCAGTTGCAAATGCGCCTACTCTCATTAACCCAAATTTCACAAAGGACTTCATTTTGTATTGTTATGTGTCAGAGCATACGATGTCTGGAGTACTGTTACAGTTGGATGAATCTGGGGCCGAAGGACATATAGTGTTCATGAGTATCCTGCTCAGGAAGCATGAGCTTAAGTACTCACTCCTGGAGAAACACGCCTATGCCATAGTTAAAGCTGTGAAATAGTTTCGGTACTATATTCTGCACTCCCACTCTTTGGTTTTTGTCCTAGATTCCGTAGTGAAAATCATCTTAACTCAGCAAGAAGTTGGACTAAATAAGAGAGCAACTTGGGTAACAAAAATTAAAGAATATGATTTAGATATTTGCCCTACGAAGATAGTCAAAGGACAAGGTTTATGCAGGTTGATAGCAGAAAGTGAGGTGGAAACAGAAGCCGAATTACCATTAACTCTTTTTGTTGGATTGCAGGATACCTGGTTCTCTGATGTGGCCTATTATTTGACTTATGGTAGCTGCCCAAGTCATTTGTCAACAAAAGAACAAAGGAATCTTAAGTTAAAAGCTGCTAAGTATGTAATTTGGCAGGATGTTTTGTACAAAAAAGGTTTAGATGGAACATACTTAAGGTGTGTAGATAAACCTCAACAACAAAAACTCCTGGAGATCTACCATGGTGAAGCCTATGGGGGACACTTCTCATCGTCTGTTACTGCTTTCAAAATTCTGAGGAATTGTTTTTATTGGCCAGGCATGTTTAGGGATGCATATATTTATGTTAAAGAGTGTGAGAAATGCCAACTCTTTTCCGGGAAGCCACATTTGGCGGCCCTGCCTTTAAGGCCTGTGGTAGTGGATGAACCTTTCAAGCAGTGGGGCATTGATTTCATAGGACCAATAAACCCTCATTCCAGTGCTGGTCATATGTACATTTTGACAGCAACTGACTACTTTACCAAGTGGGTAGAAGCCATTCCCACCAAAAAGGAAAACTCAGAGGTTGTGTGTAGTTTTCTCAAGGATTACATCCTAGTCCATTTTGGGGTTCCCCAAAAGATTGTTGCAGATAACACACCATATTTCTCTTCTGAGGGGTTGACTATGTTCTGCTATGAGCATCAGATTACCCTCTCGCATTCCTCTGATTACTTTCCATAGGGTAATGGACTGGCAGAGTCCAGCAACAAGAACCTGATAGTCATCATGAAAAAGTTGGTTGACAAAAGTGCTCGAAATTGGCATAAGAAGGTATATGAGGCTTTGTGGGAATATAGGACCATGCCCAAGAGGGCCATTGGAATGGCAGCTTTTGAGCTTGTGTATGGGATTAGAGCAAAACTTTCTTTACCTTTGGAATTATCGGCAGCCAAGCTGCAGACAGTAGTGGAAGATTCTTTCTTTTAGAATGCTTTGGTAAAAATAATTATGTACTTGACGAATTTGGAAGAGGATAGGGAGTTGCTGGTGGATTGAATCTCGGAGCATCAGAGCCAAGTGAGGAGGATTTTTGACATGAGAGCTTGCCCAAGAGGTTTCCTAATAGGAGATGAGGTGCTCTTATGGGATAAAAGGAAAGAACCAAAGGGTGCTCACGACAAGTTTGATTTGTTGTGAAAAGGCCCTTTCAAGATCTGTGAAGTGGTGGGACAAAATGCTTTCAGACTCAGCTACACCAATGAAACGATTATGCCCTATACCTACAACGGGCAAGATCTCAAGCTCTACAAATTGTAAGTCCTGTGATCGAGATTTTTGTATATAGTAGCTTAGGTGTTCTTATTTGTGAGTCACTTTATCCTTTCCCCTTTTTGTTTTTGGTCATGCAAAACTAGAGTTTGAGAGTTCTTTGCATTTTCCTTTGTAAAATACAATCCCCAGTCAGAGCCAATGTTACTGCGTCATTTATTCCTCATGATAAGAGTGAGTCATCCTTTAAGATTTTTAGTTGGAGTCCTAATCTTTCTTGTGATACCTCGGTTCAAGTCCTTAGTACGTCTGTAAATCCTTTTTCAATCATAAAAGTCAAGTTTAGATAATTGGTTGAACTCTGTGAACACGTTGAACCATTTGAACTGGGTTCAACAGGTTCATTTAGGATCCATAGGTTCCTAGGTGTTCAGGGAGGTTTTTCATACTAATATTTTCGCTAAGTGTCTTGCAGCGACTCTCTAAAAGTTTCTGGTTCGGTGATATGTTACTTTATTTCCCTCCGGGTCTTGAACTCATTGAACTAAGTTCAAGAGGTTCAAACATGTTCAACATGTTCAATATAGCACAAGTGGTCAGTAGCTTGGTATTATTTGTTTTCTCGGCAAAATTCTCCTTGAGCGCGGCGTACATCTTGAAATACTTGAACGCCCATGAAGTCTGTTCAGGATGTTCATAAGTGTTTGAAGTTGGTGGGTCCTGCGGGTTTTAATGATGTGATGGTGCATTCATTGCCAATATGAGGAGGCAAAACCATGTCTTAAGTGACGTCAATCCTTGGTTTTTTGAAGTAAGTAATCATTTCGGGAATTGGTGGTTACTTCAAAAATGCCGCCATGCATTCAATGCATGCGTGCGATGTCTAATCCACAAACTCAACACACTCAGACTAAAAATTGGAATTATTGCATTCAATGTTTCCGTATCATTGCCTTCACTAATAAGGTATGAAGGATTGTTAGTGCTCTGCATTTGTTCCTCACTGCTGTGTCTTTGTTTTTCCTAGATAGGAGTCTTGTTTGCTGCTAGCCATCGTCCAGTTGTTCAACTGTGAAGGTGAGTCTTTTTCTTGTCCTCTCCAGTGGTTTTTTCTTGCATTTTCTCTTTACAAAAAGTTTTTCTGTAACCGACTTAGGCTTATTGTTTAAAATTATGAAGTCCACACTACATTTGTTTGGGAAAGTTTTTAGCCTGGCATCCACTGAACCCATAGTTAGTGATACTTACCTAAAAGGGGAAAACCTTGAGGTGTTGAAAGAGAGTGTGTTCAAGGGAATTGACAAGTCTTTTGGTGTGGAGATTTTGAGTAGCGGTCTCATAGAAGCCGCAGCTTTTCCCCCAGCCATTCCTTGCCCAGAATTGATTTAGGAATGTATTGCTAGATACGACCCAATGTCTAAAACCATTAGTAGAGACAATGGTGAAACCCTTCGTGCCATAAATCATGAAGTAATTTCCTCAGTCTTCAAGATACCTGATTACTAGTTCTCCAACTTTTCTCCTACTCAATCAATCACCGAGTTCAATGCAGATAGAACCAGGCACCGTAACAATGTAGCAAAATTCTGGTTGAAGGTTCCTCAAAGAGGTGGTTCCAGGTTACCCAAGAATCCTAATAAGAATCACATGTTTCCTCACATTCATGACGTAATGCTCTTGTTGCACCGAGCTAGAGGATCCGCTGAAGCTTATAGCTTCAACAACTGGATTTATTGCTACGTGTAGCTGATTTTAGAAGGGAAGCAATATTTGGATTGGGCTGAATTGATTGCTGATTCAAAGAGAGAACAACTGAGTTTGGCTAAACAGTTCAAGCAACACTTCTTTATGTCTTCATATCTTTTGTATTGTTTGGCTTGTGTTAAGGAGTTGGTTGGAATATCGAAACAACTCACTGAGGAGGATGTTCCCGTATTTGAGTTCTATCCCATGCTGCAAAAGGATAAAGCTTTACAGGATTTCAGCAGGGTGTACAATGCTTTTCTAGGTGATTTGTGTCATGAATTGAAGAATATGAATGCCAAAAGAATCTCTGAAGATGCACAAACTTTGATAAAGAGGTTTGGTAGTTTTTATATCCAGTTTCCATGTTTCTGTTACATACGAGTAGGCAGCTTTGAAGAGGAGCCCTTCAAGCTCCCTGACTTCTGTTCATATTGCTTTGTTCTAGCGGAGCTATGCAGGCAACTAACCTCTATAATAAAAAAGGCACAACCCAAGGACAAATGGGAAGGTCATTTTCCCATCCAATTGGGCGTGTTGTCATGCAGTTCAATGTCTGATGCTTTGAGTATAGGAGCAGACCTCAGAAATTTCAATTTTTCCCTGTATCTTGAAAGGAAAGGTTTTGATAATAAGGGATTTTCCTGAAGTCTTGGTCAAATGCCATACCTTCCCATGCCACAGTTAGAGGATTTTTGGGAAGATTGTATAGATGAACTTGAACTATTCAAAAGGGGAAACATGAGATTGGTGTTAGAACAAGTTGTTTCATTGCAGATAAAGTTGGATACTAAGGGGCTCAAAGAGGATCATCTAGAGCTATTCGAACTAGGGTACTTAGCCCGTGCAGAAATCAAAATGCTTCCAATTAACTGGGATGAGGAAGAGCAAGATGATATAAAATTAAGGACCAAAGGAGTTTTGGAAAGGACCGCAGCTTGGGTGGCCAATAAGAAAACAATGAAATCAGTCATTAAGTCTAATTCTGCGAGAAGTAATAAGGATCCTCTACCTTCACCAAAGCGTCTTTCTAACAATGCTTCTATGCCTGTTCGTGTAGGTAAGGATAACAAGTCATGCCAGCTTAGACATAGGTCTAATTCAACTTTGGATTTTTGTACTCCTCGGCATACTCGGTCCTGAAGTGCCGCTCAAAGAAAGATGGATCAGGCAAAGGATGCAGGGGTGAAAGATACCATTCTCGATGCCCAGATATTTGAAATTGAAGACTTGGATGGCAATGTTGCTAGTGCCCTGGATTCTCATACGGTGACTGTGGCTATGACGCCACCTTCCAAGATGATCGAAGGAACCACTTGTTCCAGTGCAACTCCTAAGTGGTTGACCACCTCGGTGAACAAAAAATGGAGTTTTCTTCCTGTGACTATTCTGATTCAGGAAATGGTTGTTAAATACATAGAGAAGAATCCAAAGCCGAAAAGGTTCAAGACTGCCGCTCGCCTGGACGATGATGAGGGAACTAGAAAATGGGTTGCTGAAATCGCCTCGTATAAACCCAAGGATGAAAACAAGGAGGCTAGCCCCAATGATTTTGAGATCACAAAGGTGGAGTTGGGAAACATGAGTAGAGACACAGACAATCATTTCTTCTAGGTATCGGCAAAGAAAATGCTCACTAGGTCGGAGAAGGACGGGCAAGAAAAGAGAGAACTCAAGTGACACATAAACATTCTGGCCCAGTTCATCGATAGTATTGGTTGCCTTGGGGTGCTCCCAATATCTCATGCTACAGAGAACTTCGACCCAACTTCGTTGGAAAATAAAAAGCTAATGAACCAAGTTCAACAGGCCAAGAGTATTGCCGAAGCTGTGGAGAAATGGATTGAGGGAATAATCAAGGACGGTGAGAAGTACATCATTGACTCCTGGAGGCTATGCGATGAAATATAGGGCCTTATTGCCAAAGTTAAAAATCAACTTGTTCCATGTGAGAAGGAGGAACACAAATGGTAGAATGTCTTTCCTTTGTTTGCCAAAATAGAAGAACATGGAGTTACCAAGTTTTTGACAGAACACTCAATCAAGTTGGTGGTGGATGAATGCCAGCTTTTTGTGCTAAAGAAAACCATAATGTGGCGAGTGCTTACCTTCAAGTCTGTGATCACCGATGCAAAGACCTATGTTTACAAACTCCAGGATCTCCAGTGCAGCATAGTTAATGATAACAAGGTGGTTAACCCTGACCATGACTGGCAGTTGGGAATTTGTGGGTTGAGTACACAGGATGCAATTAGGTCTTTCCGGGTGAACATGGAGAAGATCAAGGCCAAGGGTAATTTCACTCCAGAAGATATAACTAGGGTGGCTAGGATTGAGTCTATGACTTTCATTGGAAATGATCAACTGCCGCAACATTCTGAAAAGATGGTGAAGCACTGGTGGAATAAGGAGGCAGTGAAGGCGAAGCTCAACGTGATGAAAGTTCTGAACGAATCCATTGTTCAAGAACTTACAACCGCTCACGACGCTGGTGAAAGCGGAGAGGATGATGATGATGGAAAAGTGGCATAATGGATTGATTTAGGCCTGGTTCCCTTTATTCTTGTAATTTCTCATGGTTATGCAAAAACTTCAGGACATATGTCCCAGAATACTTCTTGTTGGTTTCATAACTGTTTACGGGGGAGGTCGAGTTTTTAGGGAGACCTCCCCTATTTTGAAACTATAAATTAAGGAAAAATAGATAGTATAGGGGTTTTTGAGATTGGTGACCAATTTTTGGTTTTTCCCTTTGTTTTATGTATTTTTTGTTTTGAAGAAGGAGGAATCAAAATGCTAAATCTGGAATGGAAACGGTTTATACATGTATTTTCGTGCCTTTGTTGCATAAGAATATATATATAGAATGATCATACTGTTCTTGGGAGAAGGAAAATCTGTGTGTTTTGAATCTGTGTAGATACATGTCTTTGTATATGTTTATCTAATCAAATAATAGTAAGGATCTTGCCATTACAGAAAATTCTTCTTCTTCTGATATTCCTTCCTTTGAGTGTTTGTTTACTTCTAGAGAAGATTCATGTTTGAGGATGAATTTAGTTTCTTAAATCTGTTTATTCTTTATTAAACCTGTGGAAATGGTGTACTGAACTTTGTTTCAGTTGTTGTCATCTCATATATTAAAAAGATAGGAAAATTTGCTTTCTTCTTTTTTGGAAACATGTGTGAAATATTAGCCTCTCATCCAAGAATGAAGTAGGCAGCCTTACATGCTTTCGGGTTAGAGTTCAAGATTGGTCATTTTAAAAAAAGGACAAATCTGTTCACTAACAGGATATTAAACAAAGAGAAAATCCTACTGGTGCTACAATAAGAGACTAAGAAAGATAGTGGAGAGTGAAAATGTGAAGGTTGATGAGAACTATGGAAAAGAGATCAGAGCATGCAAATATGGTGATGACCAGGATGTTGTTTTAACACTAAATCAAACTAAATAATTGAAGACGAATGATTCCGTAGAAGCTCCTAACCCGGATATTGCTATTGGTAGAGAGGTTCAAAAACCTGAAAAAATCAAAATAATTAGAAGACTTTGAGGTATGTAAGATTAAATCATTTTGAAAATCAGATCATTGGTGATAAAAACAAAGGTGTGATGATTAGAAGAAGACTAGCTACTAAAGAGGTATGTCTGATTTCTAAAATTGAACTTAAAGATGTCGTTGAAGCTTTCAAAGATGAAAATTGGATGAAGGCTATGGAAGAAGAATTGAATCAGATTAAAAATAATAAAACATGGGAACTTGTGCCTAGACCTAAAGACAAGAATGTGATTGGTACTAAATGGGTATTTAGGAACAAATTGAATGAAGCCAATGAAGTTGTCAGAAATAAAGCAAGATTGGCATGCAAAGGATATTCACAAAATGAAGGAATTGATAATGAGGAGACTTTTGCTCTGGTAGCTAGACTTGAAGCTGTTAGACTATTGCTTGCATATGTTTCCTATAAAGATTTCAAAGTATATTAGATGGATGTCAAGTCAGCTTTTCTGAATGGTGATCTCAAGGAAGAAGTCTACATTGAGCAACCTGATGGATTTTCACTATCAGTTGATGGAGACATGGTATGCAAACTGAAGAAATCTCTTTATGGATTTAAACAAGCCCCTAGAGCCTGTTATGCTAGATTGGTTAAGTATCTACTAAAATAGGGATTTAATAAAGGTAATGTTGATAGTAATCTATATCTCAAGATTGAGAATTATAAAATTTTAATTGTTCAAGTTTTTGTTGATGAAATTATCTTTGGAGGAGATGACAACTTAAGTATGAATTTTGTCAGTGATATGCAAAAATTTGAGATGTCTATGATAGGAGAAATGAATTTTTTCTTAGGATTGCAGATTTCATAGATCAGAAAAGGTATTTTTGTATCTTAAGCTAAATATGTAAAGGAATTGTTGAAGAAGTTTGGTTTATAATATTTTAAACTAGTTAGAACTCCTATGGTGACTGGCTATAAATTGACTAAGAATGATGAATCCCCGCAAGCTAATCAGACTTTGTACATATCTATGGTTGGTAGACTACTATACCTAACTCAGACTATACCTGACATTATGCATTTTCTATGCATGGCTGCTAGATATCAATTTGATCCGAAAGAAAGGAATGTCACTATTGTAAACAAGATATTCAGACACTTGAAAGGAATTGTGGATTATGGTTTGTGGTATCTGAGGAATGATGATTTCATGTTATGTGCCCACACTGATACTGATTGGGATGGTGATGTTGATGACTGAAAGAGTACCTCTGATGGTGTATTATTTTTGGGTAAGAGATTGGTGTCATGGGCTCGTAAGAAACAAGATTCAATTTCCTTATCTATCGTTGAAGCTGAGTACATTGTTGCTACCAGTAATTGGATTCAGGTAGTTTGGATGAAACAAATATTGAAGGATATCAAATTTATCTATGATGAGCCTACTGTCATATATTGTGATAATTGGAGTGTTATTAATATGTCAAAGAACCCAGTGCAACATTCAAAGACTAAACATGTATCAATCAAGTATAATTTCTTGAGAGAAAAAGACAGTGAAGAGGAAGTGAAGCTAGAGTATGTGTCTACAAAGGAACAAATTTCTAATATTTTCACTAACTCTTTGCCTACAGATACATTTGTCTATTTGAGAGACACATGAGGGGTATCCACTCCTGCTGATGGGAGCTAGATGCATTGAGTTGCATCAATCTAGTGGACTTCATAGTATTATCTTCTTATCCTAGTTGATGAGTTTATGTTGCTCCTCTGGCGGAGTAGTCTGTTTGTGGTTCAGTTGAGCTGATTTGTTTATCTAAGGGAGAGTTTGGTTTTCCATTTTGAGAACCTTTGTCATTGATGTCAAAGGGGGAGAGAAGTATGTGAAAAACTATTTTATCTGCTTGATCTTAGGGGGAGTTTGTTGATGTTTTCTTTCTTTGCATTGACTTTTTTTCACATCCATATGTTTGCATCAATGCCAAAGGGGGAGATTGTTGGACATTGTTGCTACTAGGATATGTTGTTGTCATTGATGTCAACATATTCCTGTGATTTACTACTCTGTTGGTTCCATATTGGTTTATTGGGATCATGGTTAAGTTTATTAAGTATTTCTTGTATCATTATATCTTTTTGTATTGGTTTCTATGATTTGGAAGCTTAATTGATCATATCATATGATCCGGTTGACAGTTTGGTTTTTTTGATCAATGCTTTGCAGAGTTTAGTATTTCCTCCGGGTGATTCTGATGTGATCCGATCTTGAGTTGTGACTTTGGGAGATTGTTTGGGATGTTCTTGTGTATCTTCATTTCAGATGGTTCATGATTTGGTGGTCCGCAAGGTATCTTTCTTGTGATAGTTGTTGTTTTTTGAGTATTCTTGAGTTTCAAATGTTGATCGATGAAGATTTGATAAGTGGTGTTGGTACAGCTATTACAAGTGATTCTAACATTCTTGTTGGAGTCTCTTAATTGTGTCCTATTTGTTTTGATGGCCCACATTGATCCTTGTGCATATTCTTGGTGATTTTGTTGATCTGGTGATATTCTTCATGTTATGTGGTATTTTGGTGATGTAGCGGGTTGTGGTTGATCTTGGAGTGATTTCAGGTGGTGTGTGTTTGAGAATTTTATTTAGGTTCATGTTATGTCATGCATATCATTATATTGGTCCGATGGTCAATCTTTGTATCGTGTGATGTAATTTTGATATTGTGAGTCGAGGGTTTAGCTGACCTTGTTGCCAAGGTTGATGATCGGTATAAATAAGTTTGTTATTCATGTAATTTGGGTGTCATTGAAGTGTATGCATTATCAGAGATTGGTAAAGGTGTGAACAGGCAAATACATCTTTCAACATTGTGACTAAGAAGAGATTGAAGAGTTGCAAAGCAGACAAATGTGCTTATACGGAACTGTCATCAAGCATTTTGAGATGCTATTCTTTTAGCTCATGTAATCTAGATTGTTTCCTGAATCTTATTGTAAGGTAGTGATCCTTCCCTGAGGGTTGTAGCCTTTTGAGTTATTATATCTTGAGCAGTGAGCTCTAGGAAGTGTTCCTGAATGTATGTGCATTCCCCATTGTAATATTTGCACATACTACTGTAGAGTATTATCTTATTGTGGGTAGGTTCCCACCATGGCTTTTCCCTTAATCGATTTTTCCATGTAAAAAATATTGGCATTATGTGTGTTGTTGTTATTGTCTTTATCTTTATTCTTGCCGTAGTTGATCAAATCTGAGATTGTGCTTAAATTTTTTAATTCGGTGAAAAATGATTCATCCCCCCTCTCAGTTTTCCTTCATTGTCGTTGCCAAAACTCACACCACAAATCAGCTCATTGTCACATACACTTCTTTCACACACCATTCTATATATATAACCCAACTAAACTGCTTATTATATATCATCTAAATCAATAACATTCTTCATAAGGTCGGCCACAAGTAAATGCAATGTGTACATTACCATTGGTCCAAAATAATCAATACAACAAATAAAGAATGCACAAACTCATGTAAGGACCTACACCATGTTGGATCATCTTCCAAAAAGAATTCTATACACACCATACACAACCGCACATACCCAAAATGGTACAACCCAATCTATCGTACAAAAATTCTTATTCTAAATTAAAAAGAATATGAACAAACAATCAAAATAGAAGTTAAGATAATCTAGGAGCATGATCTAATGATTTAAAACTCTCTTTTTTCATCACCAAGATAAGGACCATAATACTTTCCTCTGCATCAACCTGAACTATATGAATTTTATCTATACACATCTTCTGATGCCAACCGAACCAAACATAACTCACATGAATTCTGAAAATTCACCATACAAACATGATTTACCATCTGAAACACTATTTTATCATCCTCACAACATCTGAAATATATATATACAACTAGACTACTTTTGAACCAAAGAGTTGACATAAATAACAAGCTGAAGGGCATATTTGCAACACTTTTTGGGCCAGACCTATTACATGTTTGATGAGGCCAACTTGCATATGAGATGTAGCATGTGTTTTCACCAAACATTGCACATGGACAACCTTTAGGATGAGATTAAGCTACCTCATAGAGTGTGTGGTGTATTCCTTTGTTTTGTGTAGTGTGTGGCCTAATTAGACGTGTCCTAATAGACGTTTGGAGAAGAAGGTTTTATATCACTGACCTTAAAATGGTTAATATGTATTGGGCCAACTTATGATTGTAATTGTCAATGTAACATATATATAGGTGTCTTAGATTCATTTCTATGTAGTTGAAGTTGTTGGAAGTATGTGTTGATATGTTGTTGTGGTTTTCATTTATGTCAAACTTGTTGTTCCAGAATAGAATTGGTTTGGAATGTTTGTGGTGCAAATATATCTTGTTGTGTTGATGTTATACGTGTTCATTGCTTTTTTCAAAAGTGTTTGGGTCTGGAAAGTGTTGCTGATGCTGATGGAGTTGTTGAAAGGAAGAAAAAAAATTGTTTTGGATGTTGCAAGGACTATGCTGATTGAAGGGCATGTTCTGAAGATCTACTGGAGATAAGCTATTAGCATTGTTGTTTACACATTCAATAGAGTTTATACCAAAGGTGATACCGGTAAGACTCCTTATGAGTTATGCTTTGGTCATGTTCCTACTATGAGATATTTTAGAGTATTTGGTAGTAAATGTTATATGAAGAGAGATGAGGATATGGGAAATTTTGATGCTAGAAGTATTGCGGGAATTTTCTTTGGATATTCAACAAAGAGAAAAGCCTATCGGTGCTACAATAAGAGACTGAGAAAGATAATGGAGAGTGTAAATGTGAAGGTGGATAAGAACCTTAGAAAAGAGATCAGACAATGTTCCCATTGTGTGGAACAAGAAGTCAAAGCTCCACCTACATGTACTGCCTTACTATACATCCCCATAGTATCTTGCAAAAATAATCTTATTTTGGCCATATTTACTTGGGCCCCTGACTTGGTTGCACTTCTTCAAAACTTCATATGCATGCGTTCTCCCCTCCTCTAACTCCTTCATTGTGTGTGCCACCTCCTGACACTGAGTAATAAGATATGTGTACCTAAGCATAAGGGTGACATCAAACTAGGTCATGGGGCCTAGGTGTTGTGCCTCATATGCATTCCACTGATTCAAAACTTGGTGCTGGTCCATTATTCCTGTATCAGCTAATCTAAGACCAAAAGGTCCTAGCATATTCTTAACAAAATTCTCGTATGACAAAATTTCCCTAAGGAGAGGGTCCCGAATCTCAATCATATCCTTGATATATTGCTGAAACATTTCAATCTTTAGCTCCAAGATGTATACATAAGACTATAAGTTTTTATAGCTATTACCCCCTAAGATGTCCTCCTTTATCACCATCTCTTCCCCTAGCCGCAATATCTTCTTCAAAACTTGGAATTGTTTGGTGAAAATATTTGACTTCCATTCCCATTGTGTGGAACAAGAAGACAAAGCTCCACCTACCTGTACTGCCTTACTATACATTCCCATAGTTTCTTGCAAAAATAATCTTATTTTGGTCGTATTTATTTGGGCCCATGACTTGGTTGCAACAACCACCCGCCTCACCTACATTAATGCTTTTACTTCTTCCTTTGGCAGCCATGAGGTAAAAGGCAAGCCATCAGTTCTGTACGAGTCCATGGGTTTGCTCATGTCAATTAGTAGCTCCTTATATTGTCCTAGTTGTGCTTTGAGTTCTATGTTGGAAGTATGCTTCTTCTCTACACATCCTCTGACGACGCTCGTGGCTAACTCCAAAGTATCTAGCTCCCCCCACTTGGTTTGTTTACCCAAATTTATCTATGATATTTGGTATTTGGGAGAAGCTTGTCTCTCGGCCTAAGATAAAACTGCCACATCTGCAATCACTTCACCAGAACTAGTTTTCGATAGGTTATGAATAGTTTGCAGCTTCTTAGCCTTTGGTGGCTCCTCGGTGATTACTTGTTGTAGAGTGATCTTAGGGAGATCTACTTTTCTCTTTTTCTTCTCAAAGATAAATTCTAGCCATTGCAGTATATCTTCATCCTTGTCACCTTGATGTGACACTATATTTGCAGTTATAACATGAATCTCTGCCTGCTCCTTTGCTTCTGTTTTTCCGAGGTCTTGAGGTGGTGTAACTTGACGAGCTAAATTGGTTTGGAGAGCTTGTTGCTTATGTAACTCTCCTATTTTTCCAATGACCTCCTCATTAAATGCCATTTCTTGGTCACCTGCCTCTTTTTCCCCTTGCCCAACTGCTATATCCTTAAGAAGGTCTTCTTGAGCTTGAGGGGTTAGCACTAATCTTTCATTCAAGAGGTCGCCTGCTTCATCCCCTTATTGCTCACCTTCTAGCCACTGTTGTTGCTCAAGATCCTCTTCCTCCTGATCCGAATCAGACTCGATGTTTCTAACTTTTATCTCTCTAGTGGTGGACCTGAAGCCTTTCACTCTGGGCTGCCCTGCGGATATATTGACTAGTGGTGGTGCAGGGGCACCGGTGCCTGGAGCATTTGTGGTATCTATTGAAGGTGGCTGAGTAGGTATCTCCTCAGTAATTTCTATATTTTATTCTTGTTCTTGGGTACCCTCTCCTTCGGTGTTCCCTATAGCCATCCTCGGTGGGAGAACTTTGGCTAGTGGTACTGCTCCCAATCCATCGGTCACTCCCAGGTCCGCAACCTTCTTTAATAATTCAGACTCCCTCATGTTTTCTTGGAGCTTCTTCAGTAATTCCTCAGTGCTTTCTTGGGGTTTTTCATCTTCACCTGGATCGGTGGACGTATTTTGCCTCGAGGCTGACCTTGTCTTTCGAGCGTACTCCTTATGGCCCCTTGACTGAGGTACCCCTGAAGTGGATTCCTTCTGTTTTGCCTTTGAGATGTTGGGCCTTCCCCTCTAGTGTAACCATTGCTTGGTCCTGTTGATGACCACTTGGGAGACCTTTTCCATATTGGTGTCTTCACTTGCAGACCATTTTTTGGGGGAGAGGGCCCTTTTATCTATCCTTGATTCCCTATAAGCTGGATCAAGAAGTCGCCATCATCCCTAAGGTGTTTAGGGAGGTTAGTCTCGATTCCAAAGTCTCTTACCTATGGCACAGATAACCTATTATATTTCTTCTCCCTAACCTTGAAACTGTCTTGAAGGTTGGCCCAAAATTCCTCCAAGCTAGGCCTATGCCCCTCATATGCCTTAGGCATAGCTTGTTTTAGTTTCCCATAGGGATCATAGAGCTCCCTAGCATGATCATACTCTTTCAAGTTCAAATCTTGAAGCTCTTGTTTTGCTAATTTTGCTACTTGTATTTTGGAACATGCAAAATATCCAATAGATACTAAGAAATCGATACCTGCTTTGTGTTTTGATGATAAAAGTGACTGGATGCCCACAAGCTGCCTCACATACTCTAGCAAAATTATCCTATGATTGCAGTATCGAGGCAACAACATTGGGTTTCTTGTGAATCCGCTAACCCTAATGTAAGTAGAGTGTGGGTTTTGGATAAACCAATATTCCCATTCTCGGATGATAGCCATGGCCTCTGGGCTATTCCTATATCCTGCATTTCCTGTTAATTTGATTATTATTGGGAAGATGAAGGCATCATTAACTCTTGTAAAATGAGTCTTTGCATTGGATAGAGTGAGCTAAGCATAATACTTGCATATCTTCTTCTGTCCTTCCTCTTCTCCCAATTGAACTTCTTCTTGTAGCCCTGGAAACTTTCCAACTCTAGCAGCTACCCAGATGACATGATGTGAAAAAGAACTTTTGAGTATGCTGAACTTCTTTCATCTGCTTATAGATATTGTTAGAGAGGATCTGTGGCCAATCAAAATATTGTTTTCTTATTAAAATAGTTCTCATGAATTGGAACATCCAGGGATGAAAATGCTTGCAATCCGACTTGCCAAAGGCCCTGCTGAGCATGATGATTAAGTCTGTTTGAGGCTCTTTGAAGTCCACCCTTAGGATCTTCATTGCCTTGAGTCCTGTCTTTCATTCTTCTTCTAACCAGTTTGTATTCATGTGCCTCTTACTAGTTGATATCTTGTCATTCCATGCCTTTAAGGCCTCTTCTTCGGTTAACAAAAATACTTCCTCCCTAGTTGGGATTCCAAAGATGAACCCAAGCATATCTAGAGACAAGTCTATGACTATTTTTCCTTGTGCATCTATGCACTTTCTATTTTCTAAGTTATAAAATGGGGCAATGGTCATTATGAACTCTGGTGCCTGTAATGACTATGGGAAGATAGTAGCTTCAAATAGGTCGGACCTCTTGATTCTATGATGGAAGGCCTCTAGACTAGGTTTATCCAATTGAGCCCTGATATCTTCAATTTGTATATGGCTGATTTCAGTATCCGTGACCCACCCGATTTGATCCTCTAGCTTTGAAACATAGACCTATCCTTGATAATGGTATTTCATGGTGGCTGGGAGTCTATCAATTTCTTTGCCTCTTTTGCTAGAGGATGAGTCCATCTAACCACTCGAACTTGCAAGCAGAACATAAATCCTCAGTTTTTGATAACAAGCATAAAAGTTGATTTACCTCAGGACTTCGGGGTCCCAGGATAGGCATAAGTGAAGAAGGCCTAGAACTCCGGGGTTTCAGGCTTAAGATGGGTGCAAAAGGAATCCCAGAACTCAGGGGGTCTGGGGTTCCGAGCTTATGGCTACGTGGAAGACACCTATAACTCTGGGGTTCCAGGGTTTCGGGTTGAGAGCTACCCAGAACTCTGGAGGTTCAGGGTTTCGGTGTTGAGAGTTACCCAGAACTTTGGGGTCCCGAGGTTAAGATAAGCAAGAGCCACCTGGAACTCCGAGGTTCCGAGGTTGAGAGCTACCCGGAACTCTGGGGGTCCAGGGTTCCAATGTTAAGTGAAGTGAGAGCCATCCAGAACTCCGGGGTTAAGTCAAAAAGCCACCCGAAACTTTGGGGTTCCGGGGGCATAAAAACCAACTACTCGGAACTCTAGGGGTCCGGGTTCCGTGCTGAAAAACTAGGGCACGCGAAAACAAAGGCACGCAAAAAACAAACAATCACAAAAAAATCGAGGAAAGAAAAATCTAATCTAGAAACCACCAACATGAGCAAGAAAAATCACCAACCTGGTGAATCGAAAAGCTCGAAGATGCCAAGGAAAACTCAGAGGTCTAAAGGTTTGTGACTTGGAGGTAGGGAGGAGGAGCTCTGAATGTACAAAATGAACTTTAAAATCCCATCATCTCTATTTATAGCTCCCCCCAAGTCCATCCATATGAAGGCCTTAAACACAACCTTGGGACTCCGTGGTCCCAAGGTTCTGAGCTCGACAAAAAGGAACACCCCACCATGGAACTCTGGGGGTCCGGGGTTCCAAAGCAAGGAAAAGGAGGCCCCTACCTCGAGAGTCCAGGAGTCCAGAGTTCTGAGGTAGAAGATGCAAAACCTTGGGGCTCCAGGATTCTGGAGTTCTGAGGTCAAAACAAAAAGGACAAAGGGGACCTCGAGACTCCGGAGTTCTGAGGTCAAAAACCAAAGAAAATAAAGAGACCTCAGGACCCGAGATCCTAGAGTTCCGAGGTGAAAAACCAAAAATAACAAAGAGACTTCAGGACTCCGGGAACTTGGAGTTTCGAGGTCAAAAGGGCAGAAAGAAAGAAAGAAGAAAGAGGGGATCCAAATTCGATGGAAGGAGACTAAAGGGGAAATAGATATGCAAGGCATAAAAAATGATGACTATCTGGGAAAAATGACTATAGGCAATTTAGAACTTCAGAATCTCTAATTAACCCAACACCTAAGGCTATTATCAGTCAAAAGAATGTATAAGAGTAAAAGATGAGTGAAGTAATGAACAAACAACCAAGAAGAGATATAGACATGATTAACTCTTAAGTGTGTGCGTATGATTTGTTACTACATTATTTCAATAATGCAGATAATCAGAGGAAAGTAGGTGCAAGCTACATAGATGAAGTCATTAACCGTGTTTTGTGCAAGGTCATCCTGGGCATAGCACTACTACTAGTCAGGCATCTATAGCCCCGACAAGATACCTCTGGTTGCCGTCAAGTAGTGCTCCACTGCTAGCCAGGGGTCCATAGCCCCAGTGGAGGTTACTTGAAACACCCATTTGAGTTGCTTAAGAGGATCATTTCTTTTCTCTCTCTCTCTCTTTTTTGAAAACATTATAGGATATAGAGAATGACTTCTTTCTTCAATAACCTTTTAAGCAACTTTCAAACATTGAAGTTCGATAACTGGGTTGGGAGCCACAGTGGATAACATGAAACACCTTGACTTCAGATTTTACACTTGAAAACCAATTTATCTGATATCCTACTAAACTTTTTGATGTATCTTAATGTGATGTTAGTGCTGAGTTTATCAAGCTAGCCTTTTCCAATTGAAAGTCAAAACTCAAATCATATTTAAATAATTATATACCACTTTGAACAAGTATGGACAAAAGTTTCAAAATTAACCAAATGACAATGAAGTCGTAAATAGTAGAGAGTCGAAGTCTCTCAAAATTTGGCAAGATGTTATGCAAAGGATACCCTCCTTTTATAATCATTGGGAACAAAATATGTATATCCCGACTGAACAAACAAAATGAACAAACAAACAAAAACAAAATGGGAAACACACAATGAAGGCTCAAAAACACAAAGCACAACAAAAAGAAAACAATACAACAAGTCAAGCTTCATTGAGGATTTAATCAAAGTAATGCTTGAGGAACTGACCATTGACGGGCAATGGTACCAGTTCTCCAGTTAAAGAGCTTAACCTAAAAGTGCTCTCACCTAAAATTTTAGCTATTTGGTAAGGACCTAACCACAATCTTTCAAACTTGTGATGATCACCTTTCTTCTCCTTGGCCTTGTCCCATAACAAGACTAGGTCAGAGATCTGAAAAGCTTTCACCTTTTCCCTTTTATCAAACCATCTCTTAACAACGACATGGTGCTTGGCAAAGTGTTGTAGTGTATTGATCCTTTTTTCATCGAGTCTTAATAAATTTAATAGGCAAACCTCTACCTGATCCTCAATGTCAATTTCTTTCATTAATTGGAGGACCAGTATTTGCAAGGTGATTGGGAAGATAGGGGTCTAGCCATAGACAAGGTAATATGGAGAAGTTGCCAAGGTGACTTTTACTCTGGTTTGATCAGCCCATAAGGCATATCTCAATTGATTATGCCAATCCCTGGGGTTTTTCTCAAGTAACTTCTTGATGACATCTAGGATGTTCTTGTTCGTAGATTCAACTACTCCATTACCTTGCGGGTAATAGTTGGATGAAAATTTTAATATCACTTTATATTCATATGACCATTGCATCAATTGTGTAGAAGTAAAAGCAGGGCCACTGTCACATACCAGAGCGAACGACATACCAAACCTGGTGACGATATGCTCTTCAATAAATTTCAAGACCACCTCAGCAGTAGCATTCCGGTATGCAATGGCTTCTATCCACCGAGTACAATAATCCATTGTCGTAAGAATAAAATTATGTCCTATAGATGAGTTAGGATTAATAACACCTATGAAATCCAGTGCCCATTGAGTGAAAGGTCTTACCTCGAACACTGGTTGGAGAGGCATGGCGGGATTTCTTTCTCTAGAGGCGGTAGTTTGGCACATATAGCAGTGATGAACATGCTCATGAGTATCTTTAAATATGCTAGGCCTATAATATCTAGCCTTCAAGATTTGATGTGTAGTGGCATCTGCTGACCCATGACCTGTGCCATATTTCCCGTGAAATTCCTCAATCATATTATGGGCTTTTTGATGATTAAGGCACCGAAGGTAGATACCTTCATAATTTTTTCTATAGAGTGCCAAATCCTTGATCATATAATTGGTACTTTTGAGCCTTAATGCTCATCTTTGCATGGTTGTCAACCCCTCAGGACACCTATTATTCAACAATATAAATACCAAATTCATGTATGAGGGGTCCTAAGTGAATGACTTCAACATATACTGTTGGCACTGGATTTGAGGGATGTTGGTCGCCATGGCCTGAGAGAATCCTTGGCCTCAGACCAAATTCATTGGATGCATCTCTAAGTCAAATTCTTGCAATATTGCCATCCATTTCCCTCGATGTTCTCCCAGTTCGGACTGCATGAGTAGTGACTTTACTGCTTGGTTAGGGACAATCACATAAATTTTACTCAGGATGTAATGTCTAAACTTCTTGACTACTCTTACCAATGAAAAGGCCTGTTTGTCAAGAGCAGAATATCTAACCTTAGCACTTTTGAAAGGAGAGCTCATAAGTGCAATAGGCTTCTCATCCCCTGCTTGCCTCTGCATCAAAACAACCACTCCTAAATGTAGCGAAGAAAAAGAATATATGTAAAATGACAGCACATAATCAGGGCTAGTTAGCATAGGAGCTTCGGCGATAGATTTCTTGAATTGGGCAAAAGCCTCTTTTGCTTTAGTTGTCCATTCAACCTTAGCATCCTTCTTTATCATTTCATTCAATGGCTTGACTATTTCTACAAACCCAGTAATAAAATTTCTAACAAAATTGATCTTCCCAAAGAAAGATCTCATCTCCTTTTCACTGTTAGGCATCTGTAACTTCAATAATGCTTCTACCTGATTTGGGTCTATAGATATCCCCCTTTTAGAGATTATGTGGCCAAGTAGCTTTCCTTCATCCACTCCAAACACACATTTCTTGGGGTTAAGGGAAATCCCATATCTCTGACATCTCTCTAGTACCTTTTGGAGGTGGTCTAGGTGGTCTTCTCTGACCTTGGAAAATATCGTCAAATTGTCCATATAGATAATAATGCATTTTCCAATCAGTTCCTTGAGAGCTGTATCCATCGCTCATTGGAAGGTTTCCCCAACATTAATCAACCTGAATGGTATTCTTTTGTATGCATATGTTCCCCACTTTGTTGTAAATGTTGTCTTCATACGATCCTCATAGTTCACCAATACCTGGTTATATCCTGAATAACCATCTAAAAACGACATCATTTGTGAACCATTTACTATTTGTAATATTGCATCCAAAGAAGGAAGCGGGTAATTATCTTTCTCGGAGGCTTTGTTGAGATTGTGAAAGTCCACACAAAGCCATATCTCTCCATTCTTTTTCCGCACTGGTACCAAATTAGCAACCCAAGTAGAATGTCGTATCGGAAAGATAATCTTAGCAGAAAGTAACTTTTGTACTTCCTTGAAAATCAAGGGTTCTATTAGTGCATTGACCGGACGTTGTTTTTGCTGAAATGGATTTATGTTAGGTTTTAGAGGAATCACATGGGTGATAATCATTGTATCGAATGTCTTTAAATCTTCATACCCCCATGCTATTACATCAATGAACTCTTTCAAGATTTGTATCAGTTTTTCTCTTTCATTTTGAGTGCAAATCTTCCCGATATAGACAATCCTCTCTTGTCTTTCTGGACCAATATTATGGGGCTCATACTTCCTAGCATCTGAATCCATTGTTAATCTCTCCTTTATTCTGGGGTCTGAATCAAAAAGTCTCTCTAAGGTGACCATCCCTTTAGGAATAATGTTAGTTGGTAAATCCAAAATATCAACATTACCTTCGATATGAAGATCATCCGATTTGTCTTCCTCATCAATAATTTGATCTTCAAAAGCCCCTGAATTGGCAAGAAAGGCTAGAATGTGGGTATCATCCCAGAAGACTTGGAAGTGTTTGATATTATCGGGTACCGCAGGTATAGAGATTAACTCCATGGAGAACTTCTTCAAAGGGGATTGGCTTACTGGTTCTAATGTATTGGTAGCTACGACCATCACATCAGGTATTCTGTTGACTTTCCTAGGTACCGGTTGAATATCAAAAGCATCAAAATCCTCAATCAGGTCCCACACTCTATTCTGATATGCTACTAACCTTTTATCATGGCATGCATATTGGCTTCGCACTTGTTTAACCACTAACTCAAAATCTCCTTGCACCTTCAAACACTTTTCCCCTTCTTATGAGCAAAAAGTAATCCTCTAATTAAGGCTTCATACTCTGTCATGTTATTAGTACAAGGGAATTGGAGTTGGTAAGAAGCTAAAAGGGTTTTCCCTTTTGGGTTGGTTAACTCTACGCCTACTCCACTGCCTTGCTTGGATCTTGACCCATCAAACTTTAAAAACCATATTTCATCTTTTGGTCTCTTTACATTCTTCACCTTTGGGTCAATGATCAGGTTAGCTTCAGGAGGGGATTGCTGCTTCTCAAACTTGAGGCCTTGTGACAATTGAGGTTGTTCAATTTCTGGTTGCATGCTTCAGTAGTGTTAGGAACAACCTGTTCCGAGTGAGGTTGAAATTTGGATTGTGTGTATTCTTTTTCTTGCTCAAAAGGAATATCTTCCTCCTCACTTTTAACAATCACAACTGTAAGAATCTCCTAGTTGCATTCTTTAGGTAAGGTAGTCTTACTTATAGGATCCAATGTTTGGGGCTCTAATTTTTTACAAGTTAGACCTTGAACTTCTTTGATATTTATGGTATGATCATCTTCTTCGTATGGAACTAGACTCATCAACTTCATAATCTCAATTCTGACATGGGATACATGAAATTTTTGAGTGCTCCTCATGATGTATGCGACACCATTTCAGAAGCAACAAATCTTGTATCTTCATAGTGTTTCCCAATAAACACATTCCTTTTTGTACTGTTGTAGCAAACTCTTTGACCCACCTTCTATATGCGGTCTTTTCTGCTTGAAATAATTGAAGAGGAGCTGGTGTGGAGAAAGTAAGAATCTCATTGACCCTATAAACTCTTGGACTTACTTCAGCTAATGCCACTTCGTTGAGAGCACCATAATCTGTGACTAATTTCTTTAATTTAGGCTCACTATCAATTCGGATCTGGTTGCTTACCCCCTTCCATGGAAGCCATAAGTACGTAAAACAAGTTGAGAAATATCCTCCCAACATCTTGGACCAATCCCTACTAAGGAGCATCCCATATACTTTTGAAATATCCACCACTTGAATGTCAATATAACGAGATATTAAGGGATCAACGCCTAACTGGATGTATACATCTTTCAATTCTCCGATGACATCAACCTCTGTTTTGTCTAGTTGCACCACCTTACTATTTGCACGTACTGTTTGAAGTCCGAGCTACTGACATATAGAGTAGGGCATTACATTTCCTGAAGCTCCCGAATCTACCAAACAGTTATGTAAATTCTTCCCACATATCTTCAAACTCAGTAAAAATGGTGGATATTCTATTGCATCACTATTGACGTTGGTGTTGACTTCATTAAAGTCTATCATCTTAATCT
This sequence comes from Cryptomeria japonica, assembly GCF_030272615.1. Classification (NCBI taxonomy): domain Eukaryota; kingdom Viridiplantae; phylum Streptophyta; class Pinopsida; order Cupressales; family Cupressaceae; genus Cryptomeria; species Cryptomeria japonica. Next base: position 148,896,499 of record NC_081406.1, on the reverse strand, counting down.
CATTGCTATGTGATTCTAATAATTCCAATTTTCTAAGGAGAGCCCTCTTCTGTTTAGGGCAATATCTCAATACTTCCATTAAGGACATAGTGGTGGCAGTCCTTTCCATCTCCTTAGTAACGTCAAATGATCCTTTCAGAACATAATCTTGTCCTTGAGCTTGTCTAGGGCGTGTTCCTTGGAAAGCCTGAGGAGGACGAGGATTGTTGCTTGCATTAGCGTCAAGAGGTACAAACCCACCCGTCGGGGGAGCTGGCTCTGTTAACAGAGCTTTGCCTTGACTCCTAAGGTTGTACTTGTTCCTGATCTGAAAGGCCTGAGCATTGTAAACACATGGTTCACCTTCAGCTTCAACCTGAAATTCTCTACACAAGAAAGTATCAACCAACATGGAAGTATTAACCTTATCAGGTTCATCATTAGAACAATCTTTGGGATGAGAGTCAGCTTGAGTAATTCTTATGATTTTCTCGAATTGAGCACAATTAACCTCAGAATGCACAACTGTGTCATGCAACTTGCACCAATTTGTTAGCAAATTCATATTGGCAAGGTTAACACTTTGTGTGTGGTTTGGGTTATCTCATGCGTTCGGGTGATCATGGTTCACCCCACCGTTATTCGGACCCGTATTCCACTGCCTATTATAAGGTTTGTTGTTGTACCTTTGATTTTGGTTCTGGTTATTGTAGTTTCGCTGATTTTTATATCATTGGGATTGATTATACCCTCTTGGAGGATTCATCTTTAGCTAGCTCAAGTCTGAAGTAACCTATGAGATCATTTTCTCTAAGGCTTCTACTTCAGTGGATATATGGGATCCTTGATTCTCAAGCACCATAGTTGGAGGTTGGTTCGCTGAATTAATGTTTTCAAGTTGTTGATTTTTGACTTGCGCTTGACCAACATATTGTGTTTGAGTGGGGGCGGTATTGGTACTATTTTGCCAAGTCGACGCTTGAGCAACAAACTGCTGATTCGCCTGAGGTTGGGGTGCATAGATTGGCACAGGGTTCATCATTGGGGCACCTACATGTAGAGATGAGGGTACACCTGGGATTTGATTGTAGTTTCCTTGATTCACCCCTATAGGTAAATTATATACGATCCCTCATGGGGTTTGATTCAACTCATGATTCATGCTAATTGCTAATGTGAAGACTTTTGCCAAGGTGTCTCTTTGATCCTGAGGAACACTCTTCTTAATAAACATAGCAGTCCAAGGGTCAATAGCTCTTAGATATGAGTCGATAGCTACATTAGGCGCTACCTGGTAAGGGGCTTGTAGCCTCTTGAATTCCCTTTGGAAGCTAGTATTAAAAGTCGTTAATGGCTCATTTGGTGATTTCTTGAGAGAAGCAAACTAGTGGTATAGTGTCTCGGGATCTATGTACACTCGGAATTGATCAATGAAGGCCTTCTCCAAGAGGTCCCAACCTATGATGGAGTTTGTAGGTAAGGTTAAGTACCAATTGTATTCATTCTCCCCAAGTGAATATGGGAAGAGTCTACATACTACATCTTGGTGTTCAATATGATTACGAACAACCGCATCTTTGAATGCTTCAATATGTTCATCAGCCGTTCATCCCCCTAAATAGTAAAATTTGCTGGAAAATTTATCCGGGTTTCTAGGTAGGTCATGTATACCCCCTGGTATGGTTCCTAGTGGTGTAGTGTCTTGGTTGAACTAGGCCATTGAAGGTGGTGATGGTGGACACTGAGTCACAAAAGGTGCAACGATAGGCTGAGGACTAGGAGTCAGTTCATCTCCTACGTTGAGTATGGATGACTATACTGGTGAAGCTGTTGAGGGTTGTTTCTTAGCTCTTTTCTTCTTTTTTCTAGTGGCAGGTCCTAATTCTACTAAGTCAAATGTGAAGAACCACTCCTAAGGACTTGGTGGAATCTCTCGGGAGAGAAGTATGATATACGATCCAACTTAGTACATCAATTTTCTGGTTGAGGAGGTGGTTGTGGGTTTTCTTGTGGGTTCACTTGAGGATTAAGTTATCTTTGTGCCTCTACTTCTATACGTATAGCCTTTTGTCTCTTGTTGTCCAAGACTTGTCGTGCTTGTAATCAATCATTGTAATTTTTTGTACTGTCCCAAGCAAAGTCGTATAGTTGGGTAAGAATTTTGTCTTTCTCATTGTTGAGGTTAGGTTGGGTAAAGGGCATCAATCCATCTCCTGGGAGTATCATATGTGGTTCACCAATGAGGGGGATTATTCTTGGCCCTCCATCTAGCGCCAGTTTCTGTTGACGACTGTTTTTGACACCCCTGCCAACAGTCGGGTAGCTAGTGTGAACACTCACCACCTCTCCTGAAAAGTAACGAGTTTGGAAAACTCACTACTCCAAGGTCTCTATAGTCGGGTATCGATGGTTATGGGAAGCCCAATGGTTTATGTGGTTATACCTGTAAAGGGGCCTGCAGGTTAGAACTAGATCTTGCTGGTTATGGATAACTGCACTTCCTTTCTTTTTGTATTTTTATGGTTTTAGATTCTCTAGGAAATAAAATGTGAAGCGTAAAGGGAAACAAGAAAATAGAAATAAAGACCAATATAATAACAACTTAACGAACTACTCAATTAGTTCCCTGCAATCCAAGCAATTATCAAATATTATCCAAGTTAGCATTCAACAACAGACCTCTAGAAAACCTGCAAAATCATCAATTTCACAAATCTATGGAAATAAAATCATCAACAATATGGACTATCACAACAATTCTCATACACCACTGACGTGCGCAATATGATTCATAAAGTGATAGACAAAAAGATTAAACAACGTTGCTAACTCCAAATAATAGACGTTACCAGATTACACATAACAATTTGGTAGAATATGAACGTAGATCAGGCAATCTACAAGCTGGTTTTCATATTAATCTCAATGAATGTATAATAAAAATAACTCAAACTTCTTAACAATCTACAAAATAGTCTAAAATCTCTAAGTAGGCCACAAATCGTCAATTTGGGGCCCTTACAAATGAATCCAACTTCTCAATTTATAGAAGTTCTTTACCCTACTATCTAGGAAATAACCCTACCCTAAATTAAGAACTGAAACTAGGAGTCGCAGTTAACTTGCAAGTTTCTGCCTTGACACTCCACTTAACAACTATGAAATGGGGACTGCATGAGCACTATGAAATCCCTGCTAGGTGAGCCACGTTTTAGTAATCATGCCAAATTTCTCTCAAAATCGGAACTCGAGTAGGAGCCGTATTTAAAAAATACAAGATTTAAGGATTTATATAAAAAAAGCTTTGCTATCTTTAGCAATTGTGTGCTTATCCTTTAATTCTTGATAAAAGCTCTATAATTATCAACTATACATGCAACTGGTTGAACCGGAGGATCTACTACATGCTTAACTCTAAATTTATACTTCTTCAAAACTTCATATGCATACGTTCTCCCCTCCTCTAACTCCTTCATTGTGTGTGCCACCTCCTGACACTGAGTAATCAGATATGTGTACCTATCCATAAGGGTGACATCAAACTAGGTCATGGGGCCTAGGTGTTGTGCCTCATATGCATTCCACTGATTCAAAACTTGGTGCTGGTCCATTATTCCTGTATCAGCTAATCTAAGACCAAAAGGTCCTAGCATATTCTTAACAAAATTCTCGTATGACAAAATTTCCCTAAGGAGAGGGTCCCGAATCTCAATCACATCCTTGATATATTGCTGAAACATTTCAATCTTCAGCTCCAAGATGTATACATAAGACTATAAGTTTTTATAGCTATTACCCCCTAAGATGTCCTCCTTTATCACCATCTCTTCCCCTAGCCACAATATCTTCTTCAAAACTTGGAATTGTTTGGGGAAAATATTCAACTTCCATTCCCATTGTGTGGAACAAGAAGACAAAGCTCCACCTACCTGTACCGCCTTACTATACATTCCCATAGTTTCTTGCAAAAATAATCTTATTTTGGTCGTATTTACTTGGGCCCATGACTTCATTGCAGCAACCACCCGCCTCACCTACATTAATGCTTTTACTTCTTTCTCTGGCAGCCATAGGTAGAAGGTAAGCCATCAGTTCTGCACGAGTCCATGGGTTTGCTCATTTCAATTAGCAACTCCTTATATTGTCCTAGTTGTGCTTTGAGTTCTACGTTGGAAGTATGCTCCTTCTCAACACATCCTCTGACGACGCTTGTGGCTAACTCCAAAGTATCTAGCTCCCCCCACTTGGTTTGTTTACCCAAATTTATCTGTGATATTTGGTATTTGGGAGAAGCTTGTCCCTTGGTCTGAGATAAAACTGCCACATCTGCAATCACTTCACCGGAACTAGTTTTCGATAGGTTATGAATAGTTTGCAGCTTCTTAGCCTTTGATGGCTCCTCAGTGATTACTTGTTGTAGAGTGACCTTAGGGAGCTCTACTTTTCTCTTTTTCTTCCCAAAGGTAAATTCTAGCCACTGCGGTATATCTTCACCCTTGTCACCTTGATGTGACACTATATCTACAGTTATAACATGAACTTCTGCCTGCTCCTCTGCTTCCGTTTGCTCGGGGGCTTGAGGTGGTGTAACTTGACGAGCTAAATTGGTTTGGAGAGCTTGTTGCTTATGTAACTCTTCTAGTTTTCCACTGACCTCCTCATTAAATGCTATTTCTTGGTCACCTGCCTCTTTTTCCCCTTGCTCGACTGCTATATCCTTAAGAAGGTCCTCTTGAGCTTGAGGGGTTAGCACTAATCTTTCATTCAAGAGGTCGCTTGCTTCATCCCCTTATTGCTCGCCTTCTAGCCATTGTTGTTGCTCAAGATCCTCTTCCTCCTAATCCGAATCAGACTCAATGTTTCTAACTTTTATCTCTCCAGTGGTGGACCTAAAGCCTTTCACTCCAGGTTGCCCTGCGGATATATTGACTAGTGGTGGTGCAGGGGCACCAGTGCTCGGAGCATTTGTGGTATCTGTTGAAGGTGGCTGAGCAGGTATCTCCTCAATAATTTCTATATTTTATTCTTGTTCTTGGGTACCCTCTCCTTCAGTGTTCCCTATAGCCATCCTTGGTGCGATAACTTTGGCCAGTGGTACTGCTCCCAATCCATCAGTCACTCCCAGGTCCGTAGCCTTCTTTAATAATTCAGAATCCCTCATGTTTTCTTGGACCTTCTTCAGTAATTCCTTAGTGCTTTCTTGAGGTTTTTCATCTTCACCTAGATCGGTGGACGTATTTTTCCTCGAGGCTGACCTTGTCTTTTGAGCATACTCCTTATGGCCCCTTGACCGAGGTACCCCTGAAGTGGATTCCTTCTATTTCGCCTTTGAGATGTTGGGCCTTCCCCTCTAGTGTAACCATTGCTTGGTCCTGTTGATGACCACTTGGGAGACCTTTTCCATATTGGTGTCTTCACTTACAGACCATTTTTTGGGGGAGAGGGCCCTTTTATCTATCCCTGATTCCCTATAAGCTGAGATCAAGTAAGTCACCATCATCCCTAAGGTCTTTAGGGAGGTTAGTCTCTTTTCTTAAATCTCTTACCTGTGGCATAGATAACCTCTTATAGTTCTTCTCCCTAACCTTGAAACTGTCTTGAAGGTTGGCCCAAAAGTCCTCCAAGCTGGGCCCGTGCCCCTCATATGCCTTAGGCATAGCCTATTTAAGTTTCCCATAGGGATCATAGAACTCCCTAGCATGATCATACTCTTTCAAGTTCAAATCTTGAAGCTCTTGTTCTACTAATTTCGTTACTTGTATTTTGGAACATGCAAAATATCCAATAGATACTGAGAAATCAATACTTGCTTTGTTTTTTGATGACAAAAGTGACTGGAGGCCCACAAGATGCCTCACATACTCTAGCAAAATTATCCTATCATTGCAGTATCAAGCCATCAGCATTGGGTTTCCTATGAATCCGCTAACCCTAATGTTAGTAGAGCGTGGGTTTTGGAGAAACCAACATGCATGTTCTCAGATGATAGCAATGGCCTCTGGTATAATCCGATATCCTCCATCTCCTATCAATTTGATTATTATTGGGAAGATGAAGGCATCATTAACTCTTGTAAAATGAGTCTTTGCATTGGATAGAGTGAGCTGAGCATATTACTCCCATATCTTTTTTCTGTCCTTTCTCTTCTCCCAATTGACCTTCTGCTTGTAGCCCTGGAAACTTTCTAGCTCTAGCGGCTACCTAGATGACATATGACATGAAAAAGAATTTTTGAGTATGCTAAACTTCTTTCATATGCTTACAGATATTGTTAGAGAGGATTTGCAGCCAATCAAAATATTGTTTTCCTATTAAAATAGTGCTCATGAATTGGAACATCCAGGGATGAAAATGCTTGCATTCCGGCTTGCCAAAGGCCTGAGCATGATGATTAAGTCTCTTTGAGGCTCTCTGAAGTCCGTCCTTAGGATTTCCGTTGCCTTGAGTCCTATCTTTCTTTCCTTTTCTAACCAGTTTGTATTCATGTGCCTCTTCCTAGCTAATATCTTGTCATTCCATGCCTTTAAGGCCTCTTCTTCGATTAGTAGAAATACTTCCTACCTGGTTGGGATTCCAAAGACGAACCCAAGCATATCTGGAGACAAGTCTGTGACTGTTTTTCCTTGTGCATCTATTCACTTTCTAGATTCTGAGTTATAAAATGGGGCAATGGGCATTATGAACTTTGGTGCCTATAATGACTATGGGAAGACAGTATCTTCAACTAGGCCGGACCTCTTGATTCTCTGGTGGAAGGCCTCCAGACTAGGTTTATCCAATTGAGCCTTGATATCCTCAATTTATATATGGCCGATTTCAGTATCCATGACCCACCTGATTTGATCCTCTAGCTTTGAATCATACACCCGTCCTTGATATTGGTAGGTCTATCAATGTCAAGAAGTATGATGGAGGATCAGTCAAGTTTTTCGGAGAATATGGTGTAGCTATTTGGGATATTGGAAGGGTTTCTATTGATGGTAAGCATAAAACTAATGATGTTTATTATGTTGAAGGATTAAGACATAGTTTTTTAAGTGTTAGTCAGATGTGTAGAAAAGGATATGGTGTATTGTTTAGTAGCATTGGATGTTTGGTCAGAAAAGAGAAGACTAGTAAAATAGTTGCAGAAGGAGTTAGAATAGGTGGAAATGTATATTATATCAAGGATAGAAAGGACAATAAGTGCTTTCTATCACAAAAGGTTGAGATTGTTCCAACAATTCCAAAGAAGATAAGTGATCCAGAAGAAAGAAAAGGGAAGGAAAAAATGAAGAGGAGGAGGAGGGGGAGAGTTTAGAGAAATTTCCTACTAAGTATGTCCAGAAGCATCATTCTGAGAATCAAATAATTGGAGATCAGACAAAAAATGTTCAAACAAGAAGGAAGATTGGAGAAGTTCAATATCAAGAAAATTATTGTTTTCTACATATGACAAAGCCATAGACTTATGAGGAAGCGAGTAAAGATGAGAGTTGGGTAAAAGCAATGGAAGAATAATTAAATCAAATCTAGAAGAACAAGACTTTGGAGCTGATACCTAGACCACTAGATAAGAATGTTAGAGGAACTAAGTGGGTATTTACTAATAAGTTGAATGAACAAGGATAGGTGACAAGGAATAAAGAAAGAATGGTATGTTAAGGATATTCTCTAGTGGAAGACATAGACTTTTTAATAAAGTTTGCTCTAGTAGCTAGGATTGAAGCTATTTGTATGTTGAACGCATTCAAGTGGTCTGCCAATGGTGTTCTTGCATCCATCTTCAGAGAGTACAACTTCTTCCTGAACAAAAGCTTATTCACCAAGGACTTGCCTTGATAAATATCTCTTAACATTTTCCAGAGAAGATGTGCAATTTTCTCTTCATGGACATATCACATAACAGAATCAGCAAGACATAGCTTGATTATACCCCTTGCCTTTCAGTCGGCTATTCCCAATCCTCTTGCTTCATGCCTATAGGTTTCTACATAGGCATACCAATCCAAAGGTCTCAGTCAACCAACAAGTCTTCCATCTTGAGTTTCCATAGTTCAAAACTAGAACTATTAAACTTCTCCATGTCTATGCACCCTGAGGTGCTCACCATCTTAACCTATAAAACTAACAAGTAGACACTTTGAAAGACTCCCACTGAAACAAAACTGACACAAAAAACTAACCCTACCCAACAAGGATAACAAAATAGGCCAAGCTCTGATACCACTTGTAAGGAAAGCACAGTGTAGAAACGCCTTCCTAATGTCAATTAATAGGAAAAATCATGCAAGAATGCAGCTTAAAACTTTTACAGAACTTTAAGAACAACATAGACAAAACACATAGAATCAACACAGAGACAAAACACCAAGAATTACGTGGGAAAACCCTTTCGGGAAAAAACCCACCACCAATAGTTGAAACACTTTATTTCAGTAAATGAATTTACAATAAAGTTTCAGTCTACTACTACAAGCATTCATTCTTAGATTCTAACAAAAGCGAAACTACAATCGACTCTCAGATCTCAGTCACAACACCATATTTATCCAATGGCTTCACATACCAAATTGTCGACAGTTCATCTGAGCAATTGCACCAACGGTTTGAAGTCTAACCATTTGCGTCAGTCTGCATTAATGAGAAACATAATATCCCACATGTACCATGAAGTTGGGTCGGTTCGTATTCATATACACTGACATGACCATCTTCAAAGTCCAGGTGTTTATCTTTTGGACTCCAGTTCGAGCGCACACCCTTAGTCAGTCTCTACTCCATCGACCATCAAAAAAACCATAAATGCATTGCTCTGATCTTCTGATGATACTCCAATCGCTGAAGGCAATTCCATTGGGTCATCGACAACACAACCAAACAATTGTCTCGATCGTCTAATCTTCCTTGATCTACTCAATCTCTCTTTTTGCGCTCCGCCACGTGGCACCCCCGATTGGCTCCGGGGTCCCTACCCTGCCACCTTAGCATGGCCTCGCAAACTACCCAGAATGAAGCTCTTCTTTTTCAGGCCCCACCTTGGTCGCCAAGTTATAGAGGATAAGATTCATGCATCTTGCCATAGCGGCATAGCGACAATCGTCCAATCATCCCAGACTTGCTCACCAGTTAACTCATCTGAGTTTCTCTCCTTCTAGGTCCCACCATGGCTACCAAGTCATAGAGGATAAACTTCATGCATCTTTCCATAGCGGTATAGCGACAATCGTCTGATCATCCCAGACTCTCTCAGCCATTAACCCATTTGAGTTTCTCTTTTGTCAGGCCCCACCACTTGGTTGCCAAGCCACGATAGATAACGTTCATGCATCTCCATCGTGCGGTATAGCGACAACCGTTGGATCATCTCAGACTTGATCACCTGTTAACCGATCATAGGAAGAAGATTCCATTGGCCCATCGACAAGAATCTCATCGACAACTTGTAATGTCCCTACAATTGAGAGATCATTAACCTACAAAAAAGATCGTTAGAACATGACAAACATATATGTATATATAAGTAATCTAAATTGCAATCTAACTTCAATGCTTATTTAACATCATCATAATTTTTTTCTAATAAAAAGGATATGAATGCCATACAAAGTATGTCCTTAGGCAGTCCTACGGCTCACCTTCTTGGAACCCCTTGGTTCCAAGATGTCCTTAGGCAGCCGTGAAGCTCACCCTCTTGGAACCCCTTGGTTCCAAGCCCTCAAGGAAATTGAAGATGAGTTTGAATCCTATCTTGGGTGTAACCTCTTACACCCAAGCCCTCCAAGGAAGACCCTTGTCTTTCCTTGCCTTCGGTGATGCCTTCATCATCCAAGTCCTCAGAGGGGATCGACCCAACCTTGAGTCCTGTCTCGGGTATAACCTCTTATACCCAAGCCGGCCAAGGAAGACCCTTGCCTTTCCTTGTCTTGGGTGATGCCTTCATCATCCAAGTCCTCAAGGGGAAGTGAACAGATCCTTCTTTCCTTGGTTGAGTTTTAGTCAACCAAGCCATACATTTGCATAATAGTTTTAGTTCATAAACTATCCCTTGTGTTAACATGAATTCTTAATGTATTCTTAATTAACATAGATATATATAATCTTCCATCTTTTACATGTGCATTACATTTCTTAACATACCTTTGTATTCCTAATCTTTCTTAATATGCAAACTTATGTATACAACAATTAACAAATTATATCTTTTACCTATTTTTAGTGATTAGTGAATATTATAAATTAATATATGTATGAATATTTACTAGACTACAATTAACATCATCTCTTAATGAACCTTACCGATTACCTATTACTCATTAACTAATATTAACTAATATTAATGAACCTTACAATTAACATCACCTATTAATATTAGTAATAATAACGTTTCATATACTATACTTATATTGTTTAATGTAAGTAGGAATTTTGTTTCTTACCTTTCTTCTGTAGTCTGCTCTCGCTTACCTTTCCTCTGCAGTCTGCTCCTCTTCTCCCCTTTTCCCCTTCCCCTCTAGACACCAAACTGATCCTCATTAAATATCCCATAGAGTTGTAAGAGTGCAACCATTGTTTAGAATAGACACATCTTATCATAATTGTATCTCTTTATAATCGGTTTAATGTTATAATCGCAACTTTTCGATTCTGTATATGTTGTTTGTATCAACGTATGTATTAATTATGGCTTTTTTTGTAAACCGCATGACCTTGTGTATTACAACCACATAACAAATCATTGGCTTGGTAATCGAGTTTTTCTCTTGGTAATGTCATACGACTTCCTATATCCATTGTTCCACACTCATTTGCTGGCCACAATAAAATATATCAGATATAATTGTAATAGTTATCATGCTAACATATCCATGGATATTCGTATACAGCATATCTACGTCTCTAACTCTTGTTATTGAGGTCTTCAGACTAAATATTCCACAGATTAATACTTCACCGTTGTTATTAGATGTCCATATTCCTTTGTATTGTCTGTTCATACTTGAGATGCCCAACACCCCGATAGGCTTGTGTATACTAGCGATAATGATTATTATAATTATTGCATTAATTCATTCTATTTGCTGGCTCCACAATGTTAACACAAATGATCATTCACCTTGGGCCATGTTGTAACTATATTATAGTTTAGTCTTTGATAATATTAGTCAATGTTGTTTTCCTTCTTAATCCTCTTCCAGATTGATATCTGATTATCCTAAATCACTGTCTATTTTGAGGAGACAATCTCTAAAATCAGCAGTTAATAATTAACTTTATTTAGAATGGTTGTTATTCTATTATATATTGTTTTTATTGAATAGTTGTTTTTCTGGATTTATTATTATTATATTTATTTTCTAATTATTTTGTTATTTATATTTCTTATGTTATTATAATTTGATATATTAATATTATTATTTAATAATTTATTTCCTCTTTTAATATGTTAACTTCATTTTAATAATTGACTTTATCATATTCCAAGAATAAATATTATTATATATTAATTAAACAATTATTTAATAAATAAATAAATTTCAAATAATCATTTGTTGTTAATCATTATATTAATTAATAGTAATACTTGCCTCATTTAGGATATATATAACGATCAAGGAGGGGACATGACAATCCATCCCTCTCGAAATTGCTTGTCCTCAAGCAATTAACAATTTCCTCAAACCAAATCATCTCCCAATAAAAACACAAGGTATACATATGTAAAGGCATGAAACACATATGAAGTTTATGCACAATACCTGTATTCATCATATAGGGAAATACATATGAATATGGGTACATTCAAAGTGTGCAACATATGTAATACACATGGATACAATTAAGGCATGCAACACACATGTGAAATGCATGTAGCATATAGAGTATGGAGTATACACTTGAATTTGCTTAAGTAACATGGAGTTCACCAGGGATTCACTTAAGTCAAGAAGTGAATGTATATAGCACATATAAATTCACTTAAGCATGGAATATATACCTAAACACGCGTATGAATCATATAGGTGAATCATCCACAAGAATACATTCAAGGCATGAATTAAACATGTAGACATATAAATGCATGTAAGGCATGAAGTATACATGTTAGGCATGAAGCAATAAATACACGACAAACACATAAGCATGAAGCCGTGCACTTAAATACACATCAGGCATGTGTACAAGCATGATGTATGAAGTAGCACACATGCAAGTATGAAGTAATATACAGAAGACATGGAGCCTAGATGTATGAAATGGAGCACAAAGTAATATGCAAATACATTGAGGTAGGAAGTATGTACCTAATTACATAGAACACGAAGCATATGAGACCTTTATGGCGTGCACTATACACCTATGAGTACCTAATAGGTAAGGAACATACATGCAGAATAAATTTGGTGTTTCTCATTTGAAAAGTACACACATATTAAAGAGTAATGTTGTAGTTTTGCCCCATAGGATGGTAGGATTAGGCTCTGATACCACTGTAATGTCCCTACTATTTAGAGATCATTAACTTGCAAAAAAGATCATTAGAACATGACAAACATATATGTATATATAAGTAATCTAAACTGCAATCTAACTTCAATGCTTATTTAACATCATCATAATTTTTTTCTAATAAAAAGGATATGAATGCCATACAAAGTATGTCCTTAGGTGGCCCTACGACTTGCCTTCTTGGAACCCCTTGGTTCCAAGATGTCCTTAGGTGGCCATGAAGCTCGCCCTCTAGGAAATTGAAGATGAGTTCAAATCCTATCTTGGGTGTAACCTCTTACGCCCAAGCCCTCCAAGGAAGACCCTTGTCTTTCCTTGCCTTGGGTGATGCCTTCATCATCCAAGTCCTCAGAGGGGATTGGTCTGACCTTGAGTCCTGTCTCGGGTATAACCTCTTATACCCAAGCCAGCCAAGGAAGACCCTTGCCTTTCCTTGTCTTGGGTGATGCCTTCATCATCCAAGTCCTCAAGGGGAAGTGACCAAATCCTTCTCTCCTTGGTTGAGTTTTAGTCAACCAAGCCATACATTTGCATAATAGTTTCAGTTCATAAACTATCCCTTGTGTTAACATGAATTCTTAATGTATTCTTAATTAACATAGATATATATAATCTTCCATCTTTTACATGTGCATTACATTTCTTAATATACCTTTGTATTCCTAATCTTTCTTAATATGCAAACTTATGTATACAACAATTAACAAATTATATCTTTTACCTATTTTTAGTGATTAGTGAATATTATAAATTAATATATGTATGAATATTCACTAGACTACAATTAACATCATCTCTTAATGAACCTTACCAATTACCTATTACTCATTAACTAATATTAACTAATATTAATTAACCTTAGAATTAACATCACCTATTAATATTAGTAATAATAACGTTTCATATACTATACTTATAGTGTTTAATGTAAGTAGGAATTCTATTTCTTACCTTTCTTCTGCAGTCTGCTCTCAGTTACCTTTCCTCTGCAGTCCACTCCTCTTCTCCCCTTTCCCCCTCCCCCTCTAGACACCAAACCAATCCTCATTAAATATCCCATAGAGTTGTAAGAGTGCAACCATTGTTTAGAATAGACACATCTTATCATAATTGTATCTCTTTATAATTGGTTTAATGTGATAATCGCAACTTTTCGATTCTGTATATGTTGTTTGTATCAACGTATGTATTAATTATGGTTTTTCTTGTAAACCACACGACCTTGTGTATTACAACCGCATAACAAATCATTGGCTTGGTAATTGAGTTTGTCTCTTGGTAATGTCATACGACTTGCTATATCCATTGTTCCACACTCTTTTGCTGGCCACAATAAAATATATTAGATATAATTGTAATAGTTATCATGCTAACATATCCATGGATATTTGTATATGGCATATCTATGTCTCTTAACTCTTGTTACTGAGGTCTTCAGACTAAATATTCCGCAGATTAATACTTCACCGCTGTTATTAGATGTCCATATTCCTCTGTATTGTCTCTTCATACTTGAGATGCCCAACACCTGATAGGCTTGTGTATACTAGCAATAATGATTATTATAATTACTGCATTAATTCATTCTATTTGCTGGCTCCACAATGTTAACACAAATGATCATTCACCTTGGGCCACGTTGTAACTATATTATAGTTTAGTCTTTGATAATCTTAGTCAATGTTGTTGGCCTTCTTAATCCTCTTCCAGATTGATATCTGATTATCCTAAATCACTGTCTATTTTGAGGAGACAATCTTTGACATCAGTAGTTAATAATTAACTTTATTTAGAATGGTTGTTATTCTATTATATATTGTTTTTATTGAATAGTTGTTTTCTGGATTTATTATTATTATATTTGTTTTCTAATTATTTTGTTATTTATATTTCTTATGTTATTATAATTTGATATATTAATATTATTATTTAATAATTTGTTTCCTCTTTTAATATATTAACATTATTTAATGTGTTAACATCATTTTAATAATTGACTTTATCATATTCCAAGAACAAATATTAATATATATTAATTAAACAATTATTTAATAAATAAATAAATTTCAAATAATCATTTGTTGTTAATCATTATATTAATTAATAGTAATACTTGCCTCATTTAGGATATATATAACGATCAAGGAGGGGACATGACATAACTGTTCAAACGGGATAGATTACTCTAATCAGTCTGAACACAGGTCAAGTTCATTTGAGGCACATATTTCCAACAATATAGAGTAGTATTTGAGTATGGTCAAGTTTTGTCAAGTGTTTCCATCAATGACAAAGGGGGAGATTGTTAGAAGTATGCATTGATGTGTTGTTGTGGTTTTCATTGATGTCAAACTTGTTGTTCTGGAATGGAATTGGTCCAGAATGTTTATGGTGTAGAGATATCTTATTGTGTTGATGTTGCAGGTGTTCATTGTTTGTTATGGAAGTGTTCGGGTCTGGAAAGTGTTGTTGATGTTGTTTATTACATGGTTATCTTAGTTGGATATAGTTTTTGTATCATTGATATGATTGTTTCATGGTCTGAAAATATCTTTGTGTTCTCTAGGTGTTGTAGTAGTGTTAGTTGTTCATTTTGATAATCTATGTTTGACCTATCCTTAAGCTAGGATATGAGTTGTGGGAGATTGTTTGATGTGTTATGGGTCTCACCGTAGCATGTGGAGATCCAAATTTTTTTTGCTTGCATTGGAGAATATGTTTTGACTGTTAATTGCTTATATAGATGCGTAGTGTGTGGATATTTTGTTGGTTATGTTCTAATGGTTATGGATAAGTGAATTAATCTTTGGGAGATGTGTTTTGGTCCTCTCTTTCTCTTGGAGTGGATCAATGTGTATATTTTTGGTTTGGAAAGTAAAATTTGGGTTCAAGCTGACTTGGTTCAAGATTTGATGATCCATCTTGTATATAAGGATGTGTATGATTGAGTTGTTGTGTTGAGGCAAGGAAGAAGAGTGTGATAAGGTGTGGAATGTAGATGTATGATGCGAGGATAATCAGTGAGGTTCGGTAAAGTGCAGAGAAGAAGAGTTTTGTTTGAATGATATGAAAGTTGTTTTGAGACTGTGATAGAGATATGAGACAGAGTGTTGACATATGAGGTTTGAGTTGTGTGTTCGGATTTTGGTCGTTTGATGTAGATTTCAAGGATAGTTTCATGATCAAGAGATCCTTATTTTCATATCATTTTTGTATCTTGACTTGAGTGCAATTAGCTTTAGGTTTTGCAAGTCCTCTTTTGTATCTTGTACCATGAGTAGTTAGTGTTGGTTTGCAAGTCCGAAGTAGTTAACTCTTTTCTTTATAATTTGTTATACATAGTGGATATTTTTTTTGTGGTTAGGTGCTCATTGTGGTTTTTCCTTGTTTGGGTTTTCCACCAATGCTTGGTCTGACATTGGGGAGTCTTGTATGACCCAAAATCAGTATGCAAATGGTATGTAACCCTTGGAGGTATCATAAAGTGTGTTGGAGCAAGGTACCCAAGATTGAGTAGGTATGAGTCTTGAAGATGGTGAGAGGATTGAACTAATGTTGTAGAGCCTTGTCTTGCTAGGATCCCATGATTGTTTTGAGGGGTCAATATCATACATTTTAATGTGTTTGGTAGGTTACAATGAGGGCTCTGTATCAAGTGGTATTAGAGCTAGTAACGACTTTGGTAAGGAGATAGAGAATTGAGAGATGTCAGAGGGACAAGAAGAAGAGGTCCCTAGAGGACCAATCACCAACATAGAATTGGAAAAGATTGTAAGAGAGAAGGCCACTACTTGCAAGGTAATGAAGAGGGAGATAGAGGGTTTGAGGGGCAGAGTAGATGGGAGGGAAGATGGAGGCACTGGTAGTGGTGAAGAAGGGGATGAGGATGAGATCCCAATGCCAGAGGAAGAGGAGATTCCTCTTGATCAGAGGCACTTCCTTAATGCCCTCAAATCCATGGAGAGGAGAATGATGGAGCAGAAGATTGATTTTCCAACTTTCACTAGGAAGATGGAACCAGATGTTGTGGTGGATTGGATAGACTCCATGTCTAGTTTCTTTGAATGTGAAGACATTCCAAGACACCAGAAGGTGAAGATTGCTAAGTCCAAGCTGAAGGGAGAAAACCTAACTTGGTGGAACTTTATCCAAGAGGAAAGAGAGAAGGACAACAAGCCCAAGATTGTTTCTTGGAAGAGGATGGTTGCCTTAATCAAAGAGGCCTATGCACCCAAAGACTATGAAATACAACTCCATAAGAGGAGACAAAATCTCAAGTAGAAGGAGATGAATGTGAACTCATACACTAAGGAGTTCCAAAGGCTATGCATGAAGTATAAAACAAAAGAGGAAGAGATTGGTAAAGTTGCCTAGTACCTGAATGGATTAAGGTACAACATTCAAGAAGAATTAAACCTTCTTAGCCCAGATACCATTGGTAGATGCCATCAACTTTCTATCAAGGTGGAAGAGAAGATCGAAAGGAGACAAGAGCAGAATAATAAAGGAAGAGGAAGACAACAGAGGGGTGTAAGAACTTTTTTCAGAAGTAAGGGAAATGGCTTTGGCTACAAGACTAAAATGTAGTAGACATTGTTATTCATATCGTGAGAGATTCTCACCGTGGTTTTTCCTTGTTTGTGTTTTCCACATAAATTTGGTGTTTATGTGTTTTTGTTTATTGTGATGAAGGTTAAAGTTCTTATTAAATAAGTTATTTAATAATTATTTTTGAAGTTACAAACTAATTGACCCCCCCCTCTCAGTATTGTTGTGTGTTCAACAATTGGTATCAGAGCAAGGTTCATCTGTAGGAAGCTTAACTGGTTGAGGTAGATCTAGAAATGGTGAATGACCTTCATGTTGAAGCTTTGATGTTTGATGGGACAAACTACAATTGTTGGAAGGAAAGAATGGAATCTTATTTGGAAGCATTGCAAAATAGAATTTGGGAGATTATCTAGACTAGTTATCAACAAACTCTGAATTGACCATTAACTCTGAATGGTATTAAGGCTCAACAGATAAATTTGAAGGCTAGAACAATTCTTATCAGTTGTCTTATTGATTAAGCTATCTAAGTTGTTGGAGGAGTTCTTGAAGAGAGTGATATTATTAGAAAGATCCTATTTAAATTGGCAAAACCCTACAAACCGAAGAAGTGTGCAATTGAAGAATGTCATGACTTGAATAACTACATGATTGATCAACTTATTGCTACATTGTTTTCCTATGAGATTAGAGAGATGAAATATTTAAAGTCCTATCAAAGAGAAGTTGCATTCAATGTTTCAAGGATATCAGGAGATGATCTAAAAAACTAATGATAACCTATGTGGGATTGAAGCAAACTAAAGAGAGGAACTAGAAAGTATAAAAGTAATTTGCCCTTGAAATGTTTTAATTATGAAAGAATTTTTTATTATGTTTCTAAATATACATATAAAGAAGATTACAAAAAGTTTGAGGATGATGAAAAGAAAAGTAGGTATAGAAGAAATGACTTTAAGAGAAGAATAAATGATGAGATAAAGGTAAAAGGAGTCTATATTTTATGGAATCACATTCATTTGAAGAAGAAGAAGAAGATATTGAAGACTCAAATGAAGAATTCTTATTTCTGGATATAGAAGAGAAGTATCAGGTATGTATCAAAAGAACAAAAGAGAAGACTGCGCTACATGCTAAAGTTGAACCTAGATCACAGATCATTGATTTCAGATGCTCAAATCACATGACCGAAGACAAAGACAAGTTTATTACTCTAAATAAGTATGATGGTGTATCTGTAAAATTTGTAGGAGAGGAAGTTGCATCGATTTACAAGATAGGAAGCATTTTGATTGATGTTAAGCATAAAACTAGTGGTGTTTATTATGTAGAGAGATTGCGACATACTTTTTTGAGCATTAGTCAGATGTAAAATAGAGGATATGAAGTTGTATTTACATAAAATAGATGTATGATTAGAAAAAATAGATCTAAAAAGCTGGTAGCATAAGGAATCAAGATAAGTGGGAATGTTTACTACATAAAGGACATAAGTGGAAAAAAATGTAATCTGAGTCAGAGTAATGAATTCTAGTTATGGCATAAGAGGATAGGACATGTTAACTTTATTAGCATGACAAAGATCAATAACTATAAAGTAGTGAGATTTACCTAAGATTATCAAACCTATTGACATTGTGTGTAGGGAATGTCGGTTAGGAAAGTAAACAAGGAGAAGTTTCAAGAACAAGGAGTATTCTACATCAAACCCATTGGAGATAATTCACACAGACTTATGTGGTCCTACAAGGACATGAAAACTAAATGTTGAAAGGTATTTTATGTTACTCATTGATGATTACTCTAGAATGGCATGGGTTACAGTTTGATGGAAAAACACATTATACATATATATATATATATATATATATATATATATATATATATATATATATATATATATATATATATATATATATATATATATATATATATATATATATATATATATATATATATATATATATATTGAAAGATTTAAATTTTTCAAGTCAATGGTAGAGAATCAAGTTGATGCTAGAATCACATGTTTGAGATATGATAGAGGTGGAGAATTCACTTTGAATGAATTTGACAATTTCTGTCATGTCCCCTTTTCAAAACAATTCAAATTAATAACTTTTCCTATGGCGGTGAGGTGTTTTAAATAAATTTTTGGGAAAAGTGTCTAATTTTTGGCAAGCAATGGGATGAGAGGAATTAAATATCACTAAAAATATAATTATTCTTCCCTCTTGGTCGTGAGTTAGGGTTATGCACTCTTTTTAGAGTGTTTGGAAACATTTTGGGCTCATTCTTGGACTTGATTTTTGCTCATTGCTTTGTTGTTCTTCAGAGGCTGCTAAACTTGTGGAGAAGGAGACCCAAAGATGGGAGTTTCTAGGTTTCCAGGAAGGCTATTGATGGGAGTTTGAGGCTCTTCCATGTGCAAGCTCATGCAGAGTTTGCCTTTGTGCCAAACAGTGCATATTTGTGTGTGTTCGCAAGTGTGTTTCAGCAAGGGTTTGTGT
The DNA here is from genome assembly GCF_030272615.1 of Cryptomeria japonica. NCBI lineage: Eukaryota > Viridiplantae > Streptophyta > Pinopsida > Cupressales > Cupressaceae > Cryptomeria > Cryptomeria japonica. The sequence goes on along the minus strand of NC_081406.1, from coordinate 148,876,970 downwards.
TTTCAGTTAAGTTTTATGTATCAGTTTAGTTTGCTGCTGTATTGCAGCCATTTTTCTATTAAAATAGAGTGGAATAAGTGTGTTGGGTCATGATTCTTTTTCTGTGTGAGTTTGATAGTGATTTTGGTGTTTTCGGGCTATTTTTGTGTTGTTTTGGAGCCCGTTGAGCTTTGTATTGAACTCCATTTTTGGAGATATTTTGTAGATCTGGAAGTGTCATTTTATAGGCCATTATGTTGCCAAAATTTTGCTGGAAATTTTTATTCTCAGATTTATGAAGAATATCTAAAGTTGTGTTACTTTTGGCATTGTTTCGGGTATACCCGATTTGGCGGTTTTCGAAGAAATCTTTATTTGGTGGAAATTTTGTTGTATTGCATTAAAAATAAAAAGGAATATCAAATCTGATGTAAAAAATAGTAAGAGGCCATTACAGTGGTATCAGAGCCAATATCTTGAGGGTTTATACCATTTTGCATGCAACCAAGTGAACGAGAAAAAAGGTATTTGCAGCGACAGAAGAACAAGGAGATTTTGTACAAATCTTTGGTTGAGGATAAAAATATTAAATCTAAAGAAAAGGTAATAGTGGCTGACCAAGAGATGCATAAACAATTTTTCTTAGAACTCCAGAATAACCAAAAGAAAACTACAGATAGTTTGGCCGAGACTAGAGAAGCCTTGCGGTTATTGACAGAAAAACTTCAAGAAGTAGGGTCTACTAATGAGAGAGGAAGCACTTCAGAGGGGCCAAAAGGTTTGAAACCTACATCCTCTAAATCAGAAAAAAGTATATTCTTACTTGTAGATGAGACACCAGTATCAAATGCAACTATTAATCCTATGGAAGAGGTTATCGGAAATCTGGTTGCATTGAGGGCCACTTATAATGGCTTGGATGATGACTTTAAGGGTTCAGTTCCTTTCAGAGAATATGTGGACATGATGAATACTTTTCTGCCCAAGAAAGAGTATAGGAGAGAGCAGGACATAAGTGGAAGAGAACTCAAAAATAAAATAAGCAAATTCACAGCCCTTACCTTTGATGGAACAAGCAAAATTTCTGCTAGAGCATGGTTACAAAAGTTACAAACCTTCTTCACTCTTAATCCTATGAAGGAGCATGATGTTGTTCAGTTTGCAACACTACACTTGGAAGATGCAACTTATGATTGGTGGTATCATGGAAGGACTACTCAAGGCCATGGTCAGGTAGCTACTTTTGATGAGTTTAGTTAAAGAGTGATAGATAGATTTGGTCTCAAGGATGAGGAAGAGTATTTTAAAGAATTGTCAAAGTTGAGACAAGCCAAATCAGTTAATGAGTATGTAGAAGAATTTCAAAAGGTGGCTGTTATGGTACCTGATATATCTGAAAAGAGAATCATTTATCTTTTCCTTGATGGTCTTGAGGATCCAATTAAGGGCTTGGTTAAGGCTTTCTCACCCTTAACTTTACAGGAAGCTATCAAAAGAAGTTTGCAGCTTGAAACTTCCATGCCTAAGAAACCAGTGACAAATCAAAAGCCTCCGAATCTTTGGCAAGATAAGGGAAATTTTCAAAAAAAGACTTTTCCACCACCACCATCAAAGAATGTGACAAATACAACAAACAAGATGGTAGATGAAGAGACTAAGAGTGAACTTCGAAGGAAAAAGCTTTGTTTCACCTGTAGGGAGCCATGGGTTCCAGGACATAGGTGTTTGGGAAAAGGTCAAGTGCACTATATTGAGGTTGCTTCAGAATCTGATTCAGATGAGCATGAGGAATTTCATGACACTAAGGAAGAAGAAGAAGAAGAAGAAAAGGACAAAGAAATCAGCAAGGGTGGCACTTTGGCAGCATTATCAGGAGTCCTGAGATACCATCCTTTCCGCATCCGAGGGGTATTAGCAGGGCAAAGGATGACAGTCCTTCTAGATAGTGGGGTAACTCACAATTTTATAGATGGGGGGTTTGTCATAAAAAGAGGACTTAAAGCAGAAGATTTTGAAGGGTTCAATGTCACTATAGCTGATGGATTCACTATGCCTTGCACACGTGTGGTGAAGCAACTCAAGATGACTTTGGGAGACTATGAGCTTTGTGATGACTTCTATGTTGTTGGAATTGGGGAAACAAATATTGTATTGGGTGTTCAATGGTTACACTCTATTGGGGGCTATTATATGAACCATCAAACAATGGAGTTCAAGTTCCAGTCCAATGGGAAAGAAGTCCTATTAAGGGGTTTATCAAATGGAGCACCCAGGGTGGTCACTGCAAAGAGGATGGAGAGGATCTTTCGAAGAGGACAAGTAGCATGGGCAGCAGGAATCATAATCCATCCCATGAGCTCTTCCAAGGGACAAGGTAATTTCCATTTTGAAATTTAGAAAATTCTTGATAAGCATAGTCTAGTTTTCAATGATTTGCCCCCAGGATTACCACTAGATAGGGGATTTGAGCATGTTATAGAATTAGAACAAGGTGTGAAACCTGTTATAACTACTCCATACCGCCATCCAAGGGGTTATAAAGAGGAAATAGAAAAGACTATTAAGGAACTCTTGGACATGGGATTCATAAGGCCTAGCTCTAGGCCATTTGCATCTTCTGTGGTAGTTGTGAAAAAAAAAAGGATGGTACAATGAGAATGTGCATATATTATAAGGCCCTAAATAAGAAGACCATAAAAAATAGGTATCCCATACCTCGTATAGATGAGCTCATTGATGAGTTACATGGTGTGTTATACTTTTCAAAAATTGACTTGAGATCAGGCTACCATCAGATTCACATGAGGAAGGAAGATGTGGAAAAGACTGCTTTTAGATGTCACTATGGACACTTTGAATTTCTTGTTATGCCCTTTGGTCTTACTAATGCACCAGCAACATTCCAATCTTGTATGAATAAGGTATTCAACAAGCATCTTTGAAAATTTGTTTTGGTGTTCTTTGATGATATTTTGATTTATAGTAAAACATGGAAAGAGCATTTAGAGCATATAGATATTATTTTGGGCATCTTGGAGCAGCAATCCTTATATGCTAAATTATCCAAATGTGAGTTTGGTTTGACTGAGATTCTATACTTGGGACATGTTATAAGCTGCAAGGGAGTACAGGTTGATCAACAAAAGATTCAAGCAATTTTGGATTGCCCACCACCCACCAGTCTTACACAGTTGAGGAGGTTCTTTGGGTTGTGTAGCTACTATAGAAGGTTTATCAAAAGATTTTTTCAGCTTGCTGCTCCTTTGACTAATTTGACTAAGAAAGGAGCCTTTGTATGGACATAAATGGCACATAAAACATTTGATAAACTTAAGGAGGTGATGAGTTCATGCCCTGTACTTGCAATTCTAGATTTCTCCTTACCTTTTGTTGTTGAATGTGATGCTTCTGGAGAAGGTATAGGAGCTATCCTAACTCAAAAGGGACATCCAATAGCATTTGAGAGCAAAAAATTGAATCAACTAGAAAGAGGGTATTCCATCTATGACAAGGAAATGCTAGCTATCATGCATGCGCTTGACAAATTCAGACAATATTTGGTATGTGGGAGATTTGTTGTGAAGACAGATCATAATAGCCTCAAGTTCTTTTTAAACCAAAGGGATTTAAATTACCATCAACAAAAATGGGTGAGTAAATTGCAAGCCTATGATTTTGAGATTGAATATGTAAAAGGAAAGAAAAATGTAGTTGTTGATGCTCTTTCAAGGAAGCCCACTCTATTTTCTTTAACATCTATTTCTGTTGATTGGAAGGTTTCCATAATTTCAGAGTATGGTAAAGATTCCTTTGCCACTAATATATTGCATGAGTTAGTGGATGATAATAGATACAAAGTTATTGATAAGCTGATCTATTACAAGAATACGATATTTTTGGTGCCAGGATCAAAGATTAAGGAAAAGATATTGAGGGCCTTTCATGACACACCATTGGCTGGTCATCAAGGATATTTCAAAACATATAGGCAGATCCAAGAGAGTTTTGTGTGGAAGGGTATGGAGGAGGATGTTCTCAAACACATTAAGGAATGCATGGTATGCCAACAAAACAAGAGTGAGCAGATTTTTCTAGCTGGGTTATTGCAACCACTTCCCATTCCTGAACAAAAATGGGAAAGCATTTCCATGGACTTCATTACTAGTTTGCCTAAGGCTCAAGGTAAGGATTTCATATACGTGGTAGTAGATAGGCTAACCAAGTATGCACATTTCTTTCCTATTGCATCTAATTTCAAGGCATCACAAGTGGCATAATTGTTCTTCAAAGAAATTTTCAGATTACATGGCTTGCCTAAGAACATTGTTAGTGATGGAGATAGTAGATTTCTCAGCTCTTTTTGGAAGGAACTCTTTCATTTGACAGGGACAAAACTCACTCCTAGTACCAGCTATCATCCTCAAATAGATGGACAAGTAGAAATAGTTAATAAATGGATAGAGGGATACTTGAGGAACTATGTTTCAAATCAGCAGCATGCTTGGGTAAAATGGTTGCATCTAGGGGAGTATTGTTACAATACCTCTCATCATATGTTTATTGGTATGCCTCCTTTCCATGCTATCTATGGTTATGATGCCCTTTCCTTTTTTGATCTATTACTTTCAGATAGTAGATTACCCGTAGCACATGATTTTATTGAGCAAAGCCAAAACATACTCAGGTCTCTCAAGGATAATCTACAACATGCACAAAATCAGCAAAAAATGTATGCAGATAGAAAGAGAACAGAAAGAGTTTTTGAGGTAGGAGAATTGGTATTTTTTAGGTTGCATCCATATAAGAAAATTACCTTGAAGAGGAGTGGGGTAGAGAAGTTCAAGCCAAGGTTTTATGGGCCCTATAAGATCATCAGAAAGATAGGAGAGGTAGCTTATAAATTGGAGCTTCCACCTAATAGAAAAATACATAATGTTTTTCATGTTTCTTGCTTAAAGAAGGTAATTGGAAAGTAGGTCATGGTATCTATAGAGTTACCACCTCTTGTTGATGAAGGGAAATTAGTTTTAATACCAGAGGAGGTGTTGGATACAAGGGAAAGAAGATTGAGAAATAGAAACATCACAGAGCATCTAGTCAAATGGAAGGGATTACCATTAGAGGATGCAACTTGGGAAGGAGTAGAGATTCTTGAACATCCCAACCTTCATTACTTGAGGACAAGCAATATTTGGGAGGGAGGACTTGTCATGTCCCCTTTTCAAAACAATTCATATTAATAACTTTTCCTATGGCATTGAGGTGTTTTAAATAAATTTTTGGGAAAAGTGTCTAATTTTTGGCAAGCAATGGGATGAGAGGAATTAAATATCATTGAAAATATAATTATTCTACCCTCTTGGTCGTGAGTTAGGGTTATGCACTCTTTTTAGAGGGTTTGGAAACATTTTGGGCTCATTCTTGGACTTGATTTTTGCTCATTGCTTTGTTGTTATTCAAAGGCTGCTAAACCTGTGGAGAAGGAGACCCAAAGATGGGAGTTTGTAGGTTTCTAGGAAGGCTAAGGATAGGATTTTGAGGCTCTTCCATGTGAAAGCTCATGCAGAGTTTGCCTTTGTGCCAAACAGTGCAGATTTGTGTGTGTTTTGGGTGTGTTCGCAAGTATTTCAGCAAGGCTTTGTGTTTTCAGTTAAGTTTTATGTATCAGTTTGGTTTGCTGCTGTATTGCAGAAATTTTTATATTAAAATAGAGTGGAATAAGTGTGTTGGGTCGTGATTCTTTTGCTGTGTGAGTTTGATAGTGATTTTGGTGTTTTCAGGCTATTTTTGTGTTGCTTTGAAGCCCGTTGAGCTTTGTATTGAACTCCATTTTTGGAGAAATTTTGTAAAACTCTTTTGTAGATCTAGAAGTGTCATTTTATAGGCCATTATGCTGCTGAAATTTTTCTAGAAATGTTTATTCTCAGATTTATGAAGAATATCTAAAGTTGTGTTACTTTTGGCATTGTTTCGAGTATACCTGATTTGGTGGTTTTCGAAGAAATCTTTATTTGGTGGAAATTTTGTTGTATTGCATTAAAAATAAAAAGGAATATCAAATTTGATGTAAAAACCAGTAAGAGGACATTACAATTTCTGTGACAAATATGTCATTAGGAGACATCTTTCTACTTTGAGAACCCCTCAACAGAATGGTGTGGTAGAAAGGAAGAATAGAATTGTTATTGAGATGACTAGAACTATGATGAAAGATGCTAAGTTGGCTAATGTTTATTGGAAAGAATTTGTGCATATTGTTTTTTACATTATTAATAAAGTTCGGATGAGGATAAATCATACAAAGACACCTTATGAGTTGTGGTATGGAAGACCACCTACTGTGAAATTATTGCCACAGGGATTTGCACCTGAAAGCTAGGTGATGCTCAACAATCTAGTGAAACATTGGAACATCTTCAAGCCTATGGGTTTCTCATTGTGAGGATGAAACTCTAGATTATGGGTTGGCTCCTCTTAAGATATCATAAAAAGTACTGATTTTGCTTGAGAAAAGGGATAGGAAGATGCTTTGGAAATGAAACTACTCTACTCAAGAGGTGATGCACTAATATTTGCCTTGTTTTAAAATGACGATTGGAGGATTACAATATGGTTCAACTAAACTAATTACATTCACAACTCATTTACTCCAAAGATGATCATGAACATTACATATGAAGGCTTTTGTTTTTAGTTTTCATGAAAGATGAAAATGATCATACAATAACATTTATTTGAAGTGAAAATATTGACACTACATATGCCCTTATCTAATCAAAGAATATTTTCCCAAACATTGCATATATGTGCAAAAATCAAATGATCTGAAATAAACCACAATGAATTTCCAAAAATAAACATATAGATATCATGAATGGACAAATGAATGAGCAATAACAACAAGAGTTTTTATCAATTTCAATAAGAAAGTCCGTACACAATATAGAAACAACTCTAATTTCAATATAAAAGCAGGTTATCAGTTGCAACACAACTAATTACATCAAAAAATCAAAGAAGAACTAATAAAACTCAAAACATATGAGTTACAATACAAAATTTTATGTGTTATTTTCAGAGAAGAAGAAAGAACTAGAGAGAAGAATAGGAAGAAGTTTTACTTATAGCCAAAAGTGGCTCCAAAATTTGAATTTTGAAACTTTGGCTCTCTTTGGGTCTTCACAGCTCAGTTGACTTGATGAACCGGTTACTTCTTATGCTCCAAATCATGATGTAATAGGAGGACTATTTCTTGTATGGTTGTCCTGTTACTGGTTAGGCTTGATTGTTATTTAATGCATTTATATTTATACTCTTATAAATCTCCATTTTCTATTATGTAGAATCCATGAACTATCTTCTAGCCTCTTGAAATGTCATTTTTAATTATCTTATGACTGATTTTTATACTTTTCTCAAGGCTTCCATTGATGACTATAATGATTATCTTTGAGATCTTCTTTGTACTTTCCCCCTTGATGGAGCTCACTATGCTATGGATTGTTTGCCAAATATGATTCTCTAAGACTAAGACCTATATCAAAGAGAATAATCACTACTCTCTACCTTTAGGTTGCACACACCACTGCATTTTCACATAAAATTGGTATGAATATTTCTTAATAGATTGCTATAGGTTCATGAAGTTGGTCTTTTATTTGAATCTCCCATAGTCTTTGTCATATACTTCATGATAGTTCAAGATAGTCCTCTTGTGACTTTGTTTGGAGGTACCTATTAGCTGCAATACTATTCTTTTGAAGGGATTTATGTCTTTTTATCTTTGTTCACTGCCCTTCATACTTTCATCACTATCATGACTATTTTATTTATTGATTTTTGACTCATTCGTGTGACACAAATGTCAGCCAATTATTTTGGATTATCATCTTAGATCTATGTTCTGCCTTTTAATGATAGGCTTGTGCTGATCAACCTTTGTTCTATTGACACTAAAGTCTGTGGTCACTATTTTGTCTCTGTGACTTATACATCTTTTTGTACAGCTTTGCATTTTTTAGGATATCATTATCCTCCAAAAATGATTTCTTTAGTTCCAAACATTCTTCTTATTTCTCTAACTGCTACTGCAATCTTGAATCTCTATTTTGGACTAGCATGCTATAGATGGTAGAGGCCTTTCTGATATATTGTGAGGGCCTCTCTAGAGTAGAATATGCAATGTAAAGGATAGAGGACATATTCTTTAAAATGAAGAAAGAAATGGAAGACTCTCTTGATATTTTAAATGACAGTGTAAGTGCAATAAAATAGTGACAGTACTATCTTCATTTCTATATGAAACTCAAGCTCTTAATCCATTAGGTATTCAACCATAAAAAACTCAAAGAGAAACTCAAGATCTAAAACACAAACTTAATGACTATTCTCTCTTAAGAAGATTCAAAAATTATAGAGGCACTACGTACAATAGGCTTTAGATGCCCAATTTAAAATCCTACCTCTTCACAACTATTTATTTCCTTTAAATCTGCTAATAACTATGTGATATTTGATACTCTTTATCAAGAAGATCACTGCCTCTATGCATGGATTGAACTTATGCATCTTTTAGTATTCGAGTTGAGGTCTTATATGCCTTATCATGCCATTGTGATATTTATTAATGTCCCAGTCTCAAGTAATAGCCTCTTCACACCATTAAAACTTGAAGATACAATGAGTGAATGCCCTTTCCTTTGAACATATGACTAAAATGCATGCACACACTGATGATAGGAAAGCTCTCAAAATTCTGTTAGAGTTGCTAGAGGTCACAAACACCTATAGGATTGGTGACCATAAACAAGTCCACAAACCATGAGTCCACTCATGAAAGCTACGTTTTCTTGAAACAAACCTAAGCTCTCTCCCTCTTAACACGAGTTCTCTCCTTTTGACCAAGTATCATGATTGAATACAAAAATATTTTCATTGAATACTCTACATATGATTCCCTCCAAAAGACCAAATTTCTTGTTTAACCTTTTCCCATGTTTAGAACTTCTTTTGGAGTAAAAACAAACAAAAATTATTGCATCTTCCACTTTAACAATAGAATCTTCAAGGAATTTGGAATAACTATTAAAATATCAACATTTTAAACCTCGTAAGCCCCCTTTTTGCTTGATCCAAACTTTGAATAACTATTTAAAATCTGAAAGTCTAAAAAATAGGTAACATCTTAACGACCTCTCAAGGGTGTTTACCTGCTAAACATGGAAGAACTAGTGGCCTTTTGCAATCCCTTGGGTATAGAGTCTCAGCATTAGACCTCAAATAGACTTCAAATAAAGTTAGATCAGACTTAGGCTCAGTTGTTATAAGCATTGAACAGTAGCAACACAACCTTCTAACAAGTTTGGAAGTGTGCATCAACACTTAGAGAAAGAGAAAGACTAAATGAAACCTACTCTACCCTATCCTAATCAAGAATGAAGCTTGTTAAAAAAAAACCATTTACTAATTTTGAAAAATAACTTCCTTTACTTCCCAACTTAGGATGTCCTACATGTTGATGAACAATTCATAAAAGTTGATAAATGAATGGATGTCTTACAATCTGCTGGAAACTTACTTCAAGGATGAGAATAGTATTACCTAACTCTTTGAGCTGATAGTTCAAGAAACTAGTGATTGGAGCTTGTTCCACTTTATCTACAACTTCATGTTCTGGTAGAAAGATGATAGGTGTTGTCATTTTTATCTCCACTGTAGATAGATGTTTGATAGGACAACCTCTTGTAAGGACAACCTTTGGAACCTCAATATTGGCCCCTTTCTCATGAAATGCTTCTTTGATATCCTCTTGTTGATTAGAAACCCTCAATTCATTTGGTTCAAGTGAAAACTTGGCTTCTTTCTTTGCTTCATCCTACTCTTGCATTTTGATATCCTCTCCTTGTTGATGTGAAAGTGATCTCTCCCACACCTCATTTTGAAACATGATATCATGCACTTCTCCCTCATGTTCATGAACTATCTCTTTGGGAGATGTTGACTGAATATTTAAACTTGAACAAAATCTTTCCAGCTCATCCCAAATGAATCTTCTCCACTTTTTTGCATAATGGGACTAATTTTAATTTCATTGCAAGTCTTTTCCAGCTTGACAAGACCTCAAAATTTTTTTTTTGATAATTCAAGGATTTGTCTTCATGCTAAAACTATGCTTCATTAGCAACACTTTGTTGGTTGGAAAGAGTAATCCCATGCGTTCCATCTTTTATCTGCTTATTTTGCTCAAAAACCTTTGCCTTGGGAACTATTAATCCTTCATCAAGCTTCAAACAAAAATCTTCTATGATGCTGAAAAAATAATCCTTCTCAAACTCTTCATTAATTCCTCTATACATATTATTTATTACTTCAACTTCATACTTATTTTCTTGAAGATTTGAAATGATATCGAAGCCCATACCTTTGAATTTAAGCTCTTTCTCCTCATCTTTTTCATCTTGATGAATATTCTCTTTCAAGGTAGCCTTTTCATCCTTCAAAATCAGGTTTGTCTTCATTTGATTTTTGATGGATCAACACTTTGTCAACCTAATTGACATTTTGCAACAATTCTGAATTTTCTATTTCTCAATTATGAACAAGTACATCTAAGGCAAACAAGTTTTTTCCCTGTTGAATATGCCCTTTTGTTTTCTCATCAAACCAACCTTGACTAATAATTGACTGATCTTGCTCAAGCATCGGCTGAATTTGCTCTTGTAAAGACTGCTCTTTAGGAACGATGATCTGATCTTCTTTGTGGATAACATCTTGCAAAAGGTGAAAGCTTCCAAAACTTGGGATTTCAACTCTAGATGGCTTAATAGGTTCATCTTGCATGAGGAATAATGTTTTGAACATGGGAACCTCTTTTCCAAAAAAGGGATTTAGAAAGGTAACAACTGGGAGGGTTTCTTGCTTAGGTATAGGTTCTTGGAATAAAGGTGGTCATCTAAAACTAGGAATAGAAAACTTAGAGGACTCAAGAGATTCACCTTGCATTAAGCTTGGAAGTTGTTGGAGCTCAAAATTGTAGGTTGCCAAACTCTATGATCAAGTTAGGCAATCAAATTTGGCCAACTAACGAAATAACCAAAATGGTTGTAATTCCCTACTCTTCATGCTTTGCTATACCTTGACAGGTGTACCATTCATATAAGAAAAAATTATTGATTATCTTTTATCTCTTTTGTTCTAACCTTCACTAGCATAAGGTGAGGAATATGTAACTGAATTAAATCCTATCTTCTATACTAACTCCTACAACTTGAAACTAAAAAATGAAAGTAATTTGATTGGTATTGAAATGAGATTTGATTAGTGTCTTTCATCCATTGGGAAGTGGAGTCAACCTACTATTTCCTTTATTGGTTTTGCACTACTTTGTTAGGCAATTTTTAAATAAGCTTCTTATGCAAGTCTGTCAGTTAATTTGTTCTTAACTTTCAATCACTTCTTCCATTTAATTATCTTCCCTTGAAAGAATCACCACAAGAAACACACAAAAGAATTGTAATCTTTTGACTAGTACAAGTCACCCTTGATGAACAACTAATGTAAACAATAGCTAAGAATTGAAATAAGACTATTCAAATTAACCTTAGCTCCTTAAGCCAATATGACAAATGAAACCAAATAGGAGAACATTAAATTATACTCTTTGCACAACATTTAAAAGGTTTTTACATTTAAGCTCCTTTTTTGAAAAATAATATGTTCAATTGCTACCCCTTTATGGATAGTCTTCTATTTGATCTTATGTATTCTCTCTCCCTTATTCTCTATATTCTCCATCACTTATATATGTGGTTCAATACTCATCATACCCCTTGTGGGGTGAAGAGTCACCATTTTTTGTTAAAATTAATAAAACCCTTTGAAATTAATATATCAACTAGTTAGTCAATAACCTTAATTTAAGCTATCTTTTGGGTTTACTTCTGGTTGGCAACCTTAAACTTCATTTCAGAAGCTGGAAATTGTTTAGGTGGTAATAAATATCCATATCACAAATGGGTCTTTATTAGAATTTCATTTTTCTTTCGTTTTCATGCTTAGTCGACATCATTTTCCTATCAGGTCGAAATGATAGACTTTATGCATTTTTCAGCCTGCTTATGGTCTTTTCCATGGTCTATAGCCAAAAAAACCTTGTATAGATATTAGATTTTTATTAGAGCTTGGAAACGTGATTTTACAAAATGGGTCTTTCTTACATTTTCATTTTTCACTCATTTTCATTCTATGTCAACATCATATTTTTTGCAAGTCAAAAACATCAATCTGCAATAGTCGACAAGCAATATAAGTAGGTCAAGCGTCCATATTAGCTAGTTGACAGGTTGGGTCAACATTTCAGCAGGTCTAATATGTATTAAGTCAATTTAGGAACATGTAGGAACAACATATTAGTGTATGACATGCTGAAATTTGGAGATGTTATCATCCTCATAAGATAAATGGCTCATGATAGCACTCTTTGAAAGAAATATATATGAAATGCCTAGGGTTATGAGGATGGGGTGATTAAGGATTATATTAACTTCTTAACTCATGCATGATGGGATAGAGAGTTCAATATGCTTAGGATACATAGACTCTTTATGACTTGAAGGGAATGGATTTATATGTACAATACAAGGTAGCTTAACAACCTTTCATGGGAGTCCATTAGAATTAATTTATTCATATCCTTATCTTACCCTCTTTTACTCTATGTTCTCAAATCATTCATCATCCATTATGTTCCATTTCCATAAAGTGACCACCATTTTCAATAGTAGGGTGCTTGAAATTATTTGGAAATTTCAAGCCCCAATAAAAGTTTTCATGTAGAAACTTCTTTTTCCATATGTTGATCCACTATAGATGAGGGGACTTGTTTGAAGCTTGGAATTGAAGGCACTGATTGAATCTCCAACATCTCAACTTGAGCAAGAAAAATTTTCATATTCTCTTTGTTTGCTTCTATCTCCCTTGCAAGATATTCTCCATGTTGCCTTCTTTGATCTTCCAACTCTTGCTCATGAATAGGCTTGATAAACCCACTCATCTTGTTGCACTTCAAGCTCTTGTTGTCTTCCAATCTCGGAAAATTGCCTTTGAAAGTATGAATCCATATCTTTTAGGCTCATTGTATCAATACTTTGAAGCCGAGTTCTCTCATATTCAAGCTACCAAGGGGCTTCAACAGGGGTGGGTGGGTGTCATGCATAATGAGCATGCTAATAGATGGTTGCTAATGAGTTATTTTGGCTTGGGGAAACAAGTTGTTGAGCTTGATATGGAAAATAAGAAGGCACATGGGGAGCATTTTCATGATATGGAGACTGATAGGACATGTCTCCATTATACATGGACATATTTTCTTATATAAAGAGTTGGAAAATCAAAATAAAATGATTTTGCTTGTAACATACGAGCACTTGGAACTTCTTAAACCAGTAGATTTGGATTGGAGCTACCAGGTGTGTGTGGATCTTTCCTCCAAAGGAAGATATCACTGACATACACACCAATATCAAAAATGTGTGAGAAAGCCTTGGACTGAAATAGTCCAAACTGTCCCACTGGGCGTGCCAAAAATTATTATCATAGGTATTTGCACCTGAGAACTAAGCGTGATGCTCAACAATTCTATGAAACATGGGAACATATTCGAGCCTATGGGTTTCTCATAGTGAAGATGAACCTCCAAATTATGGGTTGGCTCCCCTTTAGATATCCTAAAATACTATTGATTTTGCTTGAGAAAATGGATAGGAATATGCTTCTTGAATTGAAACTACAGACCAATAAGCGATGCACCAATGCTGTTAATTCTAAAAAGACTTCTATTTCACTTATAACTTGATTTAACTCAAATCTTTTTATGTTCAAAAATGTGTTAATATAATGTTAATCATAAATGTTTGATTGAGAGGTTTTCTTTTCTTTTCAGTTTTGTTTGAAGGTGAATAGAATCACAGAACTACAAATCTTCGAAAGTGAAAGTAAAACACAACACACAGCCTGATCAAACTATGATATTGCTTGCCCAAACATCATGAAAGTGAAGAAGGAAACAAAGGATTTATAAAAATCACAATGTATTCTAAGAAAATTCATACAAACAAAATGAAAGAACAAGAGCCATATGCAGGAACAACTGATATTTATTATTTTTCAAGAAAAGGTTGGTTACAATGCGTGAATAAACTGCATAAAAAATCAAAAGTGTTTGAGTTTCAAAGAATTTCTTGCTGCTACAGCCAAGATAAAACGTGGATAAAACTCAAAACTTGAGAGAAGAATAGGAAGAAATATGACATAAAAAAAAGAGGCTCCAAAATTTGAATTTTGAATTGCTTGGTTGTCTTTGGTTCTTTTGAGATGATGTTGATTGGTCCTCCTTAAAAGCAGGTGCTAACTACCTTTTAATCATCATTTATAGTTGTTGGGTGGATGGAGTTAGAAGTCCCTCAAAAAGGGGGCTAGAAGTAAAGTTTTCTTGCTATTTGTGCTACTAAAACTCCCCTTGGTTGATGACTATGAAATTCAAACAGTCCTATGTCCTCATTAGCATTACTAACTTCTTCCACCTCATAAAGATAGTTTATTTCAGCCAAGGAGTATTTCCAATCAAGGCTATTTGCGATCCCATCATCTGACTCCACATAAGAATCTGAAATTTCTCTTACATCAGTTGGATTTGATATTGATTGAACTTAATTCACTTCATTTCTTCATCATGATACATAGGTAGCTCATTCGATGAAGAACATGAAACATCAACATCTTGCACACCAAAATCAGGTTCATTTGGAGCATACAATTCTACCTCTACCTCATGGAAGGTATGTTCATAAACTAATGAAATGTCCCCCTCTTCTGAAAGTGAGTCCACCTCTTCATATAGTGGGTTTTAGATGACATGAGAATCATTATCAAACACATCATTACAAAGCATAAGTTGACTCGCATATATTGTATCATCATACAATGGATTTTCAGCTGCACATACCATAGTCATTTGTCCATCACAATGTGTCACCTCATCTATTTCAGGTGTCTTTGGCTTTTGCACTCCATCCATGTCATATTCCTATTGGAATCAAGGAACACTGAGAGGGGGGGTGAATCACTGTTCTACCAGTTATCATATTTTCTAATTTAACTTTAAACCACCAGAAGCATAAGCATGAAACTGAAATGTAGAAACTCAAAGCAACCAACCAGAAAATCATAACACCAAGATTTTTACATGGAAAACCAAATGGGAAAAATGACGGTGGGATTTGAACCCACAATATTATTTCACTATGGCCAATAGAAAAACAATATTACAAAATGGGGAATGCAAACACATTCAGGCACACTGCCTAGAGCTCATTGTTCAATTACAATAAGGGCTATAACCCTGGAAGGGTCACTGCCTTATTGATCAATTACAATGATGAAATATAGTGAAAGAACTCCAAAATAGCATCTAACAATGCTTGGATGAGTTCCGGTTAAGTGCCAAATCTTTGACTGTATCACCTATACAACTCTACTTCGTTTCCTGTTGTTGGAATCCAAGAACACTGAGAGGGGGGTGGGGGTGAATTAGTGTTCTATCAGTAAAGTTAGTTTTGAACTTAATCCTTATTAAAAATGGTTAATAGTAAATAAAATTAGAATGCATAAACAAAATAACACAATGAAAGGCATCAACATAACACCAAGATTTATATGTGGAAAAGCTTGCAAAGGGTAAAACCACGGTGAGGATTATACCCACAATATCTATATACTTGATCAAGGTATACAAATATTACATAAGAGGGTCTGCACTATTAGATACTTGATCAGTCCCAAAGACACTGAGAGGGGGGAGGGAATCAGTGTCTAACTGGTAAACAAAAGATTTAAACTTGTTTGAAACTTTACAACCCAAATTAATGTATCGATAAACAAGCAATAAAGAAATAAAGAGAAATAATAGTATAACCATCAATGCACACCATAACATAGATAATTTTGGCGAGATAACCTGGTAGGGGAAAAACCTCGGTGGGATTTGTGACCCACAATATTTACTCACTGGCCAATTTGAATAAATATTACTTATACAATAGGGGCCTGCACATGTAGGAAGGTCAACAACCTAGAGCTCATTGCTCAATCACAAAAGGAGTCACACTGACTACAAAATTGGATGATTAAATCCAATGACAATGTACTACTCAAAATAACATCTCCAATGCTGGATTCAATACCGGTTTAAGCTTTGTCAAATACCTCTGCCATAAACCTTTCTTCGCTCTGCTTTTCTCTTATTCACTCATAAAATTATTACATCAAAATGCATATACAGATATTCACTCTCATATTCATTACCTAATTACATATCCTTACTTTGCTTACATACCATACATACTTTCAAAATGGCCTATAAGATCTCATACATATATGAGTGTTTACAATACATCATGTCGGCTATACAATATAATTACAATACAAAACAATATAATTTCCATGTCAGTTGGGAATGTCGGTAAGATCTTATGTTGGTTTAGAATGGATGTCGGTGAGAATAATCTTTGTAGTGCCTGCTGGTGTTGGTAGATGATGTCTATTGCCGGTGTAAGCTGTGAACCATGTTACCAATTGGTTGCCATCAATGACAACATCAACCATTCTCATTTGAGTGTTTAATGCCAACAATCTCCCCCTTTGGCATTGATGGAAACACTCATGAGAAAAATGCAAAAACTGATATCCAAAAATGAAGTTCAAAACTGATCCAAAAATAAGAGTGCTCCCCCTGAGCAAATGATCTCTTCTATACATTTTTCTCCCATACTACTACTCCCCCTTTGACATCAATGACAAAGGATGTCAAAAAAGAAATTAAAGAATTCAAAATTCTACCTCATAGCCTGTAACCGGTTGTATACAATCTGAAAGATATTCACCAAAATCAAATTAAGACTCTGCATGAATTTAGTGTTGTCAAAAATAATGGTTTCAGTCTGTTGGATCATCTCAGTCAGATAATGCATCTGTTGCTCCGGTGATCTTTCTCCTTGAATTGTTGCTTTAGACAACTCAATCTGCTGTGTTAGAAGGTTGTCTAATCTAGGGCCAAGTTTATTTTTCAGCTCCCAGGCCTTCATTCTTATCCTTGCTTTTTCCTTTTCTAACTTCTCAATCTTTTCTTCAAAAATTGCCATTTCTTGATAAAAAACTGAAGTTGTGAAGAACCTATCATGTTATCTTCTATATCATCAATCTCTTTTTGTCTTTTCTTTATCTCTTCCTCAATGTCTTATGTTAGGTTGTGAGGCTTGCACGCTTCCTTATACAATTCTTTATATTCCAAAATAGTGGATTTAAGTGCTGGTAATAAAGAATCAATATGCTCAGTATAGTCTTTGATAGTCTTATCAAAGAATTCAATTTTCTCCTTATTCACCCTTTCCTTAACAGTCTCTTCATTAATTTTGTCCACAGTTAGAATATTTGAAGCAATGAATTTGGACAATATGTCCAATTTACCTAATAATCCATCAATATGATCAAGTTTACATGTCGGTGCAATTATTTTCAAAATAGGTAAAGTATCATCAATGCCCTTGAATGCTAAGGCGTTGCAATATGTGATCCTCTTTATGGAATCCAAAAGTACATCTGTCACATTAGTAGGTCTGTAATCCATAGTGGAAGTGCTAGGCAAAGTGTGAGGTTCTGCAGTTGGTTTCATCTCATCTCCAGATGTCTGCACATTAACCACTTCAGTTATTTTACTTCCATCATTGACCTTTTCTTTATCCACTGTTTCTTCCTTTTGCTCACTCTATTTTTCAATTTTGTTTTCATCCTTACCATCATCCTTACTTTCTGCCTTGCTGACTGACGGTTCAGCTATACTCTGTTCTCATCCTTTTCCAATTTCAGTTTGTGCTTCAATTTCTGGTTCTACCAGTTTCTCAATGTTATGAGAGTCAATAGTGTTGACCAGTGACTCAAAGATCTCAATATTTGTAGCTTCAGTTGTCCTAACATCTGCAGTTTCCTTATCCATGACAATGTTGAAGTCCCGAGTGTCCACATTCATGGTCAAAAGAATGTTTGAATCTGGATTAGTATCATCTTGTGTCATTTCTTCTACCTTCTCATCTGGTTGACTGTCAGTTTGTACCGGTGCCTCTACTGTTATTGGTGAGGTGTCTCATGCCGGTGGAGGAAGGTTATCCTTGACCATTATATCAAGTACACTACCAATTTTACCCTTACCTTTATCCTTCTGATATACCTTTGCAAAAGACGTCCATTTTCTGTCTATCTTTTTCTTCTTTCTTCTCTTTTTCCACAATAAATATATCCCATTTGTTTGTCATTTATTCTACAATTTCCTTTACTTTGCCTGCCATAAGGGTAACCTGTCAGTGACCACTCACAAAAACTATTCTATTGGCCTCTGAAATTAAGTCATCAATTTCCTATTTGGAGTTAACAGGATGCACAACAAGTAGAGCCTCTACTTTTAATTTCTTATCTAATTCCATTACTGACATTATTTTAGCCTCTAACCTCAAATACAAATCATTAGGCAGATCATCTACAACCTCAATAAGAACTTTCTTGTATATGTCAAGGTGAAAAATAATGCTTTCCTCTATAGTGTCCTTATCCAAATCTTTGAAAGAATGATAAAGTTTATTCACATTGCTAATGTTACCTTCTTGTGTAATTTCATTGGTCAACTCTTTCGGTGTAAGAGTATCTGGTGCTTTAGGTTCTTTTTTTTTCTTTGGAGTCACCTTCTTCTAACCAATGGGCTCTCTTACATCCTGTTGTTCCTTTCTTTGTGTCATTGACTTCTTGGGAGATGGAGCAAGAGCCGGTGAGGGTTTTCTTTTCTTCTTGTCCACTCTCTTGAATTTAGTTGCCCTGTCACTATCAGAATCAGAAGAAGTAGCCACAAGAGAAATGTGAGCTACTGGTATCTGCTCTAATTGACTTTCTATCACACTAGCAACAATACCACTAAGATTCATCAAACCTTTTATAACATCTTTTACCATCTTAGAAGCATCTTTCATGAATTTGTCTCTTTTCTTTCTTTGCTTCATCATAGCAACATCACTTTCAATGGTTTTAGCATTACCAAATATTTTCTCTATTGGTTTTGGTGGATCATCTAGGAGTATTTTTGCATATGAGTCCAAATTGTGAGAGTCCACCTCATATCCCATTTCAGTAATCCATACAGTTCTGGGTCTAATTGCTTCCATCCAGATTTCATCTCTCTTCACTACAAAGCATATTTATTTGTCATATTTATCTATGATGCTCTATGGAATCCTTTCCCTCTATTTCATCTTAGTTTGGAAATTCTTAAAGTAATCTTTAACTAACTCATCATTGTTAGCTTCCATACTTCTAATTGCCTCCTTTATCTGTTCTCCAACAGAAATATCATAGGCAAAATCCTTATGTCCCATACCAGGGATCTCCTTTGAAAAGTAAAGCATTAAACACACTAATAGACTTCCAAATTTGAAGGTTCCTTTCTTATCACCTTTTATCTTGTCCAAATTCTCTATCAATTCATCCTTTAACCATTCACAAATATCAATATTTGCATTGTTTATAATCATCTCATGTGCACTGTGAATGCATGAACTTGACACAAAATTAAACCTATTTGTATGACCAACTTTATATCTAATGACCATGCTAGCAAATTTAACATTTTTATCCTTTATGTCATTGACCCTAAGTGATCGGTTGTCATATGTAGCTCCGGTTAAGCTCATAACTTCCGTGTTAGGGAATTTCTTCTTCCTGTCAGGTCTAGAACCGGTGGAGGGTAAACCAGTAACAACCATGATAGATTCCTTAGTAATCTTAAATACTGAGTCCAACCACATAAATTCTCTGTGAACCCTACTAAGGACATAGCAAACGACTTCATCTGAGAATTCTAGCATATGGAGGATGTCTATGAAACCTAAATCCTCAACTACCTTATGTTCTGGTTTCACTACCCCATTCTTGTTAGTGATTACATTCATGTACATGTTCATCAAATCTTCAGACCCTAAACTCTCTATGTTGCAATGTATGTATGCCCTAGGGTCTTCAGTAAACGCAACTCCCTTTGGGATTTTAGAAAATGCACCAATAGAGTCATCATGTTTTGCTATCTTAGGAATGATCTTGAAAATGGCTCTAGGTCATTTAATGTTTTCTATAATAGTAGGGTTTGCTACGAATTTGGGAATAGAAGATGGAGATGCCATTGGGAAAGATAAATACCTTTTAACTGTGAAATCCTTGAATGCTCTGAAAAGACCTTTGCTTCTTCGCCTTTACAATGCCTTTGCTCAATTTTTCTCTCTTCGAATACTTGGATGCTTGGTGAATTGAAATGAGAGGTTACAATGCCTTTATAACCAAAAATTGACTTACAACCGCAATAAATGCTTCATCGGTGAAGTGAAAACTCCACACATCTACCGATAAAGAAGAAATATAACTTCTTACCACCAACCGAGGGTAAATGCATGATTTCCAATTTGTTGCCTTACCCCTAAGGATTATTCCTTAGTTAGATGAAGAATCTCTTGTCAGTGCAGGATTACCCTATTTTGTTGGTGCAGTAACAAATTCATCTCCTCTCTGATCTCTCTTTCTAATCCATTGTTTTGAAAATTCTTGCTTGATTTCAATTACCTTTTATTTCCCTTTGTTATTAGATCCTTTATTGTTCACCAGTAAATTCTTGCTTCTACAAAATTTTGCAATACGCCCAATCTTGTTACATGCATAACAAGTTACATTGTTTCTCTGAATAGCCTTTCCGTAACCTTGACCGGTTTGCGTTCTGCATTGATTAGATAAATGTCTGAGTTATGATCATTTTTATTGCATTTGGAACATTGAATAGTGGGTTAGTTTGTATTCTGATTATTCCTAAATTTGCACTTATTTGTTTTATGACCAAATTTGTTGCAATTAAAACAATTTCCATTAAATTTATAAGCATTAGGTTTCCTTACCAGTTTGTTGTGATCATGATTGTTTGCAGCTCTAGAACTTTTTCCATGTTCAAATCCAAGTCCAACTATTTCTCCATCAGGTTTCTGACTTTTTAGTATATCATCAAGATTATCTGAACTCTTCTTGAATTTGTCTTTGTATTCATTCGCAGTAACCAACTCATTTTCCAAAGTGCTAACTTGTCTCAAAAGTTCGTCTTTGTCATGTTTCATGTGAATCAAATCAGTTTTAAGCATATCATTTTCATAACTAAGCCTTAGAGATTCATCTGAATTTTCATTAAGTCTTTTGGCCAAATCTTCTTCATTCCTCTTTCTATCTTCAATATCTTTGCATAGTCTCATGGTTAAATCTTGCATCTCATTCTTCATGTTACTATTCTCTTGTATTAGTTTGTCTACAATATCTTTGAGAGTTTCTTTTTCTTCATCATCTTGATTTTGCAATTGCACATATAACTCTTTTCTCTTATTCTTTGCTATAACCAGGTTATCTTCAAGTACTTTGATAAATTCTCGAGTATTTTTGAGTTCATCTTCCAGTTTTATATTCTTCATTTTTTCTGCATCAAAATCTTCAAGAGCTCCTTCCAACTATTGTCTCAAACTTTCCATCGGTACCGGTTTCATAATCTTCCTCAAGTTGTTAGGCTTATGTAAATAGAGGACTAGGCTTTGATACCAATTTTTAGATACTTGATCAGTCCCAGAGAGATTGAGAGGGGGGGCGGAATCAGTGTCTAACCGGTAAACAAAAGATTTAAACTTGTTTGGAACTTTACAACCCAAATTAATGTACCGGTAAACAAGCAATAAAACAATAAAGATAAATAACAGTATAACCATCAATGCACACCACAACACATATATTTTTGGCAAGAAAACCCGGTAGGGGAAAAACCTTGGTGGGATTTGCGACCCACAATATTTACTCACTGGCCAATATGAATAAATATTCCTTATACAATAGAGGCCTACACATGCAAGAAGGCCAATAGCCTAGAGCACACTGCTCAATCACAAAAGGAGTCACACTGACTACAAAATTGGATGATTAAATCCAATGACGATGTACTGCTCAAAATAGCATTTGCAATGCTAGATTCAGTACCGGTTTAAGCTCTGTCAAATACCTCTACCATAAACCTTTCTTCACTCCGCTCTACTCTTATTCACTCATAAAATTATTACATCAAAATGAATATACAAATATTCGCTCTCATATTCATTAACTAATTACATATCCTTACTTCGCTTACATACCATACATACTTACAAAATGACCTATTAGATCTCATACATATATGAGTGTTTACAATACATCATGTCAGCTATACAATATAATTACAATACAAAACAATATAATTTCCATGTTAGTTGGGAGTGTCGGTAAGATCTTCTATTGGTTTAGAATGGATGCCGATGAGAATAATCTTTGTAGTGCCTGCCGGTGCCGGTAGATGATGTCTATTGCCGGTGTAAGCTGTGAACCATGTTACCAGTTGGTTGCCATCAATGACAACATCAACCATTCTCATCTGAGTGTGTAATGCCAACATGCACATGTAGAAAGGCCAACCACCTAGAGCTCACTGCTCAAACACAAAATAGAGGAAGTCTCACTGACTTACATCCTATTACAAAGTGTTTACAAATGAAAATGAACTTATAAATAACATCTGACCATGCTAGATAAGTTCCGGTGAATTCTTTGATAACCTCCTCAGTATATCGGTTCTCTGATACTTTGTTCTACTATTGGTTATACTGTGCACATGAAATTGCACATAGCTGCTTCCAATCGCATACCAAAATGCATACTAAAACTCACTAAAATATTCGAACCAAAAGTTCGCATAACATCTAACACATATCTGATCTATCGCTGAGGTGATCTTCTTAAATATCCTTCTAACTTAACCATGTCGGCTTCAACAAGAAATATAAACAAGTCAGCTACCAGAACATAATGAAAATCAAACATAAATCTAATGACCATGTCGTCCATCACGCATTACCACCAAAATCCATGAAGACATAATTGGGACCAAAATATTTCCTTAGTTGGGTCTTATCCATTACTGGGTACCATATACACGTTACCAAGATCAAGACTTAGCCAAGATGAAGTGAGTGCCGATGCTAGTGTAAAGCAATGTGAATACCAATACCAGTTAAGTGCAATGTATACCAATTAACCAAACAATGAAACCATTTACCCTGAGATGATGAGTTGCCATCAATGAGAACCCATAATGCCATGAACCTTACCGAATGAGTGTCAATTGCTAACACCTCTGTCAGTCAGAATGCACATGTGAAAATATGCTACAAAGGTTTATTGATCATCACTCGCTTGCATATAAATCATACCACACACCAAAAAGATCTTCTGCACTGGTCTTATATATCTGTAATCACAAAACAATCCTTTATCAAGCCGACCTGCTAATATAACATGTAGTCATAAGTCGTCTTGACCGGATAACCAAAATGATGATAAAATGATGTCTTTATGTTGACGTGATGATCATCCCATGCACAATTCATAACACCACAATCACTGGAAAGCTGTCCAAACCAAAACCATACTTCTCAACCCAAAATACCGGTTAACTGGCTATCAGTTGACATCTGCTTCTAGATATCAAGATCCGTGATTACCCAATAGGAATATCAAGAAGAGTTTCCATCAATGAAAACCCTAAACCACTAATCAAGCATTGATATCCACCAGATGAGTGTCAATTTCCAACAATCATCCCCTTTGGCATTGATGGCAACACTCGAGAAAAATGACTAAATGCTGAAACCTGGAAACCTGTGCACTAGATCAAAATTGATGAGGCTCCCCCTTAGACAAGGAATTTTGAAACCTGTCACATGCTCTGTACAATTTTCACCTTTGCTCTCCCCCTTTGACAACAATGCCAAAGATGGGGTGTTGTCCAAAACTTATATGCAAAGATATCTACTGGAGACTTTACAAGTATTTGAAGATATCAACAAAAATGGTCTTCAAAAATTCTAGGTGAGTGTCCCACCCACTCTTCAATTTATCCAAGACTGTAATGAATGCATGAATCTCCACATCCTTCAGTTTAGATGGAACAGGTTGTCCCATAGCCTTCATACAGTCAACCTTATTACTCAATATGGTGTCCAGCCGAGGGGCAATCAAATTCCGGAGTTCACCAACTCTCCTCAAAATTCTATCCTTATCTACATTAAGGCTCGAGATTTGATCATTGAGAGAAATTATCTACACTTCTATACTGCTGGTTAGGGATACATTAGGATCAAGAGACTGTGAAATACCAACAAGTTTACCTTGGCAAACACTTATTTGCTTGTCTATGTCTATTGTGAACTTTAGCAAAATAAGACAAGACATATATTTTACCACCTTCAACCAATGAATTTGAAATAGTTTGCAAACCTTTATTCAAGCTCACTCTATCATCTTCTATCATTTTTTGGAATGTCTAAATTCTTACTTCCTTAAATCTATCCAATACTCTCTTAGTAGTAGACTTCTCCAGAGAATCAAAATTGGTATTTACATTGTTAATCAATGGAAATAATTTACCGGAGGGGCTGTAACTTGGATCTAGTTGCACACCCGAAACCACCTTCTGCAACACATCAACAAACATCAAAATAAGCTTTTTCTCTTCAGAATCTGATTTGACCAAATCCTGACTAGCTTGAGCTTGTACAACTGCTACAAACATCAACTTTTCAGCAAGAGACATTTGTCCAAAATTTAGAGGACCATCAAGATTGATAGAGATTTGAGGTAGGGTCCTTGTGACTTTGACTAGAGGAGTGTCAATTTATGAATCAACAAATCCCTTCCCTTTATCTACTTGTGCATCTCGCACCTCTTACTTCTCAAACTCCTTCACCTCAGCATCATCATCTTTATCCTGAGCACCGATGTTGCCACTTGGTGCAGTATCATCCTTTTGAATCTCAAGAATTTCTCCAACATTATCTACCACTGGAGGATTTACACTGATCTCAACATCAAGTGATATATTGCCTTGGTCTTCTAGATCCTCCTTGATCTGAGTTGCATCATTTTGATCACCGGAGACACCTTACTTAACTTCTAGATGGGAAGTATGAACTGCATTACAATACAAGGGGTTGTTCATCATGATTCTTCTCCAAATATCCCCAGTCTCCTTCCTCACCTCTTCAACCCTTCCAATCATCAACCTATTCACCCTATTTTTTCTTTTTAATTCTTTCTTATTTGCTTCCTCAATGAGCCTTTTGGCTTCATCTTGGGCGATACAGGTCCAAACATTAATCAATTCTCTTTCTTTCATTTCCTTATCTGTTTTAGAAGTAGTCAATCTCCTTGCATCAATAATATTATATAGATCCTTAGGGATACTACACTCCAACTCAATCAATGCTTTTCTAAAGTTATGCAAATACAAAACAGCTACTTCCTCAACCTTTCTCTGATCTCCCTCATCAATATTTTCAAAATATTCTCCAATATTTTTCAAATTTCCATCAACAATTATCTCATCAATCAATTGATTTGTTGTTAATGGAGGCACAAATATATATTTACCTTGCTGATAACCTGATTCAAGATCTTTATCAAGTTGAGTTATAATCTTCCTTCCCCTCTTGGGCCTTCTAGTAAGGATAGGTTCAGATTTAGATTTTTTTCTTTGCAAGGGTCCACTAGACTAAGGTTTCCTCACAACTCTAACAAACTCTCCTTTCTTCTTAGCCTTATTTGCTTCTTCATTTGATTTGGTCTCATATGCTACCAGAGATACAACAAAATAGTTTCATTTAGGCTTCTCTTTCTACTTCAAAACTCCCTTTCTAGATGAGCTATGTCCTGATGATGGTACTATTGGAATAGGGGTAGACTTGGTCTCTTTTGGATTGGCTTTAGAGGGTACCCATTTAGCCTTAGGCTTCTTTGTTTCATCAGCTTCCTTCTGAGCATGTTTCTCCCTTTCCCGCTTCACCTCCTCCCGGATGAATCCCATCTACACTGCCACTTCCTTGGCCATCTTAGATACTTTCCTCCTCCTTCCAGGTGCAGTGAACTACTTGTGCAACTCTAGGTACTTTTCCTTGAAGGTGTCAAATATTCCTTCTTTCTTATCAACCGACTGACTCAACATATGTTGAGCATAAGCATCAAGGGTAGAAGCATCAACTTCATAACCTATTGGAAGAATCTAGACAATCATTGGCTCAACAGATTCCATAAGACATTGGTCTTTGTCAACCATGAAGCAAATTGTTTTCTCATACTTCTCCACTATCTATTTTAGGATTCTTTCTCTCCTCTTCATTGTAGCTTGAAACGTTTTGAAATAACCCCACAAAGTGGATATCCTCATTTTGCCATAACCAATCCCCATTATCCCTTCCTTGATTTGTATATCAACCAGCTTGTCATAGGCCCATTGGACCTTTCCTTCGACACTGGGGATTTCATTCATGAAATATAAAGCCAAGAAGATAATAAGGGTGCCAAACTTAAAAGTGTGCTTCTTGTCTTATTTAATTTTCTTCAAATTGCTCAGTAACTCATTCAAGAGAACCGTACATAAATCATACCTCTTATCTTCCTTCAACATTAGATAGGTAGAGTATATTGTTGTACCAAAGACAAAGTTTTGTCTTCTTGATTGGTATACTTTATATCCAACTACCATTGATGCAAACTTCACATCATGCTCTAGAATGTCATTGCTTATCATAGCTCTACTATCAAATTGAGAACTAGTGGCAGAAATCACAGTGTTGTTTGATATTTTCCTTAAGCTAGGGACTTCACTGGATGTGCTCAGACAAGTCACGACCTAGATTGCTTTCATCACAAATTCATCACATAAATTCATCACAAATTCTGACAAGTACGAACCAGATCCATTTTTTCTTATCAAATGTCGGAAAGTGTATGAACTGAGAAAAAACCTTGGTCTGCAAATGCTGATATTCCAGCTTGAGATTCCCCAAGTTCTCTGCCAGATGATTGTTGTACAGGGTCAACATGTCAGCGCTACCGAGTTCATTAAGATCACAATGGATATATGCCCTGATATCCTTATTATAAAGAATTTCATAAGGTACAGAGGAAAATGCTCCTTCAGGATCATCCTTGATTGATTTGAAAGGATGTTTCTTCAAAATGGGTCAAGCCCTATCCTTGATTTCCACAACCAGCGGGGTAGCAATTCTAGATTCTGATGCCATTGAGAATTTAGGGTTTTCAAAAACTGATAGCTTGAAATGGATAAATACCTTAATTCACAGTTAGGGACATAAATTCACTTTAGGATCGATGTAATCATTGTTCAAATCACTAAATACTTCTCTCTCTTTCTCAACACTTTCTCTTGATCACATTGTGAGAAATAAAGCTTTAAAAGGTGTTTTTAACCTTCAAAAACCTAATTCTATATTGCAATAAATGTTGCAACCGGTTACCTTGATTTTTCATGGAGTCGCTTACCAGAGCATCAACTCTTCACTAAATCTTCGAGATAATATCTTCATATATGATTTAATCCTTCTGCAACCTTCCAGAATCAATTGCAGATCTTCCAAGAGGGGGTTCTTAAAATTTGCATGAAAAGTTCCCCCTAAACCAAAAGGCCCTAGTTACCGGATGAAAATCCTGCATCGTATTTGGGTGTAGATCCATTGTAGGCCTTGGATTCATATTTTCTGACCCACATCTTTTCATTCTTATCTCTAATCTCCTCTACCTTTTCCTTGTCTTTCTCATTTGCTTTGTTCTTGTCTATCTGAGCACTCTTGTTCACATTTTTGCTTTTGCAATATTTTGCAATGTGACTGGTTTTATTACATGCACTACAAACTACGTTCTGCATAGGTCTGAAGTTCATCTGATTTGGTCTCATCATGCACTAGCTAGAGATATGTCCAAACATCCCAGAAGTATCTCATCTCTTGTTTTGAAAGTTATTTTTTACAACTCTACACATATTTGACTTGTGACCAAAATTATTGCATATGAAACACTGATCGGTAAAGGTAGGACCATTGTTCACATTATTTGTTTCATCATTCACCCTACTTTTGCATTGATTCACCATATGACCAAATTTATTGCAAGTAAATCATCTACCATTGAATTTATGAGCATTAGGTTGTATTTCAGGAGGATTCTTGTTCTTAGGTTTTACATTGCTTTGTCTAGATCTGGAGGATTCACCTTTCTCAAATCCAAGTCCACGCATGTCCTTTCCATGTCTCTGACTTTCTATCATCTCATCAAGCCTTGTTGAGCTACCATTGAATTTGTCTTTATATTCATTTGCAGTAGCAAGTTCATCTCTCAGGGACACAATTTGTCTCTCAAGTTCTTGACCATTATTCCTTGATTGTGTTAACTCAAGCTTCAACTGATCATTCTCATAGGTAAGATTGAAGCATTCATCTGCTCTTTCCTTCAATGGTTGAGTCAAATTTTCATTCTTCTTTCAATCCTCAATCTCCTTAGTCAACCTCATCACAATAGATTGAATCTCATTTTTTAATGCAACATTCTCTCTCTCAAGCTTGTCAACTTTGTCCTGATTCTCCATGCATTGATCTTATTTCTTCTTCATCTTGTCCATCAGCTCTTTCCTCTTGTCTCTTGTAGAGTTCAGTTGATCCTTAAAATCATTAATAAAGTCTTCAACTACATTTAGGTTTCTCTTTGAGGTACTGATCTCATTTCATGTTGCATCAAGATCCTCAAGTGCCACACTAAATTGTCTTTAAAAACCAGAATCCATTGATTCAATCTCCCGGACCTTCCTCAATCTGTTAGGCTTTCTCAGAGGAACTAGGCTCTGATACCAATTGTTGGAATCAAGGAACACTGAGAGGGGGGGGATGAATTAGTGTTCTACTAGTTATCAGATTTTCTAATTTAACTTTAAACCACCAGAAGTATAAGCATAAAACAAAAATATAGAAACTCAAAGAAACCAACCATAAAATCATAACTTCAATATTTTTACGTGGAAAACCAAATGGGAAAAACCACTACAGGATTTGAACCTAAAATATTATTCCACTATGGCCAGTAGAAAAACAATATTACAAAATGGGGAATGCATAGGCATTTAGGCACACTGCCTAGAGCTCATTGTTCAATTACAATAAGGGCTACAACCCTGGAAGGCTCATTGCCTTAATGATCAATTACAATGATGAAATATAGTGAAAGAACTCCAAAATAGCATCTAACAATGTCTGGATGAGTTTTGGTTAAGTTCCAAATCTCTGACTATATCACCTCTGCAACTCTACTCTGTTTCCTATCTCAGTTAGCTACATAATCAAGAATGCGCATGTGAAACTGCACTACAAAGGTTTCTCAGTCATCACTTGCTCACATATAAATCATACCACACACCAAAAAGATCTTCTGCACCGATCTTATATATTCGCAATCACAAAATAATCATTTATCAAGTTGGCCTACTAATGTAATGTGTAGTCAGAAGTCGGCTTGACTAGATCACCAAAATGATGATAAAATGATGTCTCTATGTCAGCCTAATCATCCCATGCATGATTCATAACACCACAATCACCAGAAAGCTTCTAGACCAAAACTACACTACTCAACCTAAAATATTGATTAACTGGCTACCGGTCGACATCTGCTTCTGGATATCAAGATCCGTGATTACCAGATAGGAATCTCAAGAAGATTTTCCATCAATGACAACCCTAAACCACTAATCAAGCATTGATATCCACTGGATGAGTGTCAATTACCAACAATTCCTACACTATATCACAACTTTGAGTGATAAATTCACCATCAACATTATTAAGTTCATAGGTGTAGATACGATGTGGGGTTTCATCATCTTCATTGTGCACATACTCATGATCATCAACATTGTTCAATTCTACACCATTCTCATACGCTGCAAGAGACTCCAAATCTGATCCATAGTCATCATCTTGATCATCAAGACAACAAACACTGTAATTCCAATCATGAGAATAATTTCTATTATCATGAAAATAAGCATTGGAACCATAATCAGTATGGATTTCAATATTTGTATGCATACAACCAACATTATGCACTCCTTGTTCATGTGCTAATTGAGACATCCCACCATTGACATCCATACCACTAGGCATTCTTCTTGAATCAAAACCATCATAAGGCTACTACTGAGTCTCTTCCATTGCCATGTCTTCATTTCTTACAAGAATCCTTGTTTTATTGTCAATCAAAGCTTGATTATACATAGTAGGATTAATGACATCTATGTACTATCGATAAAAAATATGAGGCTCCACCTGATATTTATAAGTGTATGTCAATTGATTTGGAATAGCAGGTTCATACTTATTTGAACTATCATATTTGTGTGCATACACAAAACTTAGTTGTTCACATGTGTATCCCTAAATAGGTACTTGAGGCATAACTACTATTTGAGGCATACTTACTTTATTCATGTACATTAAATCAACTCTAGGCTCAAATACTACATTATGTGGACATAATTGGCATCTTGGAGTGATCTACATGATGGGGCAGCAAGCTAGAAATCATTACCAATCTTAGAACTGGCTTTCTTACTTGCATATGGAACTCTCCTTTCAGGCTTTATCTTCATACTTATTCGAAATTTAGATATTCTCTCCATGTTCTTATCTATCTCATAGGCTTCATACAAACTTTCTAGACTTTCATTTCTCAGCCTGTCGCTCATCTTTTGATTAAAGGTGCCAAGGTAAATCACTAAAGTCGTTTCATTAAATGGTCTCATATCTTGAAGGATTCTCTCCAATGCCTTTTCAAATCAAAGGTTGAAAGATGAGACTAGTTCATCCTATTCAATATGAATCTCCATAAACTCTGCTAGCATAGAAGACCCAAAAACTCTTTCACCAACCTTCTCTCTAAAGCTTGATTGGAATTCCTCCCATGAGCTGATTGAGCATGGTAACAAACTTGAAAACCACCCCTTGCATATTCCTTCAAATAATGAACAAATAGTCTTATGAATATATCCCCATGGTCAACTTCATAATCCTCCATTAAATCATTGAACCACTACAAGTGCTTGTCTATTGATTCATCTTTCAACCCACCAAACTTAGGAATCTTATCTCTGATTTCAGGTGGTATGGGGTTTGGGAAACCAAAGATATCATCAAACTTCAAAGCCTTATACCTTTGAATGATGAAAACCCTTTGACTACTTGGCTGGGACTGACTTCTCAACACATTCACATTTAGAGCCAAGTAGAGCTAATATATTTTGATACATTTTTCAATTGTGCTCTTACAAGTTCTTGAAATAAAATACATGACACTTGTTACTACAATATAAACTTTCTTTACAAGAGAACAACTCTTCAAAACATACTAACTCCTTTTCACAAAATAAAATTTAGAATATATAACCCAAAAGAATGTAAAAAATTTCTTATTACAATTAACCTTTCTTAATACTACTATCACTCAATAGGGAACCTTTCTAGTGTTGAAACTTTCAACAAACAATTTTTAGAAAAACTTTATTCTCAGTAAGATTTTGAGAATACTTGGAAGTATTGCAGGAGTTTCTCACTTTCTTCTTTGCTAAAAAACTTCGAAGGTCTAGAACTTGCATCATCTCTTGATCAGGTTTTTTGACAGAGTCACCACCTCCTTGTAGAGGAACAATATTTAAACAACATGGAGCTATCCAAATAACTTTATCTTTTTGGGTCCTTCAATAGCAGAGCCATTCAAACTTCTTCACACAAGCTGCTCCAAAACACATTCCAGACTAAAAATCACTTAACCAAAGACTCAAGAGTACCTTTTAACAATTTTTTCATTAATTTTTTCCCTAGCAGAGTCACCAATCTATTGATTCCCAAATCAAAAGATTCCCAAGCACTAAATATTTAGCCAACTTCTTATCAATAGGCTCAAGATTATATTTGGGCAATGAATGAGATTTAGTGACAAGATAGAAATCTCCTACACTTTTGGCTCTGCAAGACCAAGGCTGGTGCACCTATGTAATGCCTAAATAACATACAACCTCCAATACTCATGGCATTACAAAATACATCATATATCCCAATATGAATATGCCAAGGAAAGTGTACAAACTTAAGATTTGGCTACAATCTTGGCTTTTCAAGTCTCACTGAACACTTGAGATGAATTTCTACACTAAGCCTACTCCTACAAACAAAAAATAAAGAAGATTTATGAGAATAAACTAACTCTGAAAAATGGGTACAATCTTCATGACTAGTGCCTTCCTTATGGCAGAAGAGTGAACCTTCAGCATGTAAACATTAAACCCAAATAGACTAAGATATAACCATCTATTTCTAAGCATTAATGCATTACATTAACACCATTTTTTGGAACTTCATTACAGTCATACTTGAAGATCCTACATGCACATAACAACATTTCTCATCCTATCAAAGCATTTTAATCTCTTCCTTGAAGAGAAGCAAAAAATAGGATGAACACCATGTAGCATCATAAAATTGCGACCCTTGTAATTTTTGATTGTATTTGGGTCTTTGCATTAGCGGATGAATCCCTAAGCCTAATCGGAGACCCAAAACATTCTCATGCCATCAAAATCTTGCATTTTCCATCATTCTGCACTGCCTTTTGCTGCTGCCTATCCTAAATCAGAGTAGGTCAGGGGCATGGCACCCCTATCCCCCTAGGCCAAGGATGTGGCACCCTTAACCTAGCCCTATTTTTGGGCCCCCTTTGGTCCCCCCTTGCATTGGGCTTGTCAATTGTGAAGCGGAAAATTTTTCTCTTTATCGGCCTAAGAAAGGAAATTACCTAAATACCCATAATTGGCAAGTATATAAGGAGCACTTCCCCTCCTATTTGCATAAGCAAAAAGAAGTGAAGTTGATCATAAGCGAAAATAAGCAATAAGCGAAATCATGTGCAAGCATTCAAACATTCAAACATTTAAGCATTCATTCAAGCATTGAGCATTTCAAGTCTCCTTTCAAGGCTAGGTGTTGCATTCAAGATAAGGATTCAACCATTGAAGAGGATATTTCTATCAACATTCAAGACATCCTATTTCACATATCCATTCAAGCAAATTCATCCACAAAGGTATCAACCTTTCAATTACATCCCCTCCTTGAGGTGGATTTACTTCAAACACTTCCTTTCATTTACTTACAAAATTTTTCAACTGCTTGGTTAATTCCAAAATGGGGTTTGACGTGAAGGTGTACCCCCAATCCCCAAAAAATTTCCCTCTTTTCTGTGTAGGTTGAAGGTGCGTGGCTGTAATTGAAGGTTTAGGCTTCATTTTCAGAGACCAAAAAACCCTTTTCGGCATGTGGATTTTTTTGGAGGACTGTGCATAACTTACACATGGTCCCTACAACTTTTGCTTAGATTTGCAGGGAACCTTCATCTCGACATTCTACTGCTAATTCTAGGTGCACAACTTCATCACGCATCTCTATCTCAAGATATAATCGTTTATTTGTCATTTATGCACTTAGTCTCAATTTTCTTAATTCAACTAATCTATTACAAAAGAGGGTTAATTTAATTTCCTAATACCTTCCAAGTTTATTGCAATTCACTTAGTATTCAATCTCTTACCATTGGGTACTGGATCTAGTGAATTCAATCCCTCTTTTGAATGTAATGTGTGAAAAATTGAAGGGAATCCTTTGTGAAACTTTCATCCCTCTTTTTCAGGGGGGTAAAGCTTTCCACTTGATCTCCCCTCATCATTTTCCATATTACATTTTGGTGAACCCGATGTCTTACATGCTTTACATTGACAATTATTGCATACTTTTCATTTACAAATTTAATTTTCTTGCAATTTACACAAACTTAGTGTTTAAATCATTCAAAACCCTAGTCGCTAAAATTGAAATTGAACTTGTATTTTGCAAAAATTGCTATCTATTGTCTTAGATTTGAAAATTACATTGATTGTCAAATTCAATTCTTTCATTGTCTTGTTCAATTTGTGAATCAAATTTACAAAATTAAGTGGTTAATTGTCAAAACCCTAATTTTCAAACATCAACTTGAACTTGTGCAAAAATTAGATTTACATTTAATTTTCATATTTGTGACTATTTTCAGACTTGTCTTGTTGCCTAAAATTCAAATTTTCAATTTCCCTCCTTTTCCCAAAATTCAAAATTTCAAAATTCAGTGGTTAGGTCCTAAAACCCTAATTTTCAAATTTAATTGGATTTTGTGCAAATTTCAATCAATTTCAGTTTTCTAAATATTATTTAAGGTGGCCCTATCCAGTAGGTTTGACCTTTTTCAAATTTACAATTTAATTTCTTATCTTTTTCCAAAACCCTAATAGGGTCCTATTTTGACATTCAAACCTTAATTTCACCTATCTAGAGATCGAAAAATCAATCAATTTTTTGGGGTTAGCTCTCAAGTCATTGTAGCTTTCATCCATGAATTTTTTTGAAAAACTTGGGACGACCATGCATAACTTACACACGGTCCTTGGATTTTTTTCAAAAATTTTGGGAGACTATTATGATTGTATTTAATTGCTTAAATCTAGAGAATTGGTTGATTTTGACGAATTTTGAGCCCTCTAAAATAAAAAACACCTCCCAATTTCAACAT
Source organism: Cryptomeria japonica (assembly GCF_030272615.1). Lineage (NCBI taxonomy): Eukaryota > Viridiplantae > Streptophyta > Pinopsida > Cupressales > Cupressaceae > Cryptomeria > Cryptomeria japonica. The sequence goes on along the minus strand of NC_081406.1, from coordinate 148,842,308 downwards.
TGCAACTTTCAAGGAAACATTTAAAATTAAGTGGTTAATTATAATCTACCCTAATTTTAAGATCTTAACTATGTTAATTTTAAATTTGAAATTAAGTAGTATCCCATTGGCCCTAATTTTAAATTACAATCTCTTTTTATTAATTATAAATCTTTCTTGGAGATTGTGTCATTTCTTATTTCCACAAAGTTCAAATTGTATAATCATCATTTTCTTGAATTTTGCATTATTCAATTTTGTAAACTTTGTTCCCAAAATTCAAAATTCAACCTAACTATCCAACTACCATAGATGAGAACTGTAATGTTGGTGAAATGTGAATGAAAAGATCAAGAGGAAAACTACCATTTCCCTCCAAGGAGAGATGAGAGTTTCAATATTGATTACCCTTCAAACACTTTTCACCAAGTTACATTTGGAAGAGGAGAGGAGAATTCACTAGATTCAACCTTCAAAGATGAAGATTGAATTCTGAATGAAATGGGAATGATAAGTTGATCCCCTCTTCCTTCTTTGAAATGAAAAGGAATTGATTGAATTATGTAGTGAAAAAGTGATAAAGAACTGATTATAACTTAAGATCAGAATATGGGATGAAGTTGTGCACCTGGATCTAGCAGTAATATGTCGAGACAAAGCCGCCTTCCGAATTTGAGGAAAAGTTGCTCGGACCATGGCGGGAACATACACGGTCCTCCAAAAATTTGCAAAACAAAAAGGGTTTTTCTGCCTATGCAAATGGAGTCTTAATCCGAAAGTACAGTTGCACACCTGCAACCTACACACAGAAAAGAGAGGAAAATGGGTTGGGATTGGGGGTTTGCCTTTAGGTCAAACCCCAGTTTTAGAATTAACCAAGTAATGAAAGAAAGTACTTGCAAATAGCTGTAAATGAAAGACATAATTGTAAATCACCTTAAGGGAGGTTGTGATAGTAATGTTGATAGAAATGCTTGTGTGGAATTGAATGTTGGAATTGTAGAAACCAAAATTTGTCTTGTCTAATTAAATAAATATCTTTATTTATTTAATTACTTTAGCCTAATTCTTCTATTAATTAAATAAATCTTTATTTATTTAATTAATTCATTTATCCTCTTGTAAAATTATTTCTCATTTAAATAAATACTTTTATTTATTTAAATTATCCATTTCTCCTAAATTAAATAAATCTTTATTTATTTAATTAATTCATTAGCCTTTTCTACCTATGACACTTGTCATTCATTTCTTAATTCCTACACTACCTACCCTCTCATTATTTTCTTATTTTCTTTACCTACCCTCTAATCATAGCCGACCATTTATCTTTTACACCTCTCAATCTTATCCATCCATTTCTTATAGTGTCTTCTATATAAGGAGATGCTTCCTTCATTTATCAACCCGATGCATTCTGATCAGTTGACTACTCAACTACACTTTCAAACTTTCATATGCGATCAAACCTACTTGCAACCACATTTCCGTTGTTGAGCTCTCGTGCACACATAAAATCTAAGAGCAAATATATCAAGAAAGATAAATGGAGATAGGAAGAATGAAGATCCAAACCCTATTGGACATGTGATGGTATAATCTTTGTGATTTTATTTGATTTGCATTGTCTTAGGTAATCTTCATATGTTATGGTGGATCTTTGTTGTTTTTAGGCTAGGGTTTTGTGGTTGAATTCATTTAGCCTTTCAATATTGATTGTTTCCATTTTCACCATATACATTTTGGCACACCTGGTGGGACTCTTGTCCCTTTTTGCATTTAACATCTTTTGTTGCATATTTTGTGTTTTTGAAGCTGCAGATCTAACATTTCCGACAACATTTCGACAATTTATGCATCTGCGCATTTTGAGATCACATTTTTTATTTTCTGTTGTGTTTGTGAACCTCTGAATTGCACCTGTGTTTTCGATAGTATTTTTCATTTTCTAGCTTGCAAGTTTTCATTATTGGCGCATCTGTGGGTAGTTTAATTACGTCTGAGAAATTTAGCCGTGTCTATGATCATTATAATCGTGTTTGTGTTTTGTAGATTGTACCGTTTTACATTTTTTTTGCCAAAATGCGTCTGTGTTCTAGAACCACGTCTGTGTAGGGTAAAATCACGTCTGTGTATCAGCTTTTGCATTTCGGTCTTTTATCCAATTTTAGGGTTTTATTTCGTTATTCGGATTTCAGATCTAGTTTATATTGAGCTAACATCTTCTGATTTAGCTAACGAAATCGGTGCATCTTGTCTTGAAAGCAAAATCATTTTGTCGAAGGCCCCTATTTCACAAAGTCTTTTGGATCTAAAATTTACCTAACTTGTGTGCTTCCAGGAAGGGGTGATCATTTGAAACAATCCAAACTACTAACAGATCTTTGTTGTAGGACCTTGGCAAGGGTTTTTGATCTTTATTGCATGCCTTGTTTTCATAGACTAGCAAACACTTCAATTGGTGCAATAAAATTGAACTAGTGTCTTTTGTGTCTTGAGCAATAGGCTCTTTTTGTTTAATATTTACAGGTTCTGTCTCCCCGTGTGGTCATTAGGACTACTAGTGAGGAGAGAACGACCCAAGTGGTAGCAAGGAAAAGCCATCCTCTTCCAAACCACTATAAACAACTGTATTCATGGTGAAAGATATGGATAATGTGTGTTGATTAGTTCATACCGACACTATGTCTCCCCATAAACCCATTTGATCAAATTTATTTGATCATTTGTAGGGTGTAACCCCTACCAGTTGGGAGCCTTTTGTATTTACAGAGCTGAAAGTGCCACATGTATGGCCACACGAGTGGATGCCCTTACTAGCACCTTTTTGTTTTAGAAGCCAAAATCCTTCTAGTTGTTGGGGCAGGAGGTCGAAGCTCTGGAGCAGCCCACACACATACGGTTCTTAGTAGAGATACAAAGTTCACCATAGGTAGTTTTCATGGGGACTGATGCTTGGCTACCCCGAGAAGTGAGTGTCGAGGGTGGAGCCAACGGGGTCAAGCATCTAAGTATCTTCTCTGAATAGCGTAGCCTCATATGGGATCAACAACTATTGTCCTGGTCAGCCATAAGAATTGTGCTTGTCTTATTTTGAACTATCAAACATTCAAGACTATCTTTTGTGTCTTCAAGTGTATGCAAAACAATTTTACATCAAACAACACACTTTTATTTGAGTCATTTTGAGTCTAAACACTTGAAAACATTGAGTCCTCATCAACATTGTGTCCTCTTTTCATGAAAAACAATAAAAAAAATTAGATTGGGTCACAACAAAACAACTTCACAAATTAGAAAAATTACACTCAGTTTTCAGAAACACATCTATGTCTGACAGAGCCACGTTTATGTCATCTAACTGCTTATGTGAAAGGCAGAAATATGTTTTTGTTCTTTTGAGCAACATTCATTTACAAAATCTCAGAAATGCGTTTGTGTCTGACAGAACCACATCTGTGTCATTTAAGCGCATCTGTGAAGTATATAGGTACGTTTATGTTGAGAATTGAAAACTTTTACAGTCCAACAAATAGGAGCAATCAGTTTCAGAATTCTTGAGCTTCCTAGGTTATCTCTTAGGGTTTTCATCTAGCATTCAGCCTATTTTTTGGGTCTCACAAAGTCCATCATTTCTTTACACTTTACATTACATTCACATTTGTCTAAACTTGAGTCAAAAGGTCACTTGCTTATCCTCATCTTACTTTGTCAACACACTACATACAACAACATTTTGCTAAGTGGTCCCTCATCAAGGTCTATCACCTTTGGGTTTCATTTGGTCTTACTTAGAGTCAAGGTCAACTTACCTCATCAAGAGAAACTATCCTCTCTTTGGAAGCCACACCTACTCTACTACATACATACTTGGTCTTACACTTTGGACATTGCAAGTACACCTCAAATTCATTTACATTCCATCCAACTCTTGGTCTTCCATACTCTTTTCTATTTTCATCTAGTTTCACACATCTTGGTCAATACCTAGTTCATGGTTGAAACCCATTCCCAAAAATCTAGGAGAGAAGCTAAAGAGGCTCAAGAGCTTGCAAACATGAGTTCCTATGAGTATGATAATGATATCCTTTTCAATTCTGATCATACTACATTACCTGACATGGATGCGTATAGAAACATTCCAAATGTTGAGAACATGGACACTATAAACAACAATGATACACACAATGACAATATGGACAACATGTCAGTACATTCAGTAGAAGTGGAAGACTCCATTATGGATCCCAGTTTCAATTGATTGGTTGAGGAAATAATGAGGAGAGATAGACAATACTTCTTACAAGTGATGGCACAAAGTGGAGCCAAGATCCCTCATGATTTTAACATGTCTCAAATAATGGAAAGTTGACCTTTGCAACAAACTCACCTCAACATGGATCAAAGGAGGCCTAATAGTGGAGGCAATAGAGGACCGCATATGGTTCCTGAATCACCATCATCTTTGTTTAAAAAACTAGAGGTCCCATACACACATGGTCAAGATTATGATACTCACCTTCGCAAACCATTATGGAAGTCTTATGCAGAAAAATATACTCAATCACATACCAATGCTAAGGATCAACCACCAAAGCAATTGGATATACAAAGGCATGATCAAAATTTGGACACAAGGAAACCCCATGTCAAATTTGGGGGCAACACACTAGAACAAACTCATGACATTCTTGTAGAGTATGGTATACATGGACAAAGCAAATATTCCATTCCTCACCATGACTCTATACCGAGTGGTCCATATACACAGCACCATTATAGACATCCTCCATATGAACATGTATATGATCAATATCATCCATATATGCAACATGCTCCTCTTCCACCTAGTGCCTTAAGCATGGGATATGGTCTAAGAAGTTGATCTCCACCTAAGAATAATTTGGAACAACAAATCGAGGACTTACAAAAGAAAATGGAGGACATAAATACATTGAAGCCAACTTACATAATGACAGACATATGTCCCTATCCATTTGACAAAAGCATTCCAATGCCTCCATTCCCTACACACTTTGTGACACCTAAGTTTGATAAGTACAGAGGAAAAGGGGATCCTAAGGCACACATAAGATATTTTTTCATAGCTTGCATTGAGGTAGCAGCAGAAGAGACATTTGATGAGATTATTCCCACAAAGCTTAGGTGATCAAGCTATGGAGTGGTTCTCCCAACTTCCACTTGGAATTAAGTCATGGGGTGACTTAGCAGAGGCATTTATTCAACATTTCTCATACAACATAGAGACAAACATATCAGTCACTACCTTGTGCAATACCAAGCAAAAGGATGGAGAGTCTTTTTCATCATTTTTACAAAGATGGAGGAATCTAGCCAGCAGATGTTCTTGTGAAATTCCACAAAAACAAATGGTAGAGATGTTCACCCAGAATGTCAACAAAGACATTGATTATGATCTAAGAAAATCTTGTTTGTCCACCTTCAAGGACATCATTGAAAAAGGCTTAGCAATAGAGAAGGTCCTAATTGAACAAGGAGTCATCAAAATATTCAAAGAAAACAAAGAGGACTTTAAAGGAAAACATAAGCCAAGATTTTGGAATAAAAATAAGAACACAGTCAATGATGGTGTTGTGGATGCCAATATAGTGCGACCCAAAATTGTTTTCTCCAGATCAAACTCTACAAACAATCAGGTGAATACTCAAAGAACTTCCAAGTCACGAAGGAAGTACACTCCATTGGGAGAACCATTAGAATCAGTTTTCAAGAAGCTAGTGGCAAACAAAATAATAACAATTCCAGATCTACCTCCATATGAACCAAAGGTTAAACCAAATTGGTGGAATGATGATGAATATTGTGAATTTCATAAAAGAAAGGGACATAAAATAGGAAAGTGTCATCAACTGAAGAACATCATACAAGATCTCATTGATAGAGGTGACATTGAGATTGAAGGACACTCATCCAATCAAGAACATGAAATGTTTAAGGAACCATTCCCAAAACATGACAAGGGAAAAGATAAAGCCAAAGATGACCAGACCAACTATATCAAAGCATCTTATAACTATGATTCAACTATCAATCACATTTTGATGGACAATTATGTCTCTACCATTATCATCAAGGACAAAATGCCTGAAACTTCTACCCAAAGACCCAAGATTGTCCTAAAAGGTATTGGATCTTCTTCCAAACCTACCTCTGAATGTAATGTCATAACTCATCAAGGTAAATTCACCTTGCAAGGTGCTCCAGCTAAAAACACTTCTTCCTCATCAACCAAGCCTGAGTATGACCTTGTAGAATAGTTAGGGAAGACACTCGCGCTCATCTCCATCCTTGAGCTCTTACGCATATCCCCTACACATAAAGCTATTCTTGACAAAATCTTGAGAGACACTTTTGTTCCTACTGATCTAAACGTGGACCAGTTTCAAGCCATGTTGGGATACCTTTCTATTCCACACTCCCTTACATTCACCAAAGCTGATGACGCCTCTGCGAGCCAACCACATAATGCACCTTTACACATTGAAGCCTTCCTACACAAATATCAAATAAAATGAGTCCTGATAGATGGAGGAGCAGGTCTAAATATTTGTACATTGAGCACTACTAAACAATTGGGATATTCTGAAAAAGTTGTGAATGCTACAAAAAAAATTAGCATCAAGGCATATGATGACGAAGAGCGCTCATCCAAGGGCACAATCACCTTACCTCTCAGAGTTGGGCCAATTACAAAAGATGTGGTTTGTCAAGTCCTTGATCTAGAGCTCACATACAACATATTGCTAGGACATCCTTGGATTCATGAGATGAATGCAGTACCATCTACATATCATCAATGTATCAAGTTTCCACACAATGGAGTTGAAGTGACCATCAAAGTTGATCCTAACCCATTCATATATTGCAACAATCTGTGACCTAGATTAGAAGTAACAATCCCAGTCAATCGAGAGGCTATTTATTCATCAACATATGTTGATCCAGAATCCTTGAAAGCTTCTACATCAAAACAAACAGAGCTCAAAGAAAAGTTCAAGATTAAGGACATGGGATGTGGTGAGTATATCTTTCATGTTGATCAACTCCCACTATCTCCTAAGGTATTCAATCGACAAGAACAATCTACAAACAATTTGCAATACCAAGGAACTGGGTATGAACCACCTAGTGTTGTGGCTACTAAGTATGAATGCAAATCTCCTCTAGTGGTGCAAGCATCTCTTGATATCAATAGTCCTAAGAGTGGTTCCAACATTGAATCTATTGAGCATATCACTAGACCTCTTGAGAACTCACATAGGTCTACCATTTCATCTGCTCATTCCATTTCCACTCCGCTCCCAGACTTGGATCAACAAGAATCACAAAAGCCCTTACTAATTGGGGATCAAAAATCAAGCTTTGAAAAGAAAAATCTAAAAGTCAAAAATAAAGAAAAGTCCTTTAGTACAAATCAAAATCAAAAGCTATTGGACTCTGCAAAAATCAAAGTCAAGGATAAAAATCATATGAAGAAAAAAGAGAAAGAGTTGATCTCTTCTAATATCAAAATAACTGGGGGCAAAATCTCTAAAATTTAAAGTCAAAAAGCATACTTGTTGATCCTAAGTCTCCATCATGCTATCCTACTTTCACTTCTTTTCATAATCTCAAGCCTTCATAACTCATCCACTTGTTCCACACATCCATCCCCATCTGAAAATACATCATGGACCTTTAATGGAGCTTCCTCGAAGAGCTTTGTTATCAGGGGTGCCCAAACTTCTTTAGGTGACATGCATATGGGCAAACGTAGTCCACACATTAGTAATTATATCTCAATTTCATTATCAAGGAAGACAGTCACTCGAGCTACACATCATTCAATCAAGGAACAATGCAGTTACAATCACAAGGTAAATCCTTGCACATTTGAGGTAGGTAACTTACTTCTCAAAGAAAATCTTAAAAATCAGCAAGACAGAGAGAAGAAGGGCAAGTTTGAACCAAATTGGCTTGGTCCTCACATCATCACAGTAGCCTATGGATCCAGTGCATATCAACTCTCAACCATAGAGAGTGAACCTTTGGAGTATCCTATCAACAAAATGGACCTTAGCAGGTTTTACACATAGCTCTTCAAAGTATCCTAATTCAAAATACAAAAAAAAAAATTCAAAAAATTATCAAAATTACAAAAAAATCAAAAAATAGAAAAAATAGAAAAAAAACATAAAATAAAAAATCGTTACTTGGAGAAAACCTGGCAAATAGGCGCCTAGTGACACAAAAAAAGAAGAAAAAAGTAAAGAAAAAGCATTTTGTCCAATGGTGAAAACCACTTCAGTGGTGCCCTAGGCAAGTACCATGGTGAAAACAAGGTCACTGGTGCCATGTGTAAAGACATTTCTCCTCCCTCCTTCAGGATTCAATTTCATCATTTCACTTTACACACATTCACAACCTATTCATCCATAATAAACTTACCCATTCCCATCATGGCTTGTCATTGACCTACCTAAGATTGGTTAAGCATTCATAATAACAGTCATTTTCACCCCTTTCCATTCATAATAAATCAGCTCCTATCTATGGCTAAGGCAAATCCTACATCTAGTGATGGGTGTGGAACTGAGAGCATAACATGTTCCGATGAGTACAGTTTCTTCCAATTTTCTCCAGTGTATCCGCGCATAATCCGCAATAAAGCAACATTTGCATCACCAATCTGCAATAAAGGTCCATCTTCTCCGCAATAAAGAATCAGTTTCATGGATTCAATCAGTTTTAGATGAGACACATCAGCAACAATGGGCTTCAATAAATCAAATCTTTCAACAAACTTAGACAACATTTTGGTTCAGTGCTATCTATCCTTTTGTGAAAGTAAACATTGTGACCACAATCAAATAGACTTATACAAGTGAAAAGAGACACTAAACTTGAGGACTACAGTGGATGTTGATGTCGAGTCTTGGTTTTCTTTTGATTTTATTTTTCTGGTGACATGTCTTTTAGCTTTTCCAGGATGTCTTTGACTAGAGATTTTATCTCTAGGATGTCTTTGACTAGAAAGGCGAGGATGGGGTATCGTCATCTATTTGTTGTTTGTGGATTGTCTCTTAGTAATTCTATGACTTGTCCAAGGATATGAGGACACTGTGAGTATAGTATGAACTGGGGCATTCCTTGTTTGCAACTGTCTTATCTCCATGAAAATGGGTACAATGAATTTTTGGGTCGAACATATACCTAGATTGTCATAACCTACTTGCCATAATAAAGCTCAATGATGATAATGCACAAGAAGCTCTTTCACTTTTATATCTTCTATCTTCCATCCCCCTTTCTTGATTGACTTCCATCGTCCTTGTTGAGTTTGTGTAGCTTGCTATCACATGACTGAGTATAATGACACACCAAAAACATTTGCATTTCATGTAGTTGCACCTGCATTATCACATATTAAGAATTTCATACATACATACATAGAGATATTACAATTGCATCACTTCCTGCACACAACACATGCTAGCACATTCTACATTCTCATCATATTCATCAGCATTTCATACATTCACATTTACATTTGCATAACATATTAAAAACATAAAAGAGCAAAAATATTGCATTTCATCATGTACATATTTGCATCCATATCATAAGCATCACATAGAAACATACATCATAGGACATATAGAAGCATCACATAGGTACACATGCATATAGCTGCCACAAGGATGAATCTTATATATATATATATATATATATATATATATATAATCATAAGTGTCATGATACAATGATGTCAAAATCATATGGCTACAATCACCCGAAGGTGTCTACATCATCATACAAAATGATACAAAATTGATACATAGGGAGCCCTCTAAAGCTATGATGAACTCCCTCCCTTGGAGCTACCTGGCCTCAACGGAGTCTGATCCCTGGAATGACCTGCCTCAGGATCATCTCTCCTGTCCCCTCTATCTAGTGGTGGTGGAGGACCCATGACCCCACCGCTCGATGTATGTCTCCTGTCCCTCCCTCCAGTGGTCGTCGCTGTCTGCGATGGTCTACAGAAGCTCCTAGCCCACTGCTCTGGTGGCACCGCTCCATAGTATAGGTCTCTCTAGTAATCTATCTCCTCCCCGGCTCGCAGAACATAGGCATATCCAGCTCCTATTTCCTCTGTTGCCTGTCTCCCTGCCCTCAATGACGTCTTGACCTCTGTATAATGTTGGATGGCCTGATCCCTCTCCCGCTCTGTATCCCTCAGCTATCTCCTCAGCCTATCCCTCTCTCACTCAAGATCCTGGATCTCATATGCCTGTCCTTGGCAGATCTCCCTAAACTCCAACAACTCATCCTCCTCCTCTCCTCCCTCACCCTGTGGCTGGCTGCCCCTATCCATGTACCTGTGGCTACTCCTATGGCTACCCCTACACTTATCCCTATACCTGTCCTTGTCCCTATACCTATCTAGGACCCTGTGCTGCTAGCACTTGTAAAGGCAATCCACCTCTATCCCTCACCATGTGAGCCTATCGAGCCTGCCTCTCCTCTCCACCCTCCCTCCATCGGCCTCTACCTCTGCCATCTCCATCATCATCCCCATCACCTCTGCCATCTCCATCTATCAACTCCCCAGGATCCATTAGCCGTGGAAATGGATGCTCAACCTAATATGCAGTATACTCTGCCTCCATCTCTACATCCTCTATCTTTGGCCCCATATCCCAAGGCAAGGGAATCATCTCTACTAGATGCATCACTGCCTGATCATATGACAATAATGGCCCGAAGTGCACCTAATACCTAACTGTCCGAGCATACATCCCAGAATCCCGTGGCATCCGCTGAATCCTACTGAACTACCTACCCACCCTGTCCACTAACTACCTCTCAAGCACATATAGCGTCCGCCCAATTAGATACCTACTCCGAAATGTATATGGCAGCTCCACGGTATCATCCTCCCACTCCCTACACTCTCGGTACGGCCTCCATACTACAGTGTCATTTTCATCGATGACCCGACGCCAGTACTCTAATCTCTTGATCCACGACTGAGATGTAATCATATCATATAAATGCACAAAACTGCGTCCATGGCCCCTGCCTCTAAAATGAATCAGTCAGGTAACCGATAGATGCATGTAAGCCCACACCTATAGTAATGTCAGTTTGTAGCCCAATCCTACTAATCTATGGTATACAAACTGATGGAGCTCATAATACAAATGTGCCAGCAGACACGGTCCCCATGCAAATCTAGTGTGTTGTGTCACTAGTGTCTCCAGTGTGCTATCCCAGCCCACAGCCAGTCCTCGTGTCGCCCTATCCAGACATAGGAAGCCACTAATCACTCCTACCAGTACTATTGGTAATGCTAATCCGGTCCATGTCATCATGTCCCATGCCACATGTCCAGCCCTCATCTCTAGTCCCGGATCCTAAAACACTCATCTCAGTGCATCCTTGTCTCCATCTCGATCGTAAGGAACTAACTCCCCATCGATCAATATCCTCAGTATCCTATACACATCCTCTAAGGTGACTGTCATCTCACCCATTGGCAAATAAAAAATACAAGTCTCTGAGTGCCATCTCTCAGCAAGTGCAGTCAACAACCTCATGTTCACCTGAAACTCAGGCACATACAGAATATATCGTAGGCCCATAGCCTGAACTGCTACTCTCTCCTAAATTGTCAGCTCTGCTCACAAACTCTGAGTCAACGAGAATCTCTCTCATGACTCCAGCATAGGTAGGTCCTCTTGTAGTCAAGCAAATCAATTGTGTCAATCATAGTGGCATTCCCTATTCACCACCAAAATGTTGCTTATTGTCCTAGTGCTTATGGTACTCTATCCTATTGACACTCCCTGTTCATCACAAAGTGTTGCCGTTTATCCTAGTGGCACTCCATGTTCATCATAGTGTTGTTGTTTATCCTAGTGGTATTCTCTGTTCATCACAAAGTACTGCATTTTTCTGCGCTCCCTATTCATCACAAAGTGCTCCTCTTTTTAGTACTCCCTGTTCATCACAAAGTACTATGTCTTGGTACACCCTGTTCATCACAAAGTGCCTTGATCTATCCTATCCTAGGGCCTCTGCTTGAGTGTATCCTCTTGAGTAGTTTCCTAATTGGCAATGTATGTTCTATCACATAATTGTCAATCCTAGCCCTACCCAATCTTCCTTAGAGGACACTATTTGAGTGTATCCTCTCAATAGCTTATCCAATCGACAGCGTATGTTCATCACAGAACTACCGATTCGACCTAGAAGACATAAATACACATTTAAGACATAAACATGCTTACATACTAAACATATGTGCCTACTCTGCACAGACATGCCTGAAATACATAGACGTGCCTCTGCTCTGCACAGACGTGCCCATATAGCACAAACACGCCTGCACAACACAGACGTGCTCACATTTTACATAGATGCTATTTCATTCATAGACGCGCCAGGCACAAACACAGGCGTGCCTAGCTTACCTAGACGCGCCTGGCACCAGCACAAACGTGCATAGCATTGTCTTGAACCTTTTGACATTCCTAAATGTGCATTTATTGCCCTAACTAGCATGCATTAATGAAAACATTTATTGCGGCAAAGTACAAGGAGGTTCTGTGGTACTTACCGACTCTCCTGCATTTGCTAGCCTCTAGAATCGGCGAACGCGATCGAATCTATGCACCAATGCCATCGTTGCTGACTATTGCTGCTCTATTCTCTCTCTGCACTCTGATCTCTTGGATGTGTGGATGAGAATGAGGATGTTTTCCCCTCATGGTCTATCTTATAGACTACCCCATCCCTAGCTCTCGTTTCCCGAGTCAGTTTTCATTATCTCGTGTCTCTGTCACTCTATCCTATCTGGTCATTCCTTTTTAGCCTTTAATTATTATAGAGAGATTGTCTGTGATCTTTCCAGACATTTTCATCCAATCTCTCGAGTGGGCATATCATTCCCATTTTGAGGCAACTTTGTTTCAGTTCATATTATCTTCTTTGAATCAACACGACAAGTTGCATTGTCTCAAAGAGGGGCAAAATGTAGACACCTAAAATTGTCTTGTCTAATTAAATAAATATCTTTATTTATTTAATTACTTTAGCCTAATTATTATATTAATTAAATAATTCTTGATTTATTTAATTAATTCATTTATCCTCTTCTAGCCTTATTTCTCATTTAAATAAATACTTTTATTTTTTTAAATTATCCTTTTCTCCTAAATTAAATAAATATCTTATTTATTTAATTGATCCCACTTCCTCTATTAATTAAATAAATCTTTATTTATTTAATTAATTCATTATCCTTTTCTACCTATGACACATGCCATTCATCTCTTAATTCCTACACTGCCTACCCTCTCATTATTTTCTTATTTTCTTTACCTACCCTCTAATCATAGCCGACCATTTATCTTTTACACCTCTCAATCTTATCCATCCATTTCTTATAGTGTCTTCTATATAAGGAGATGCTTCCTTCATTTATCAACCTGATGCATCCTGATCAGTTGACTACTCGACTACACTTTCAAACTTTCATATACGATCAAGCCTACTTGCAACCACATTTTCGTTCTTTGTTGAGTTCTTGTGCACACATAAAATCTGAGAGCAAATATATCAAGCAAGATCAATGGAGATCCAAACCCTATTGGACATGTGATGGTATAATCTTTGTGATTTTATTTGATTTGCATTGTCTTAAGTAATCTTCATATGTTATGGTGGATCTTTGTTGTTGTTAGGCTAGGGTTTTGTGGTTGAATTCATTTAGTCTTTTAATATTGATTGTTTCCATTTTCACCATATATAGGAATCAATCTTCTCTTCAAAGTTTGAATCCTTGACTTGAATGCAACACCTAGCCTTGAAGGGAGACTTGAGAATGCTCAATGCTGGAAAAGAATGCTTGAATGCTTGAATGCTTTTGAATTCTTGATCACTTATGCAACTTGACACACTCCAACCATATCCCACTTCAAATTATGCAAATGAGAGGATGAATGCCCCTTAAATACATGTTAGTGGATTTGATTTTCATCACAGGCCGACATCGAGGGAGTTTCCCACCCAATGCATGCTCAGAAAAGGTCCTGCCCCAAAATAGTGTAGGGACAGGGGCACCACACCCCTTTCCTACCCCTTTCTCCAAGGTAGAGTGTGGATAGGGTGGTGCGGAAGCCAAGAAAGATGTTGATTCCAAGGGTTGAGCAATCTCCGATCTCTGATCAGGCTAGTGGATTCAATCTCGTGTACATGGGGACCCTAATATAGTAGAAAATTACTAGGGTCGCAATCTATGACACTACATTTAGCCCCTACTTTAGCGGGAGTATAAGCATACGCCATGTTAGATACTTGGTTAATCCCAAAGACACTAAGAGAGGGGGGAGGGGTGAATCAGTGTCTGACCGGTAGATGAAAGATTTAAACTTATTTGCAATTTTGTAACTAAAATTAATATACCGGTAAACAAATAATAATGCAATAAAGAGAAACAAAAGAATCAATATCAATGCACACCGTAACACAAATATTTTGGCGAGGAAACCCAGTAAGGGAAAAACCTTAGTGGGATTTGTGACCCACAATATTTACTCACTGGCCAATATAAATAAATATTACTTAGTACAAAAGGGGCCTGCACATGCAGGAAGGCCAATTTCCTAGAGCTCACTGCTCAACAACAAAAATGGAATCACACTGAATACAACATCACATTGATGTAAACACAAAATGAACTCTTATAACTTGCATCAAAATGTTGGATGAGTTCCTTGTTATGCTTTGTCTGATACCAGTTCTGCCTCTGCCAAATAACCTAGCTGGTATGCTGTCAAATGATTCTGCTTACACAAAATAGTCTTCGCTCCGCTCTGCTTCTTATTCGCTCCAAAATAAACACATCAAAATACATATAAAATTATTCTCTATCATATCTCTATCCTATCTCATATCACCTCTTACATACACATACATTTCATATCTTTCAAATGACCTACAAGATCTCATAAATATATGAGTCTTTACAATACAACATGTCCGCCATACAAATATAATTTACATTACAATTTACTTCGCATAAATAATACTATTGCCAAGTCGGTCTGGAATGTCGGTGTGATCTGCTGTCGGTGTGAATAAACCTTGTTGTATCTATTGGTGCTGGTAGGTGAAGTCTATGTTAGGGTTCCCACAGATACTGAGAGGTGGGGGTGTATACCGGTATGCAAGAATTAATGCAAATAACAAAATCAAAAACATCCATGAAAAGAACACCATAACACAAGATGTTTAACGAGGAAACCCGGTGTGGGAAAAACCTCAGTGGGATTTGTGACCCACAATATTCACTTACTGGCCAATAAGAGAATATTACTTACAATAGGGGCCTGCACATGCAGGAAGGCCAACTGCCTAGAGCTCACTGCTCAATAAGAAGTCACATTGACTTACAATGAGGATTTACACAAATCCAATATTCTGTCCTACTTTACAATAGCATCTTCAATGCCAGATTCAGTACCGGTTCTTGCTCTGTTCTTTACATATACCCTTGATCTACAATTCGCACATTAGATCTGCCTTATAATTTATTATGCTTCCTATCCATATCCTACAAATGCCTACAATGATCTCTTTTATACACAAGAGTCATTTTACAATTTGCCAAGTCGGCTTACAATAATAAACAAAATATTACATATCAAAAATCCTGTCAGCCTCTATGCTGGTATACATATTTCCTTCTATACCGGTGTCAGTGTAGATTGATCTTGCTGATGTCGGTGCACTGTCTTATTTGAGTAATACTTTGCCGGTATAATGTCTTGCCAGTGCCATAGGATTGCAAGGTTGCCATCAATGACAAAACCTTCAATCACACACAATGTCTCATTGGAGTGTCCATATGCCAACAATCTCCCCCTTTGGCATTGATGGCAACACTCATGAGAAATTTCAAAAAGATATCCAAAAATGTGAGAGCTCCCCCTGAGCATGTGATCCCTGTGTTTTGAATTTTCTCATCTACTACTCCCCCTTTGGCATCAATGACAAAGGTTAGTAGATTTTGTAGTTGTACCAATTCATAACCTCAACCTTGTAGTTGGGTAGTTATTATCTGAAGAATATCTCCCAAAATTAAGTCTATGCCATCCATAAACTTCTTGCTCTCCTTTATTACTATCTCAGTTCTGTATACTATACCAATGAGATGCTGCAAGTGCTCTGCCAGTGTTTTGCTACCCTGTGTTAGTGCCTCTGAGATTTCCTTCCGCAGAGATGCTAAATAGTCCAATCTTGGACTTAGTTTAGATCTCAAGAATTTTGCCTTGTTTATTATTTTCTCTTTCTCTCTTTCTAATTTGAGCGATTCTTCCTCAAAATTTGTTATCTTTTCCTCAAAAACTGATAATGTATCGGTTGAGTTAACAAAATTATCAGCAAGTTTATTGATCTCTTCCTGTACCTTGCTCATCTTTTTGTCTACATCTAAGGTCAAAAAGTTTATCTTACAGGTGTCTTTGTACAGAGTTTTGTACTCTTTCAATGAATTGCACAGTTCTGGTAGAAGTGTGTCAAATTCCCTGATACACTTCTTTATTCCTTCCTCAAAGAATTTTTGTTTCTCTTTTTATACACTTTCCTTTATAGTTTCTACCTTTGTTTGCTCAAAATTTCCAGAAATATATTTACAAAGTGTATCCAACTGGCCTAAAGAATCTTTGTTGGCTATATTACAATTTGGAGCTATTGATTTCAAAACTGGAATTGAATCATCTATTGCTTTATAGGCTTGTGAGCTATAATCAGTTATTTTCTTGATAGATTCGAGCAATACCTCTGTTACATTTGATGGTGACCCAACAAACTGAGTGCCGGTGGAAGTGATCATGCTAGTATTGACCTCTGATAGTTCTGTTTGAGTCTCCATTTCTTTAAGCACTGGTTTTCTTGCATCATTTCATACTGGTGGCATCTATTCTGGAGCCTTTAGTTCTGTTGGTTTCTCTATTTGTGTTCCAGATTCCATCTTTTTCTCTGAATTTGCTGCCGGTTGCTCTTTGTTTCCTGATTTATCTGTTGTATCCTTATCTACCACTATGTTGATTTTCTGCGTATCAACATTCACAGTATATAGGACTTCAGGATTAGGATTATTATCCTCTATGTCCATTCTCTCAGCTATCGGTTGATCTTCTGCAGTTGTTGTTTTTACTGATGGAGTATTTAAAGGAGGTGGGGGTAAGTTGTCTCTAATCTTGATACTTGGTGGTCCACCAACTTTACCTTTCCCTTTATCCTTTTGATATACTAGAATGGGCTTGGGATTCCTATATTCTTCTTGTTTTTCTTTTTCAACCAAGAATATATCCCAACCATTTTCTATTTCCTTTGAAACTTCAGTAATTCTACCTGCCATTAGTGATATTTGCCGGTGTGCAGTGGAAAAAACTATCCGGTTGGCCTGAGCTATCAAATCATCAATTTTCTTAGGTGAGTTGACCGGGTATACTGCAAGTAATTTCTCTATTTTTATTTTCTTATCCAACTCAATTATTCCTTGCCTTCTGGCCTCAAGTCTTTTATATAGTTCATCAGGAATTTCATTTAGGACTTGCATCAAAAACTTTTTATACATGTCCATGTGTAATATAACACTCTCCTCGACTTGTCCTTTCTCATCATCTGATAGGGTGTCATAAATTTTCCCTATGTTTTTCCATTTACCTTCCTCTGTGATCTCATTCAGTAGTATGTCAAGAGGGGCAAAGTCAGTGTTTGTCTTCTTCTTCTTTTTGGGGGTCAGCTTCTTCTTAGGTGTGGCTTTCTTGACCGGAGACCTCACAGCTTGTTGCTTCTGTCTTGTCCTTCTAGGTGAAGGAGTGGATACCGGTGAGGGGTCTCTTTTCCTAACAACTCTTTTGAAAGTTGCTGGCATATCTCCTTCTGAGGAAGTATCTACTGGTGATAGATGAGTTTTAGGTTGTTGGGCTACCAACTCATCTTCTGTTATGCCAGTTTTCTTTAATACATCTTCCTTTATGGCTTTTGCTTGTCTGGTTCCTTTCCTCACAAATGCCTCAACTTTCTCTACTCTCTTTTTAGATTTAATTTGACTTTCGATGGTCTCAGCACTACCAAATACTTCTTCCTTTGGTTCATTGGGGGTTTCCAGAAGTGCTTTCGCATAAGTTTCCACTATGTGGTCATCTATTTCATACCCCATCTCTATAACCCGGATTGTTCTTGGGATGACTGCTTCCATCTAGATCTCATCCTTTTTTATCACAAAGCATATATCATCCTTGTATTTGTTGACAATTTCTTGTGATAGTCTGATTCTTTTATTCATTCTGACCTTTAGTGCTTGAAAATACTCATTGATATTCTTTTCTCTGTTTTCACCCATGTTGTTGAATAAGTCAGACAATTGTTTTCCTACCGGTATGTCAAATCCAAAATCCTTGTTGCCTATACTAGGAGCCTATTTGGTTATGTGTAGCATTAAGCATACAAGTAAATTTCCAAATCTAAAGGTTCCTTTCTTATCCTTCTTGATTTTTGCTAAGTTGTCAATTAACTCATCTTTTAACCATTCACAGATATCAATTTTTACATTGTCCTTAACCATGTCATAAGCACTCTTTATGCATAAACTGGAAACTGAGTTAAGCCTATTAGCATGAGTTGCTTTGTAACCTAGAATCATGCTAACAAATCTAACATTTGTATCGGTCACATCATTAACCCTCAATGATCTCTTGTCGGATGTTGCACCAGTTAAGTTTGTTACCAAGTCATTGGAGACCTTCTTGCTTTTGTCGGGTCTGTTACCGGTGGAAGGTAACCCTGTTACTGCTTTCATAGCTACCTTTGTAATTTTATGCACTAATTCAAGCCAAAAGAATGAACCATGTACCCTACTCAGAACTATCCTAACCACTTCCTTGGGAAATTCAGGAATGCAGAGGATTTTAGTGAATCCTAGGGTTTCAACAATTTTATGTTCAGGTTTCACATTCGCGGAGTTGTCACATATAACAGACTTATACATGTTTTTGATTTCTTCATCACCTAATTCTTCTATGTTGCAATGAATATACATTCTAGGGTCTTCTGCATAAACAACACCTTTTGGAATTTTTGAAAAAGCACCTGTGTTGTCATCTTTCTTAGCTACTTCGGGAACTAGCTGAAACACGGGCCTAGGTCATTTTATAACCTCAAACACTATAGGGTTTGCTATGAATTCAGGTGCAGAGGAGGATGCCATGATAAATACTTTTTTCTACCTTTGGATGGATTGATTGTTGAAGTACTTTGCCTCTTTGTTCGGAATGCCTTAGCTCAGAAATCTTCATGCTCTCTGAAAGTTTGAATTCACGGTCAAATGAAATGGAGCCAAAAACCTTATTTTATAAAGTCTTTTCTGCTACCTAACACATTAATTGCTTGCCGGTAATGTATTAGCTCAACTTTATTTGTCGGTAATGAAAGATTTTCAACTTCTTTTCTCTAACCGAGGGAATAATAGAACATGTGTCATTTGATTGCCAAAACCCTCAAGATAATTTTCTTCAATTTGATGAAGAACATCCTGCCGGTGGAGCATTGCTCTGTCCTGCCAGTGGAGCATCATATTGTCCTACCGATGAAGCATTTGTTGGTTCTACCGGTGGAGGAGTAACCCCAATATTTAGATCACCTTTTCTAATCCATTGCTTTGAAAATTCTTGCTTAACCTCTTCAACCTTTTCTTTACCTTTCAAGCTAGTAATTCTGTTATCTATCGGTGTACCTTTACTTCTACAAAATTTAGCAATATGACCAATCTTGTTACATGCATAACAGGTTACATTATTTTTCTGAATAGCTTTCCCATAACCTATGCCGGTTTGTGTTCTGCATTTATTTGATAAATGACCAAATCTTCCACAAACATAACATCTTACATTCATTCTGCAATTTTCAGAGTTATGACCAATTTTGTTGTATTTTGTGCATTGACCAGTGGGAGGATTGATGTTTTGATAATTCCTAGATCTACATTCATTCGCCCTATGACCATATTTATTACAATTAAAGCATTTTCCATTGAATTTGTAAGTATTAGAAGGTCTTACCGGTTTGCTATGATCCTGGGTATTTGTAGTACCAGAGCTTTTTCCAACTTCAAATCCAATTCCAGAAGTGTCACCTTTGGGTTTTTGATTCTTCAATAAGGTACCAAGTTCTTCTGAGCTTTTCTTGAATTTTTCTTTGTGTTGATTTGCAGTTTCCAATTCCCTTTCCAAGATTCTTTTTGTCTCATTAGTTCAATCGAGTCATTCTGAGTATGCATCAGATCTATCTTCAACATGTCATTTTCATAGCTAAGTCTTGTGTTCTCATTTGCTGCATCACATAATCTTCTGGTCAATTCTTCTTCATTCTTCTTTTTGTCCTCAATTTCTTTGCAAAATCTCATAGTCATATCCTGCATTTCATTTTTTGTTGTCATGATCTCTTGTTTCAATTTGCTTATCATATCATTTAGTGATTCCTTTTCATCATTCTCATTTTGCAATTTTTCACAAAGTTCTCTTCTCTTATTCCTTGTAATAGTAAGATTTTCTTGAAGTGCCTGAATAATGTCCTGAGCTACTTTTAAATCATCTTCTAATTTGATATTTTTTAACTTCTTTGCATCATAGTCAGTAAGAGCTCCTTCAAGTTGCTTCATCAGATTTTCCATCTTTACCAATGTCAAGATCTTCCTCAAGCTATTAGGCTTGTGAAAATAGAGGACCAGGCTCTGATACCAATTGTTAGGGTTCCCATAGATACTGAGAGGGGGGGGGGGTGAATCAGTATCTGACCGGCAGTGTAATTTTGTTGAAACTGAAAATGCCGAACATAAAGTAACTGTATACCGGTATGCAAGAATTAATGCAAATAACAGAATCAAAAACATCCACATGAAAAGAACACCATAACACAAGATGTTTAACAAGGAAACCCGGTGTGGGAAAAACCTCGGTGGGATTTGCGATCCACAATATTCACTTACTGGCCAATAAGAGAATATTACTTACAATAGGGGCCTGCACATGCAGGAAGGCCAACTGCCTAGAGCTCACTGCTCAATAAGAAGTCACATTGACTTACAATGAGGATTTACACAAATCCAATATTCTGTACAGCTTTACAATAGCATCTTCAATGCCAGATTCAGTACCGGTTCTTGCTCTGTTCTTTACATATACCCTTGATCTACAATTCACACATTAGATCTGCCTTATAATTTATTATGCTTCCTATCCATATCCTACAAATGCCTACAATGATCTCTTTTATACACAAGAGTTATTTTACAATTTGCCAAGTCGGCTTACAATAATAAACAAAATATTACATATCAAAAATCCTGTCAGCCTCTATGCTGGTATACATATTTCCTTCTATGCCGGTGCCGGTGTAGATTGATCTTGCTGATGCTAGTGCACTGTCTTATTTGAGTAATACTTTGTCGGTATAATATCTTGCCGGTGCCATAGGATTGCAAGGTTGCCATCAATGACAAAACCTTCAATCACACACAATGTCTCATTGGAGTGTCCATATGCCAACAGACTATTACCGGTTGAACCTATAGAACTTTTTTGAATCTTGTTTCCATCAGTGACAACATCTACCTTTATGATCTAAGTGTATGATGCCAACAATATCCTCCTTTGGCTTTGATGGTAACACTCATGAGAAAAATCAAAAACCAAAAACTATGAGTGCTCCCATTGAGCAAATGATCACCTTCTATTCACTTTTCACCATGCCTTACTCTGTACATTTTTCTCACTATACCACTCCCCCTTTGACATCAATGACAAAGGATGTCAAAAGTATCAAAAATTCAAAAATTGCCTAGATACCTGAAGTCGGTTATGTACAATCTGAAAAAATATCTATAAGAACTAAGTTAAGATCCTGTAGGAACTTTGTACTATTGGACATTATTGTTTCAGTCTGCCTGATCATCCCGGTAAGATAGTGCATTTGTTGTTCTGGTGATCTATCTCCTTGAATTGTTGCCTTGGATAGTGCATTTTGGTGAGTTAGTAGATTGTCTAGTCTTGGACCAAACTTATTCTTCAACTCCCTTGTTTTCATTTTCAGTCTAGCCTTTTCTTTTTCTAGATTTTCTGTCCTTTCTTCATGAATAGCCATTTCATGTTCTATGACTGATGTTAGTTCCTAAGAACCAATTATGTTATCTGCAATGTCATCAATCTCCTTCTGAGTTTTCCTGATTTGATCATCAATATCTTCAGCTAATTGATGAGGTTTGCAGGCTTCTCGGTATAATTCCTTATATTCCAAAATAGTGGAATTCAATGCCAGTAGCAATGGATCAATCTACTGAGTACAATCCTTTATGGTTTTACCAAAGAATTATTCCTTTTCTTTATTAAATATTTCTTGAATAGTCTTCTCATTTATCTTGTTTAATGTCCAATTTACCTATCGAGATAGCAATGTGATCTACCTTGCACTCTGGTGCAATCATCTGCAAAATTAGTAGAGATTCATCTATAGCCTTAAATTCTAAGGTATTACACTCTATTATTTTCTTTATATAGTCCAAAAGTACTTCTGTAACAATTGTTGGTCTAAAATCCAAAGTGGAAGTACTGGGAGAAGTGCTAGGTTCTACTTTAAGTTTCTTCTCTTCTCCTAATATCTGTTCAGCTACCTTAAACACTTCCTTTTCCTCATTTTCATTCTTATTCTATACTAGTTCAGATGCTATCTATTCTTGTTCTTTTTATGTCGCTATCTCAAAATTCTGTTGAGTGTCAACTACCTTGACTGGTGAAACTGAGATCTCAACATTTACAGATTCAGATTTCTTCTCCTCAAAACTTTTTGAAATAGAGGTATTATCCATTACAATATTGATGTCCTGAGTGTCAAAATTAATTGTAAATAGAATGTTTGACTTGGGATCAACATCATCTATTTTTACTTTTTCATATATGCGATGCTGAATTTTGCGAATGGAGGGAATAGCGTAGCTGGAGGGAAAATTGAATTTTGTGAATGGAGGGAACAGCGCGACTGGCTCTTCTGGTTTTGTTGCCTCTATAGCTCAAGGACAACTTGTCTCTTTGGGATCTATGGTGGATGATGAGGATGGTCGAAAGGATGGGGACCCATGACATCGGGACCCTCCTCTTGTCCTAAAAAATAATGAAGATTCTTCAAAGTTGGGTCCTAAGATCTTGAACGTTGACTTGGAAAAGACAGCTGAGGTGAAGGTTCTTTGCAAACAAACCCACTGGTAAATCATCTTTTCCATCTATCGAAGATATTTCTGATAGAAAAATAGGCAGATTAGCTATTGCAGTACCAGATGTGGTTATAGACCACAGTATTTCTCTAATGGCTTTCTCTCTAGTGGAAATAATTGTTGGACCAAGACCTAATATTGAAGTCATTAGGTCTTTTGTTAAGAGAAAATGGAGGTTGAAAGGATAGGTTGATGTCTCAGCCCTGTCAAGGGGTTCCTTTTTCTTTCCCTTCTCTTGTGGGGAAGATCTGGAAATGGATTTGAGTGGAGGACCCTGGATGTTTGGTAAATCTTCTTTATCCTTAAGAAAATGGTCTCCAAATATGGAGCTCAATGACTCCTTTTTTGAATCTGCTCCGGTCTGGGTGCAGTTGCCTAGTTTGCCACTTGAATTTTGGCTAGAGGATGTTTTCTTAGCCATGGCTAACTCCTTTGGGGAGCTTGTGGCTATAGATTCTATGATATCAATATGAAAGAGGCTGGTGTGTGCAGGGATATGTATTAATATTTCACAGAATATGGACCTTCTTAGCTCTATTGAAATAAATTCCAAACTAGGGTAGTGGGAACAAGCTATAGAGTTTGAGTCCCTCCCTTTTGTGCATTTCTCTTGTAAGAAAGTTGGACATTAGGAAAAGGCTTTCCCAAGTAACCCCAAGAATGCTCAGAAGCATAACAATCATGCTAAATAGATCTGGAAAGAGAAGATTAATAAAAATGAGGGTAGAGCGGAAGGAGGAAGTGGACTTCCTAGTAACCCAAAAGATATAACAAAGGATGATACGAAAGCTAGTCCTTCCAAGGATACTCTTCAGAAGGAAGTTAGAAAGGATGAAGATAATGTATTTGAAGTCAAAAAAGTCAATGGATTTGAATTTTTACATATTCAGGAGGAAGAGAATGTAAGCATAGAGGAAATTCTTGAAGATGGTGAGATTGGCGACATAAATGAATCACAACATGAGGCTCTAAAAGATACAAAAAAGGAAAGTAATAAAGTGTGTCCAAAGGACTTTGAAGGTCCAGATGTTATCTTTCAAAAAAAGACCAAGTTGAGATCACCTCAGGTTAACCTTAACTCTCTATTTTAGACTGTTGGAACTGAATCACCCGCCTCTTCTCACAGAATAGGAGAACCTTGGAATAATAAGAAATCTGCATATAAAAATCAAGATGATGAAGAGATAATAGGAGTGGGAAAAAAGAAAAACAAGAAGAAAGGTTGTTCTAATGGGGTTAAAACTAGAACCAGGTCTAGGGCGGATATTGGTCTTTCCAAATCCCCGCAGGGACGTAAAACCATGAAGTGGCACAGTGACTAGGAGAGTAAACAAAACATAGCCGATGGAAGGCAACGAACCATTCAGGAATCTTGCTCTCAGGTTTCCAAATGAAGTTAATTTTCTGGAACATACGAGGCCTAAATGGTCTCCATAAACAAGATGTATTAAGAAATTTTATTAGAGATCATAAGTCGGACATCATCCTGGTTCAGGAAACTAAAATGAGTAAGGAAATAGTTGAAAATTTAAACTTCTTTAAACAGGGGGGTGTTTGTGATAGTAGTTTGAATGGGGTGTCAGGTGCGGTGGCCATATTTTGGAATAAGAAAACTATTGATGGAGATCTGATTGATGAAGATGGTAATATCATTTCTATGAGAGTTAAATGCATTGTTGAAGGATAGGAATGGGTGGTTACCAACATTTATGCTCCAAATTCTAAATCTGTTAGGAGTAAGTTTTGGGACAAAATCTAGCAGAAATGATGTTTTTTTTCTCATGACAGTTGGCTATTGATGGGAGATTTCAACACCCATTAGCATGAAAATGACAAATTTGGAGGAACTCAAGCGCAGCTGGATAACAGGATTGATCTTATGGACTTCATCAATGCCAATGCCCTGATTGATGTCAATCTTTCTGAAGCTTCCTACACTTGGTCTAACCGAAGGGATGGAGGAGATCTTATTCAGGTAAGGCTAGATAGATCCCTTATCACTCCTGACTAGGTCCTTAAGTATAGATGCTCTTTGTTTGTTATTAACAGAATAGGATCGGATGATTATCCCATTTCTTTTGTTGCTGATTCAATTAAGGGCAAACATTGTTTTCCATTCTAATTTGAAAAATGTGGATTTCACACCCTTCCTTGGAAACTTCCATTGCCAAATGGTGAAATATTACTGTGGATGGATCTTCCATGTTCAAAGTTGCTAAAAAATTAAGAAACACCAAAGATAACATTAAGATCTGGAACAAAAAGGTTTTTGGAGATATTTTTGAATCCAAGAGGAAGCTCAAGGAGGAATTAGAACAGATTCAAAACTCAATTTAGAAAGATGGTTATAAGATGTTCCCCAAGACTAAAGAAGATGAGGTTCTAGCAAAATTACACAACATAATATCAAGAGAAGAAATCTATTGGAGGCAGAGATCTAGGGCTATTTGGTTAGAAGCCAGTGATAGAAACACTAAATTCTTTCATATGACATCTATGAAGTATAAAGTTGCTAGCAAAATATCCAGATTAATTGTTGATGACAAAATTCTTCTCAAAGATGATGACATAGGTGATGAAGCTATTAGGTTCTTCTCTAACCTCCTGACAGGTAGTAAGGAAATTGACTTTGTTAAGCAACAAGACCTGGTTGATAACATTCCTAAGATTATTGGACCTCATCAGAATAAGATATTATCTACTATCCCTATAGTTGATGAAATTAAAAAAGTTGTTTTCTCCTTTCAAGGGGATAAGGCTTCGAGCCCGGATGGCTTTCCTATGTTTTTCTTTTAGGAATATTGGCATATTGTTGGGGAAGACACGGCCAATGCTTTCAAAGAATTCTTTGGATCTAGAAGAATTCTTAAAGAAATCAACTCTACTTTTATTGCTCTAATTCCTAAGGTGGTTGGAGCTGATTCTATGGGAAAGTTTAGGCCAATGAGTCTTTGTAATTATTTTTACAAGATTATTTTAAAAGTCATGACTTCTAGATTGCTAGTTGTTCTCCCATTTGTTATCTCTAAGGAGCAAAAAGGATTTGTCCCAGGTAGGTAGATTTTGAATTCTATTATTCTTGTGCATGAGAATATCCACTCTCTTAATGCTGCAAAGAAAGAGGGATTTCTTATAAAGCTGGATCTGGCAAAAGCCTATAATAGAGTGGAATGGCAGGTTCTTTTCAGGGTCATGGAGGCCTTTGGATTAGATGAGAACATTATTAAAATTACTAGAGAATTGATATCTACACCAAATTTTTCTATTCTTATCAATGGATCTCTGTCTAGATTTTTTAAATCTTCTAGGGGTATTAGGAAAGGAGACCCTATTTCGCCTATTCTTTTCACTATCTTGGCGGAATGTTTGAGCAGACTGATTCAAAAGTTGAAAATGAATAAAACCATCAAAGGGTTGCAACCCTCTTTTGCTAATGTCTCCTGCACACATCAATAGTTTGTTGATGATACAATTTTGTTGGGATATTCTTCTATTAGTGAGGTTGTTGCCTTCAAAGGTGCTCTTAGATCTTATTCCCTTTCTACTAGACAATAGGTTAATTGGGAGAAATATGCTATTTACTTCATCAATACCCCTTTATTGAGGTAGTAGAGGATTGCTAACATAATTGGTTGTAAGGTGGAGCTACTCCCCTCTACTTATTTGGGTCTCCCTCTTGGTTTGGCTCCTCCAAACTCCTTCTGGAATTCTTTAATTGACAAATTCAACAAAAAATTGGTAGGTTGGAAAGGATCTATGCTATCTTAGGATGGTAAACTTCAGCTTCTTCAAGCTACTCTTCAAAATTTGCCTGTTTGTGCTCTTAGCTTGTTTAGTATACTGGTCAAATTTGTTGAAGCTTTAGAAAGAATTCAGAAAATATTTCTTTGGTCTGCTATACAAGATAAGAAAAGGATTTCTTTGGATGCTTGGGATAAAGTTTGTACTCCTAAAAGCAATGGGGGGTTAGGTATTAAAGCTCTCAAACCTTTCAACAAAGCCTTGTTAGCTAAACAGATTTGGAGGGCATATGGTATTAAGAAAGATTGGAGTAAGGTGTGGTTTGATAAATACATACATAACCAGCCAATTCATTCTCTTCTCTATTATGAAGATATCCCTACTGGATCTATTATATGGAATAGTATGATCAAATCTATAAAAGTTGCTAAAGCTAGAGCTCAATGGGTCCTTGGCAAAGGTGATAAAAGCAGATTTTGGGAGGATGCCTGGATTAAAGATGAGCCTCTTTTTAACAAGGATTGTAGCCAATTCATTGAAGAATGTAAAAGGAGGTATGCTTCTATGGTTTGTAATTATTGGAAGGAGAATAAATGGGTCAAACTTGATGCATTTTATGCTAGATTTTCATTGCTCCAACATGATTTGTTGTCCTTTTCTGTCAGTAAAGATTCTGATGATGTGTTCCTATGGAAGAATAATCCTAGGGGTAATTATACTATTGCCTCTGCTTATAAAAAATTTGTTGCTCAAACCTGCAACCCAATATGGACTAAAATTTGGAATAAATTTCTCATTCCTAAAGTTAACATATTTTTTTGGCTTGCAACTCACAACAAGATTCTTACCATTGATAACTAGCTCGAAGAGGATTCATGATTCCTAATAGGAGTGAGTTATGTCAGAAAGAGGCTAAATATATGGATCATTTGTTTATTCATTGTTCTTTTACCTTGGAAATCTAGAGTAAAGTTTGGATGCAATGGAAAGTTGATTGGGTAATGCACAATAGTTTTGAGGAAGTCATCTGGCAATGGATCTTCCCTACCAAGCTTCCTATGATTAAGACCCTCTGGTCCTTTGTCCTTCCTATGACCCGTTGGCATATCTGGAAGGAGAGAAACAATAGAATTTTTAGGGAGGCTAAGTGTTCTTCTCAGGTGGGTTTTGAAAATATTTGTAGGGCTATTACAAAAAACATCAATACCATTCACAAAAATAACAAGCAGTGTAGTTATATTAACATGACTGATAATGAGAAAAGCATCCTAAATGAATGGAAGTTGATACACAAGGTCTGCAAATCTAATATGAAGAGTAGGAGAGATAATGTTGTGTGGAGGTTCCCTCTTCATGATTGGGTTAAGGTGAACTTTGATGGTGCAGCTAAAGGTAATCCTGGGAAGGCTAGAGGGGGAGGAGTCATTAGAAATTGTTATGGCTTTTGTGGTGCTACAATTGCCTCTCACTTTGGAGTTCAAAACAACCATGTGGCAGAAGCTCTGGCAATGTTAAAATGTCTCCAGCTTGCTTAGAGTTTTAATTTTAAAAGAATATGGTTGGAGGAGGACTCTCTCAATATTATTCATGTTATTAAAGGTATTAGTTTCCCTTCTTGGAACATTCATAATATCATTGATAATGCTAAAAAAAAATTACATGCCTATGATAGTGTGATTATTACCCATATCTTTAGGGAAGGTAATAGGGTAGCTGATTTATTAGCCAATGAGGGGGTCATTTTAGCGGAGGATACTAAGTATATTGGATAAGTATCATGTAAGAATGGAGTCCGTGAGCAATTATTATTAGATAGAGTCCATGGTATATGTTAATTTCATTATTACCTTTTTGGGTTCAGATCTCAATGATAGATATTAGAGTGATGCAGAGTGTCAGTTGATTACCTGTTTAAGGCATCATGATAATGAGCACTGGTGTGACGGGCCTAATCATATTAAGTGTTTGTTTATATTGAATGTCTTAAAAGACTATTCGAACAATAAGAAAATCACCTTGTTTTTTGATTCCAGCGTTTTGTTTCTTCAGCATTTGGTTATTTTGTGCTCAGTTGAGGGTTTCAACTTGAACATCGATTACATTGTGGGGGGAAATCTTAATCGCAATGAGCCTTCCAGCTGTGATAGCTGGAAAAGTGAAAGGAAAATATGGAGAAGGTTGAACATATATGGATTCACTGATTACATGGAGAAACTTGACGAGAGAAAGAAGTTTGTTTCACATGGTTTTGCCAAGGGCTGGAACAATAATAAATTTAATCTATTTGGCCAGATGTGGAAGCTGGATGAAGATTTGGTGTCGAAGGTTACCGGCTTGTAGAAGGAAGGCATCAATTTTTACAGAGACTGCAAGTTCTCAGTGGAAGCTACCAAGAATTTCCCTAAAAATGAAGAAGAAAGGGCTCGGCTCGTTAAGAAGGACAATGCATCCTACTACCTCCCTAACCAGGTAAAATCTTTCTGGTAGAAAATGTTGAAATTTTTAATGGAATACCTTATGGTTAATGGAAGGTTTTCAAAAGTTTAAAATTACCACTTTGTCATCCTTAACCATTTTCGACATGGCTCGAAGATTTTGTTGCCCTTCTATTTGTCCTCTTCCCTTAATGATAGCCTGGTCGACTATGTCAAGAAACCTAAGTCCTACCACATTGCTCACCAAGGCCTTATTTTGTTAATATATGAGCATCTGAAAGGTAAAGCTACGGCTAATAGGGATGACCCCTTTGTGGAGAATGCCCACATTTCTGAGGGTTATGATGGCTCTAATTCTGATGAAGATTCTTCTAATCTTCCTCTGCATAAGAAATTGAGGGTTAATGATGAAGCTAAAGAAGACACGGAAGAGAATGTTGGTTCTGAGTAGGAATAGGGGAAGGAGGTGGAAGAAGAGGCGGAGAATGAGCAGGAGAAGGAGGTTGAGGGCGAGGAGGGGGGTGAGCACAGAAAAGAGGATGTTGAAGAGCCAGAGGTGAAGGATAATCACTATGTCTCGGATAGCAGGGATGATGTTCAACATAACATGGAGGATGGAAACCCTAGGTCTGTGGACTCTACCCCAGTTATGGAGAACGTGGATTCCATTCTGAATGCTACCAGAAATAGTACCCTAGATATGTTCAATTTTAATAATGGGTGATTGATAACATCTCTAGCATTTAGAATAAATAGAGAGACCTAGATTATAAAATTGAGAATTTGATTAAGGATACCAACATTAAAGGTAAAGAGGATGATGCAGAGGATACTAGTGATGCAGAGGACGAAGAAGAAATTCTTGACTAGCTGGAAAAAGACATTATTAAGGGAGATTTGAAGCATCTTGAAGATGTGGTGAGAATTATCAAAGAAAAGGGTGAGGTTGATAATTGTTTGATAAACAAATGGATTCAAAAAATTGAGAATGCTTTAAAGAAATTCATGGAGCATAGTCTGGTGGTGTTGAAGTTGTCTTCTCAAAAAATGAATGCATTGGTTGCTTGCCTAGAGAAGAAGAAGCAGAATAAAGATACGGTGATCATTGATGACGAGCTGACCTCTAGTTTTGTTCTACACTCCTCCAGACATAGAACTAGGCAAAGTACTAGTGAGCTGGAGTTGAAGACCAAAGACAATCGACAGATATAGGAAAACAAAGAACTGAAAGAGGTAGCTAATGCGATGATGATGTTGGTCAAGGATGTGAAAGAGACTATAAAGATTTTCATCTGATATGTAATCTAGTTTTAGGTTGCCAGTTTCTCGCTGGCTTTGTGTTCTTTTCCTTGGCTACTATTTTTCATGTTGTTCTTTTGCAGCCTTTCTCTCTTTGTTCTGTTCTTTCTACTTTCTCTTTTGCTTATCTCCTCATTATGTAAGAGGGTTTTGGGTCCCTTAAAACCTGATTTTCCTTAATCAAAAACATCATTTGTTTTTACTTCCTCTGATATCTTTTCTTCACGCTGATTCTGCACATCTTCCTATGCCTCTGCTACTCCCAGTGGGGTGTCTTGAGCTGGTGGTGGTAAGTTATCCTTTATTGTTAGGTTAGGAACACTACCAATCTTATTCTTCCCTTTATCTCCTTTTTGGTATACCTTAGTAAAATATTTGTCAACTTTTTGTTTTTCTTCTCTTTTCTCTTTCTCCACAAAGAAAATATCCCATTTATTTGTTGTCTCATCTTCTATTTCCTTTAACCTATCGACCATGAGGCTTACTTGGCGGTGACCACTTGCAAAAACAGTTCAATTAGCTTCAGATATCAATTCATCAATTTCTTGTCTAGACTTAACTGGATGAATAGCCAACAGTGATTCAACCTTTAATTTCTTATCCAATTCTATAATGGACATTCTTTTAGCTTCAAGTCTCAGATATAAGTCATTAGGGAGAACATCAATGACTTCAATAAGAACTTTCTTATATATATATATATATCTAAGTACAAAATTATGCTCTCTTCAATAGTGTCTTTATCTGAATCTTTAAAAGAATGAAAAAACTTACTAACATTATTGAGATTGAGTTATTTCATTAACAAGCTCTTCTGGGGAAAGAGTATCAAATACCTTTTGTTCTAGTTCTTCTATGCAATCTTCTTCTTCGGGCTGCTAGACTCTCTCATAGCCTGTTCTTTCTTTCTAAGTGTCCTTGTCTTTTTAGGTGATGGAGCAGGTGTCGGTGAGGATTTTCTCTTCTTCCTATGCACCCTTTTAAATTTTGCAGCCTTGTCACTATCAGAGTCGAATGAGGTAACAACAGGGGAAACATGTGTTACTGGTTGCTATTCAGATTTTCTTTCTTTCATGCTAGCAACAACACCACTCAACTGATCAAGTCCCAATAATCCCTTTGTAACATCTTCAACAAATTTTGAAGAATCTTTCAGATATTTATCCCCTTTCTTTCTTTGCTTCTTAATAGCAACATCACTCTCTATGGTTTCAACAGTGCCAAAGATCTTCTCACTAGGTTCTAGTGGTGCATCTAGAAGTATCTTGGCATAATATTCTAGAATGTTTGAGTCCACTTCATATCCCATCTCAATTACCCAGACAGTTCTAGGTCTAACTGCCTCCATCCATATTTCATCTCTCTTAATAACAAAGCATATATGTTTGTCATACTTATCAACAATACTTTGAGGGATTCTTTTCCTTTGCTTCATTTTAGCTTGAAAGTTTTTGAAATATTCCTTTACCTGCTTGTTACCTTCTGAACCCATGCTGGTAATTGCCTCCTTAATTTGTTTTCCAACAAAGATATCATAGGCAAAGTCTTTGTGACCTATGTCAGGAATCTCCTTTGAGAAGTATAACATCAAACATACAAGTAAATTCCCAAATTTGAATGTTCCCTTTTTGTCATCTTCGATTTTGTCCAAATTTTCTATCAGTTCATCTTTCAACCACTCACAAATGTCAATTTTAGCATTGTTCTTTATCATCTCATAAGCACTGTGAATGCATAGACTGGAAATAGAATTCAACCTATTTGTATGTGCAACCTTATAACCAATAACCATGCTAGCATATTTAACATTGTCATTAGTTATGTCACTTAGCCTGAGTGATCTATTGTTAGATGTAGCATCGGTTAAGTTCATAATTTCTTTGTTTGGAATTTTATTCTTCTTCTTAAGACTTGTGCCGATAGAGGGTGAACCTATAACATCCCTAATTACTTCCTTGGTGATTTTGAAAACAGAGTCTAACCATAAGAATTCACCATGAATTCTACTAAGAACATATCAGACAGTTTCATCTTCAAATTCGGGCATATGAAGGATGTCTATGAATCCTAAATCTTCCACAATCTTATGTTCAGGTTTGATTACACCTTGTTTATTTGTGATGACATTCATGAACATGTTCTTTATACCCTTAGACCCTAAATCTTTAATATTATAGTGAATGTATTCCCTAGGGTCTTCTGCGAATGCAACTCCCTTCAGAATTTTTGAAAATGCACCAATAGAGTCATCCATCTTAGCTATCTTAGGAATTATCTTAAAAACTATTCTAGGATGTTTGATATTCTCCACAAAAGTAGGGTTTGCAATGAATTCAGGAATGGAAGATGAAGAAGCCATGTCGTAAAATAAATACCTTTTAAGTGAAAACCTTGGATGCCTTGGAAATATTTGTTGCTTTGCTTCTTGAATGTCGGTGCTCTACTTTTGCGATGCTTGGTGAGTCGAAATAAGAAATTTCAATGCGTTATAGCCAAAAGGTTAACTAACAACTGAATTAAATGCTTCGTCGGTTAAGTGAATTTCCATGTAACTCAACATATGTGTCAGTAAAGAAGAATTATGACTTCTTACCACCACTTGAGGGTAAAATGCATGATCTTCAATTAGTTTCCTTACCTCTAAGGAATATTCCTTAGTTAGATGAAGAGTCTCTTGTCGGTGTAGGATTGCTCTGTTCTACCGGTGCAGAGCCAGATTCATCATTTCTCTAATCTCTCTTCTTGACCCATTGTTTAGAGAATTCTTGCTTGATTTCATTCACCTTTTCTTTTCCTTTGTCATTAGATCCTTTTTTGTTTTCTGGTACATTCTTGCTTCTTCAAAATCTTGCAATATGCCCAACCTTGTTGCATGCATAACAAGTTACATTGTTCCTTTGAATAGCTTTTCCATTACCTTGTCCAGATTGAGTTCTTCATTGATTAGATAGATGCCCAAATCTACCATAAGCATAGCATTTTACATTCATTCTGCAATTATTTGAGTTATGACCATATTTATTGCATTTGAAACATTCACCAGTGGATGAGTTTGTATTCTGATTATTCCTATATTTGCATTGATTTTCTCTATGACCAAATTTGTTGCAATTAAAACATTTGCCATTGAATTTATAAACATTGGGTTGCCTTACTGGTTTGTTGTGATCATGATTATTTGTAGTTCCAGAACTTTTGCCATGTTCAAATCCAACTCCAACTGTTTCTCCATCAGGTTTTTGACTTTTCAGCATATCATCAAGCTTGTCTGAACTCTTTTTGAATTTGTCTTTGTATTCATTTGCAGTGACCAACTCACCTTCTAGAGTGATAACTTGTCTCATAAGTTCCTCTTTGTCATGTTGCATCTGAATCAACTTTGTTTTAAGCATAGAATTTTCATGACTAAGGCTTGTAAATTCATCGACTCTTTCATTAAATTGTCTGGCCAAATCTTCTTGATTCTTCTTTCTATCTTCAATATCCTTACATATTCTCATGGTTAAGTCTTGCATCTCATTCTTCATGTTACTGTTCTCTTTTCTTAGTTTCTCTACAATATCTCTGAGATTTTCTTTTTCTTCATCATCTTGTTTTTGTAGTGACTCACACAATTATTTTCTCTTACTTTGTTTGATATTCTTTAATTTCTCTGCATTAATTTATTTAAGAGCCCCTTCCAACTGTTGTCTCAAACTTTCCATCGGTACCAGTTTCAAAATCTTCCTCAAGCTGTTAGGCTTCTAGAAATAGAGGACCGGGCTCTGATACCAATTGTTAGATACTTGGTTAATCCCAAAGACACTGAGAGGGGGGGTGAATCAATGTTTGATTGGTAGATGAAAGATTTAAATTTAATTGCAATTCTGTAACTGAAATTAATATACTAGTAAATAAATAATAATGCAGTAAAGAGAAACAAAAGAATCAACATCAATGCATACCATAACACAAATATTTTAGCGAGGAAACCCGGTAAGGGAGAAACCTTGGTGGCATTTGTGACCCACAATATTTACTCACTGGCCAATATGAATAAATATTACTTAGTACAAAAGGGACCTGCACATGCAGGAAGGCCAACTGCCTAGAGCTGATTGCTCAACAACAAAAATAGAGTCACACTGACTACAACATCACATTGATGTAAACCTAAAATGAACTCTTACAACTTGCATCAAAATGTTGGATGAGTTCGTTGTTATGCTCTATCTGATACAGGTTCTGCCTTTGCCAACAACCCTAGCCGGTATGCTGTTAAATGATTTTGCTTACATAGAATAGTCTTTTCTCAGCTCCGCTTCTTATCCACTCCAAAATGAACTCATCAAAATGTATATACAATTATTCTCTATCATATCTCTATCCTATCTCATATAACCACTTACATACACCTACATTTAATATCTTTCAAATGACCTACAAGATCTCATAAATATATGTCTTTACAATAAAACATGTCGGCCATACAAATATAATTTACATTACAATTTACATCGCATAAAAAACAATATTGCCAAGTCGGCCTAGAATGCCAGTATGATCTGTTGTCGGTGTAACCTGGATGCCGGTGTGAATAAACCTTCTTGTATCTATCAGTGTTGGTAGGTGAAGTCTATTTCCAGTTGAACTTGTAGAACTTTGTTGAACCTTGTTACCATCAATGAAAACATCTACCTTTCTCATCTGAGTGTATAATGCCAACACACCAATGCTGCCTTTAAAGTACAAGGAAACAAGATTGAAAGACTTTTACCACATCAAGGAGGAAAGATGTGCCAAGCCCCCAGTGGACTTAGGATCTTACAACTTCAATTGATGAGGAAAAAGGGAAGATCGAGAAGGTGAGAACCAAGACTGCAAGTAGCAAATTTCCCTTCACTATGAGTCTTGAAAGTAAGGATACCAAAGATTACAAAGAAAAACAAAGTCCACTAAGTAATTCTTAGTATCAAGAAGGAAAATATGAGCGGACTGTATGCCCCCACATTAAAGTGATCACACACGCCTTATCGGGAGAAATTTGTTTAAGGTAGGATACACCCAAGAGAGAGAGAAGAAAGGAGGGAGCACGTTATCACAAGGATTTATCCCCCAATCAATGAGTAAACCCAAGGATAGTGAAGACAAAGCATGAGGTAATGTCGCTTTCCTCCGTCTTAGTATGTTGTATGATAACTCATGTATATCATGTATGTATATTTGCATATAATAATCATCATTCCCCAAAGAAGGACACTACCTTAGAAGAAAGGGAAGAGAGCATGTCTTTCGAGTCAACATGAAAGAGACCAAGAAAATATCTCAATGCTTTGCATCGTCCCCAAGTAGACATTAAGGGAACAATAGAAGAACATGGATACACGTAGAAGAATGGTCACAAAAGAGCAAGAAAGGAGAAATAAAGAAGATCCCCAGTGCTAGTATTGCTAATCTAGCACGACATCTGCCTCCCGATCTTGTTGATCACTATTTCGGGAATGGCAGCAACATGCTAGAGGAGTGACATCAAGCACAACAGATGGAGTTATCACAAGATCCAAACAAGGACTATCGTCATGTTCTAAGTCACTTTGTTTGATTCTAGGAGCTAGGATTAGGGTTTGTGAAAACTCATATGATAAATTCTTACCCACATCAACATACTCATACTCACTATCAGAACCATTAGGAGTTGTATTACTATTATGAATAACATTTTCACCCATTTCTTCATCCAGGTTTAAGGAAAGAGGAGCAAGAACACAAATAGGAGTAAAACCATCACATGTTTTGTGCAAATTATGATTTGGAGATGTAGGTTTAACATCTTGCTTAGGAAAAAAGGGAATCATGTCAACTATCAGAATCTAAGGAGATTGAGTATTTTGAGGGATAGATTCACAAGCTTGAACATGGTGTCTTCATCGGCATTCTCTCACACAAAGATTCCATTAAGTCTTAGTGGAGGCTGAGAAGGAAGAGGAACACTGGACAAAGTAGGAATGTTTCTCTCCTTGATAGTGGAAGGTTTAGGTTGAGGTCTTTTTGGTTGAACAATAGGAGAAGCATGCCTCTTCTCTCGATAAGAGGAAGGAGGTGGAACTACACCATAAAAAGGAGGAATGTTAGGTGTAGGAAGGAGACCGGGTCCAACATGAGTAGGAGGTATAGGTCTAACCTTGGGAAGAATATTGTTTTTCTCCTTAAGAGAAGGTAGAGTCACATCCATAGGTATAGGTTGACGATCTTCCTTAGAAGGGAGATTAGTTCTATCTATGAGGGGAAGAACCTCATCTTGAACATTAATAGGAATGTCAAGTGTTGGAG
Organism: Cryptomeria japonica; assembly: GCF_030272615.1. NCBI lineage: Eukaryota > Viridiplantae > Streptophyta > Pinopsida > Cupressales > Cupressaceae > Cryptomeria > Cryptomeria japonica. The sequence continues at coordinate 148,805,189 of NC_081406.1, read as the reverse complement.
ATCTAGGTTGACTTAAGGATAAGACCATATCGTTCTTCCATTTTTGATAAGATTGAAAAAGAGAATCGTTCCTTGATGGAAGAGATTGAAATTGTTTAGTCCAAAAGAGATCAATATGAACACCAGGGCTTCTTTTGAATGGACAAAATAAGCTATGGTTCATGGTTATGATTTCTCCATCGGGAGGAAATTTCTGACACTTGTGGATTGGAGAAGCAATAGCCTTCATGGAAGATGGCCAAGGATAGACCAACTTCACATGAAATTGCTCAAAAGATGGTATGATAACAAAGTCAAAATCCATGGATTTAGTATGAACTTCAACAAGAAGGGTGATAGAGCCAATGGCAGGACAAGAGAATCCATCAAATAACTTCACAACCACATTATAAGCATCATATATTGGTTTATGCAATCATAAAGTGAAAAGATACTCTTGAATTATGACATTAACCATGCAAGAGGTATCAATCAAGGCACCACAGCAAGGGATATCCTTAACCTTCACAACTATGTATAAAGGGCCATTGGGTGCTCTAATGGTCTCACTAGGGTCAAATCTAAAACAAGGATCCTTAGGCGTATCTTGTGTTTCTACCATATTAACCAGGTTTGAAGCCATAGAGGTGAATTCTTCAGAAGAGAAAGAATTAGGCACAATCTCAATAACGTTAGAGGTATAGGAAGGCAAGGGATTAGTGAAAATATTAAGATTTTGATTAGGTGGAGCTACAAATTTATTCCCTTTATCATTCACACCTACCACATTTATAGTATTATTATCAATCAAGTCTTGAATCTTATTTTTCAATGCAAAACATTTCTCAGTATCCAGGCTGACAATGAAATTGACAAAAGGAATTATTATCAAAATAAGGGAATGCAATTTTAGAAGGATCAATTTGTTTTATAGGAGGAATTTTGATATCATTTCTATGCAACAACTGAGACATAACACAATGTAAAGATTCATTCAAGGAAGTAAACTATCTTTCTCTTTGGAAAAATTTAGAAATATAAGGCCTGCCTGTTGTAGCATTCACATTGTAGTTGTTGATTGTATCATTGAACTTGATGAAGCTTTTTATTGGTTTGAACTTCACAAACAGTTGTTGAACACTCTCCCTCTTATCACAAGCAGCCATAGGAGTATATTGCTCCATTTGACTGACAACCAATTGATAATTGTGGAGTGTTGTGCACAACTACAGAAAGGAAGTAAACTCAGACAAAAGAAGCTTTTCCCTGATATCTTTTTGTAAATTGGAAATAAAAATTATTTGAATATCATTATCAAGTACATGAAAATAAATTTGAGCACACAAATGCTTATATCTACCAATGAAATCAATCACTTTTCTTTAACACCCTGTTTACAATGCATTAAATCAGTCAAAGTGAGTTTAGGACCAATGTTGTTTTGAAATTGTTGGATGAAAGCATTTGCCAGTTGTTGAAAATGAGTGATGGAATAAGAAGGCAAAGAGCAATACGATTGTAAAGCCTTATCTCTTAGTGTTCTTGTAAACAATTTTGCAAGAAATCTTTGATCATAAGAAAAATCAGTACACAAGGTTTGAAATGTTTTAACATGCGTAAGAGGATCACCTTTTTCATTATAGAGTTCCAATTAAGGGATCTCAACATGTTTAGGTGGCACAACTTTAACAATATCAAGAGAAAGTGGGCTCGCAATATCAAAGGTGGCCACATTAAACTTAGATTGTCTCATAGAAGCAATTTATTGTTGTAAGGAAGACACAGTTTGAGCAAGATTGTTAATTGTCATTTCGGTAGAAGAATTGATGTTAGACATAGGTGATTGAGAAGGTGGGGTGATGTTATTGAAAGAAGGCATAGACTGAGAATAAGGTGGGACATTATGAATTGCCCCCTTGTGTCACACTGATTGGTTGAGGAATAATAGGAACACTCATGGAAGACATAGGTAAAGATGGAGGATTAAATGAAGAAGAGGGATTGCCCACATGACCAATGGTTGTAGGAATGACATTTTGAGTTGAAGTAGCCACGATGTTGGAGGTAAAAGTAGGAATACTAATCATAAGAGTAGTCAAAGGAATTGAAGGATTGACTTGTGTTGAAGGTTGTGAGTAACCTAGGGTTTCGGCATAACTCTTGATAGGCATGACATTAGAATCAACAATATGTGCAATGCCACGTAATATATAAATTCCATTCTTATCACTTTGAATCATGTGTTTAAGGCCTTCAATTAATGGAAGAGCTTCACTATTAGGGTATTCTTGGGAAATGCATTGGTCAAAGTTATCAAATTGATTGTCCAATGTGGGAAAGTTGATCTATAGAGACCCTAGTTAAAGATTCTTCTTCATCATGGGATTCATCAATGGGGTGAATAGGGACATGATTAGGATGGGAAGAATTAGCATGATCCTCATTAAACAAGTCACCCAAATTAGCCTCCATCTCCTTGGTAATTAAACCTTGGGAAGCCTTAATTCTAATGCTTCATCTAATGGGGATAGGATAGGTAGGACTAATAGTGGTAAAACTCATGTACTAGAGGGAAAATTTGAAATTTGAATTTTGGAATAAAGCTTACCAAGTTGAGTAATGCAATTTTTTTGAAAATACTGATTAAACAATTTGAACTTTGTTGGGGGAAGAGAATGACACAATTGGAACAAAGCTTACAAAATTGAGTAATACAAATTTTAAGAAAATACTGATTAAACAATTTGAACTTTGTTGGGGGAAGAGAATGACACAATTTCCAAAAATGAAAGGAAATTGGAATTTTAAAATTAGGGCCGAGGGAATACCACTTAATTTTAAAATCAGGGCAGACTATAATTAACCTCTTAATTTTAAAAAATTTCTTGAAATTTGAAATGTTGAATTTTTAAGGTAAATCTGATTCTAGAGGGATCGAAAATCGACAAAATCAACCAATCTTCTGGATTTAGGCTATTAAATACAGTCATAACAATCTCTCAAAATTTTGGGAAAAAAGTCAAGGAGTCGAGGACCGTGGCGGGAACGCACATGGTTCGACCAACTTTTTTTGAAATTTTTAGGGATGAATATTACAATGATTTCAAAGCTAACCCCCAAAAAATTGATAAATTTTACAACCTCTAGAAGGGCAAAATGAAGGTGCAAATGTAAAAATAGGACTGTGAGACATGGGCCAACTCTGAGACCATGTGAGATTTTGCCAAGATCAAGAGGCAATGGAAAGCACAAATAAGAGAGAATAATATAGATGATAGGAATAAATTGTATTCTATCAAAATGAAAACACTGATCAACTAGATCATCAAGCATTACATACAATGAATATGATCTTGCTTATATAGGCAAGGCTATATGGATATGTGAGCACACAAACATGACATGTGGCTTAATAAGAAACAAGGATGGGTAGGAAATAGGTGTGGGTAGGTAGGAGAAACAATATAATATTCCACATGAGGTGGATCACCCACCGAAGGTGGAATTATCACTCCACAATAAGTGGATATGATAAAGTAGTAACAAGATCAACACCATAAAAGGTGGAATTTCTCCCACACACACTATCCCAATGTGGCACAAACACCCAAGTGTCTCATACCCAAGCTACTATGAAATGCATTTCCTAAGTAAACTTAAGTAAGTTGTAATAATATCCAAGATGAATAATTATTTACACCAACACCCCCCCTTAAGTGCAACTTAGGGGAATGCACTTAAGTCTATAATGCAACTAAGCAATGCAAGATGGGTCCCGGCTATGAGGCCATGTTAGGTACCCATGTACAAATACAAGTGCATGCAAACCAATGAAATGAAATCTCTCACAAAGAGGGGAAAGAGAGAAAAAACCAATGGGAAAAAACCCTCCCCCAAAAGAGAGATGAAAACTAGATACAAAGAACTCTCATAGAATTATGTGAAGGACAAAACCCCATGTGAGGAAAAAGTCCCCCCCATATGAGAGAAGAAGAAGAAGAAGAAAAAGAAGAGAGACTAGGAAGCCCCCCCTCAATGTGGAATCTGCACCAATGATAGAAGCTCGATGTATGAAGAAACTGCTCCATGAATGTCGAACAACATTCCTCTCTTTAGGAAGAAACACAACCAAAGGTGTATCCATGAAATCTCCCCAATCATGAATGGAAGATGTATGAAAAAAACTCATGATGAATGGAATCTCTGAAAACTACTCAAGTGTCCCCAAGTCGATGTTGAAAGATACCCCCTCCAAAGGTGGTAAATTGTGCCACACTGCTGAAAAAGGCACTCCAAGATCTCATGGAGATGGATGTAGAACATGTCCCAAAGACTCACATGTCTCCTCAAAAGATAAAGAGACCTCCTCCAACTGTTGTACATAAGTATCCACAATCATTTCAATCTCAAAAGAATGATCATGTAGAGAATGAACAAGAGGGTCAGAGTGTGCCCTCGCAACAATCGAAGAAGGATCATCTTCATCAAAGAGAAGATGAATGTCATCAATGATGTCTCCCAAATATGCAATTTAGTATTCCACAAACAAACCTGCAATGTCTGTCAAGTAATCATCCCATGAATCTGAAGCTGGAAGACAATGAATACCTTGCTGCACTGAATCACATGAAGGCAAAATTGTGTCACTATCCACATCATCAGGTGCAATAAGTGATGTGATATCAATATGAGGAATGAAATACAAGGCTCAAGAATGGGGTCACATGTGAGAATCCCCATATTCAAGTGCTAAAAGTTCTCCTCAAAGTCTGAAAAGGAGTATAACCGAGATGCATGATCAACCACCCCAATCACAATGATAGCTCTAGTCTCCAAGTCTCTAATGAAAACTGAATTAGGTGTGAACTCCACAACTCTCTTAGTTGCGACATGCGTGACTTGATAGATGGACAGGAGATTGTTTGTCAAGTGGGGTACACATAACACATCATTGAAGGAGTTATCTCCAATGTCAATATATCCTTTCCCAATCACATCCATGTATGTATGATTGCCCATCAAAATCTGCAGCATGGTGCAAGGCTCAAATGTAGAGAACATAGATTGCAAAGATGCCATAAGATAAGAAGCCCCTGAATCTAAAAGCCATCTCTCTGAATCATGACTTGTTGTAGCACAAAGAGATTTTCCTTTTCTTGTCCCAAAAGAGTGAGTCTTCCCACTTGTAGAAGCCATGAATGCTTTCCCTTTTCCTTTTGAATGTGAGGAAGTGGAATTTGATGAATCATCCTTCTTGTAGACATTAGGCAAATCAATGTTATGCTTTTTGAGGATATGTGTGAGCTCCTCAATCTTCTTAGAATGGCAACAACACTCCTCATGACCAAACTTTTTACAATAGGCACAAGTAGGTCTCTCCCTCCTTGGTGAGTTATCCCTCCTGGAAGAGGATGAATCTCCTTGTTGTGGAGAGGATGATGCTTTGTCCTTAGGCTTTGATTTCCATTTCTTCTTGTTTGAGTTGTCCTTTCCTTGATTTCCTTTGTTCCCTTGATTTGCCACTAATTCTTGAGACTTAGAAGCCTTAAGAATGCCCATGCTTATCAACTTACTTTGTTCCATCATTAACATTTCAGTGAAAGCATCAAATGTAGGCATTGTGTAGCTTGAACCAATTGTCATCCTATGGGTTTGGAAACTAGAAACAAATGCTGCATATTCTTGTGGAATCTTGCCCATCAAGTTGAAGATCAATTGAGTATCCTTCTTATCAATGCCACAATCCTTGAGTTGTGCCCTCAACTCATTTTCCCTAGTGACATAATCTTGTATAGTATCAAAGTTCATGGGATCTAACATGGTGAGATCACTATCAATCTGATATCCCCTAATCTCATCAACTTGACCATATAAGTCTTGAAACTTTTGCCAAGAATCCTTGATTAGAGTATACTTCTCAATATGAAAAATGAGATCCTTTGATACATACTTTCTTAAGGTACCAATTGCCATGATATTTTTAGTGAGTCAATCGAAGTGACCAACTGGATCAACCTTAGGATCAGCCAGAGCAACAATATTTCCATCAATATAATGAATTAGTCCTTTTTCCATAAGTTTACTCCATGCATCAATTTTCCAAGTAGCATAATTATGAGGAGTTAATAGAGGAAACTTAGAAGAACCCATAGCAGCAAAAAGGAAGAAACACAAGAGCACAAAAGCACAATAGACACCCCCCAAAAATGATGATTTTGGCACTTTATATGTTGTGTGTGTACAATAGGCCACTTGCAAAAAATGGCAAGGTGGACTTCTGATTTTGTTTTACAACTGCCCCAATAGGTTGAGAACTACAAAGCAAAAGATTAGAAAGATAGATCTATGCAATACAAATGCCAAATTGGCCAAATAAGACCATATGATAAAAGTACAATTTTTACCCAAAATTGTTGAAAAGTGATAGCAGATTATGAAAGTAGATGAAAAATTATGCACTTTTAAAAAAAATGGCACCTGAAAAGGAGTCCATATGAGCCCAAATGAAGCCTCCAAAGTTGTAAAAATCAGGATTTTATGATTTCCACAAAACATGTATCCAAAAATCCGAACAAACCTGCACCATTGTACAAATCTTGAAATTCTACCTCAAAACAAAAAAAATTGCTTGAAAAAAGGAGTTCGGATGAGTGAGATATTTCTATTTGAAAATTGCCTGCAAAATTATAGTTTCTGGAAAATTTCCGTTGCGGCTTCAAACTTCAAATGCCTCTAGATTTGGCCTTCGAAGTCCGATTTGGATGAAACAAAAGGCAAAATTGACTTTCTTGGACCTCCTCAATCCAACGGTGACCTTAGATTTGACCCATCAAGCTTCAATAATAACCTACAATAGAAAGCTCCGAAATGAAAACCCTAAATAGCATCAAATTTCTCTCAATAGGCAAACCAATGACACTCTAATGGCTCTGATACCATGTGAGATATGGACCAGCTCTGATACCATGTGATATTTTGCCAAGATCAAGAGGCAATGGAAACCACAAATAAGAGAGAACAAAAAAGATGATAGGAATAAATTGTATTCTATCAAGATGAAAACACTGATCAACTGGATCATCAAGCATTACATATAATGAATATGAGCCTGCTTATATAGGCAAGGCTATATGGATATGTGGGCACACAAACATGACATGTGGCTCAATAAGAAACAAGGGTAGGTAGGTAATAGGTGTGGGTAGGTAGGAGAAACAATACAATATTCCGCATGAGGTGGATCACCCATCGAAGGTGGAATTATCACTACACAATAAGTGGATATGATAAAGTAGTAACAAGATCAACACCATAAAAGGTGGAATTTCTCCTACACACACTATCCCAATGTGGCACAAACACCCAAGTGTCTCATACCCAAACTACTATGAAATGCATTTCCTAAGTAAACTTAAGTAAGGTGTAATAATATCCAAGATGAATAATTATTTACACCAACAAGGACCCTATTAGGGTTTTGAAGAAAAAGAGGAATTGAATAGCAATTTTGAAAAAGTTCAAACCTAATCGATAGGAACACCTTGGAAAATGTTTAGAAATCTGAGTGTAAATCAAATTGATTTGAAATTTGCTCAAAATCCAATTAATTTTGAAAATTAGGGTTTTATGACGTAACCACTTAATTTTGAAATTTGAATTTTGGGAGAAAGGGGGGAAATTGAAAATTTGAATTGTAGGAATGAAGACAAATTTGAGAACAATCAGAAATCTGAAAATTAAATGGAAATCCAATTTTTGCACAAGTTCAAGATGAATTTTGAAAATTAGGGTTTTAACAAGTAACCCCTTAATTTTGTAAATTTTAATTGCAAATTGAACAAGACAATGTGGAAATTAAATTTGGTAAACAAGACAATTTTCAGATCTAAGATAACCACAAGCAATTTTTACAAATCATGAGTGTAATTTTAATTTGAAAAACTAGGGTTTTTTATGATTTAACCACTAAGTTTGACAAATTTTAAAACTTGCAAATGAAAAATATGCAATTTTGTTTAAAGGAAAGAATGCAAGACGTCGGGTTCACCAAAATGTAATGTTGGTGAAATGTGCATGAGAGACCAAGAGGAAAACTACCCTTTCCCTCCAAGGAGAGATGAAAGTTTCTCTATTGATTACCCTTCAAACACTTTTCACCAAGCTACATTCGGAAGGTGAGAGGAGAATTCACTAGATTCAACCTTCAAAGATGAAGATTGAATTCTGAATGAAATGTGAATGATAAGTTGATCACCTCTTCCTTATTTGAAATGGAAAGGAATTGATTGAATTATGTAGTGCAAAATTGACAAAGAATTGATTATAACTTAAGATCAAAATATGGGATGAAGCTATGCACCTGGATCTGACAATAATATGTTGAGATGAAGTCACCCTGCGAATTTCAGGAAAAGTTGTCTGGACCATGGCGAGAACGTACATGGTCCTCCAAAAAATACGTGAAACAAAAAAGGTTTTTCTACCTCTACAAATGGAGTCTGAATTTGAAAGTACAGTTGCACACCTACAACCTACACATAGAAAAGAGAGGAAAATGGGTTGGGATTGGGGGTTTGCCTTTAGGTCAAATCCTAGTTTTGGAATTAACCAATTAATGAAAGAAAGTACTTGAAAGTAGCTATAAATGAAAGACTAAATTGTAAATCACCTCAAGGGAGGTTGTGATAGTAATGTTGATAGAAATGCTTGTGTGGAATTGAATGTTGGAATCAATCTCCTCTTCAATGATTGAATCCTTGACTTGAGTGCAACACATAGCCTTGAAGGGAGACTTGAGAATGATGGACTTGAAAAGCACTGAGAGGGGGGGTGAATTAGTGACATCAAAAATGAAACTACTTCAAACACTAACCAGTAGATGAACTTAGCAGAAGTTTTAAACACAATGCTTACAATCCAAAATGATATAACAACATCCACAATAAGTAAAACATCCACCATAACATGTGTTTGTACATGGAAAACCCAAATAGGTAAAAACCACGGTGAGATGGAACTCACAAGTTAACTATCTGCAGTAATAGATAACTAATCGATTAGGGTCTACAAAGTGCTCTACTAGGAGCGAATCTTGTTAGAGATCCCAAAGCTTGATTAGAAGCTTATATCCTATTAAAGGTAGTACCCTGTTAGGAGTAACCTCGGTGGAGGATTTTTGAACCCAAACTAATGGATCACCCTATTAGAGATTTATACATTTAAGATTGTTAGAGCTTACCCGGTTAGGGGATTTGAATTATTTTGTGATCGTTAGAAAACAACAGGATTGGTTTGATCTATCTGAGTAGCACAATAGGTGTTTCATCAGATCCTTCTAAGCATAAACACTACTCTTTTGCATACTCTACAACTTAACTCTTTTTCTCTTTCGCACACAACATATCACTTTCACTCATTATACATACATACAAAATAATTCATTATGATGTCAATATATAGACATTTACATTTCATGTCGGCCCAAAGAAATCATAACACAATTTCCTAGGTGTAGTGTATCTGGTCAAGTGATCATAATGCATCACAAAAATATCACCAAAATTTGTCAGTGGGATAACTCATCACAATTTGTGATAACTCATCACACAATCAGTGAATAGTGGTTGGAACAATCAGTACCGATTGGAGTTAAATATATAAATCATTATCCTTGAAACTCCTGACATAATCTTTGCTTGATCTTCATCTTGGTGCTGACTAATTATATCCACTGGTTGTCTTCTATGCATATATCGGTTATCAGAAAGTATCGGTTATAGATAAACCTCTTAGTATACCGGTTGTAGTATAAACAACTTGAAGTTATACCGGTAGACAATATAAACATATGTGTGTGTATGTGTTTCATCAATGACAATATATGATGAATATATTACAATCATCATCAAGCCAACAATCTCCCCCTTTGGCATTGATGGAAACACTTAGAAAATTTTACAGTAATGCCGCTAAGTGTGCATACAAAATAAATTTATAGATATACACATGCTCCCCCTTAATGCATACATTATACAAAATTTTCAAAAACACACATACATATTTCTACTCCCCCTTTGACAACAATGCCAAATTAAAAAAGCAATATATATATATTGTATCAAAGTGTTCAGCATATACAATAATAACTTAGATAAAATCAAAGTTCATGCATTCACCAGTCTCATGAAAATATCATTGAAGTTTTGCTTCAACTGTGATATGGCATTTGTCCATGTCGCTAGCACATTCTCAATGTACTCTTTTGTAGATACAAGCTGTGAATAGAATTCTTCCATTGAGTCCAGTGTACAGGTTTCAAGAGTTGCTAAGATAGCTTCTGCACTTGAGTAGGCTCTCTATAATATGCCCACTTGTGATGTGACTAGACTCTTGAGTTCCTTTAGAGACCAGAGTCTCTTTGCCTTCTCATGATCATAAGTTTCCAATTTGTTGTGCAAATCATCTACAGATTTGCTAAAAGAAAATATAGAGTCCTGAAGTGGGATAAATGCATTGCATATCCTTCCTAGGTCTTTCTCTATGTTTGTTTGTCATTTTGTGATATTAGAATAACATAATGAAACATTATAGGTAGAAGCAAGATACTTTCCTCCTGTTTCAATAGCTTTGCTCAACAAATCTTTATTATGTGACAGAGCCATTTTGCTAGTATCAATGTCCTTTGCAAGTTTATCCCCATACTTCTTCTTGTGACTTTTCTCAACATAGGTCTGAGAAGCTTCTTCAAGTGACTTGATTTGATTAGATGCATCTACAACTAACTGACCAAGTTTGCTAATAGGGGTTGTTAGTTGTGCTATAGATGATTTTGGTAGTAGACCATATATAATATCTACCACATTCCGAATTATTTCTGCCTCAATCCTTTTCTCTTTCAATATCTTCTTATGCACTCTATATTGCATGATATTAGCAATCTTCATCATTTCAGATGCGATCATGTTGTCAACATCAATAGGCCCTAAAATGCCTAATGAATCATTATCATCCTCATCAATCTGTGGAGTGACTAATGGCTTTGTCAGTTCAGAGGATGTAACCTTAATGATTGCTTTCTCTTGATTCTTCTCTGTTTCCTTTTCAGAATTTTGTGTGACAACAATTTCCATAGACTCCTTCTGAGTTTTTTGTAAGACTAGTGGAGATTGGGGTTTCTCTAGTTGTTCTATTTCTGATGGATTGTCCACTTTCAGTTGAGTTACCAGTTGCTCAACTAAAGTAACTTGTATATCAGTGATTGCAAGAGGTTCCATATCTGGTGCAATGTTGTCTCCAGATAGATCAATTGAATCCTAAACATCATCAACAACAAGAATAATGGTGTCATCCTTCTTTTTGACAGGATATACCTCATCAGCTTGTACAATCTCTTCTTCATCCATTTCCAGTAAGTTGACAATATTTTCCTTATTCTTAGAGGAATGGATGAGCTCTTCTATCTGTTTGATTACATGGGCTATTTGATGTGTCTTAGTCTCAATAATTGCCCTCTTTCCACTAAGTAGCTTTAATCTCCTTGCTTTGAAAGTGAAATGAATTTTGTACTGATCAACTAAAGCACTTATTCCATTTTTACACAAGTTGGGAAAATATTGTACAAATATTTCATCATTAATTTATTTTTCCAATTTTATAGCTTCCTCCCATTTATCTAACAAAATAGTGTACAAAGAATTTGAAATATCCTTTTCAATATCATGTGGATATCTATTGTAATGACACAGATGAGTGATTACCAGCTGAATGATTTGCTTCTTCTCATCTTCAATGAAGGAATCAAAATGCTCTTTGACATTGTCAAATCTGTTCCTCCTTAATGTCTTCATTATTCTTTCAAAATGGGTGTGAGGCTTAAAAGTTGAGATATCAATAGGCAAATTTGTCTCTGGCACTTCCTTTATTGACTTTTCTACTCTACTGGTAGCTTTCATCTTCTTAGGTTCTTCTTCAGTATCAGTACCTTCATATTCTTCTTGAAGAATCAACTTTCGACCTCTCTTCTTTGATTCATTCTCCTTCTTTGTATAGACTTTAGGTGTTGGTTCCTTCTTGGTTTGGATACTCCGAGTCACCCTTGTATTCTTCATTGCTGGAGGTGCTTCAACAGTTTTCTTTTTCTTTCCTTTTCCACTTGTGGCAGGAGCAATACTGGTTTTGTCTTGTGCATCCTGAAATACTACAATATCCAGTTTTGCTTTCTTTTTGTCTTTAGGAGATGCTAATAGGTTATTATCATAACTAGCCAGTAATTTATGGTTCACCTCATAACTCATGTCTTCCATTTCCTCTTCTCTTGGCTCAATTACTTGCATCAAACAAAAATTAGAGGTAATAATAAAGACAATGTCTTTTGCAAAATGACTTACCACATCTTTAGGCAATCTCATTCTCATGCTCATCTTCTTCTTAAACCAGTAGGTCATTTGATACCAGTAGGTCCTTTGACCATTCAATATCACCTATTCCCAATAGAAAATTTTGAAAATAAAAGAATAACCCAACCAATAGCTGGCCATACTTGAACTTAAGACTATTGTCCTTCTTGATAGATTGCAAATTTAGAAACAGTTGTCTTCTAATAGCCTCACAAAGATCATATCTACATTTTCAACTATCATCTTGTAAGTTGTATGAATTGTTGTAGATGGAACACTATTTAGTTTAATGGAGTAAAATACCCAGTAGCCTATCACCATTGCTGCCAATTTCATTGCAGGGTCTCTAATATTGTTGACAGAAAAATCACGTTTGTCAGATGTTGAACCAGTTAGTGAGTATACCGTCTCTTTTGAAATTTGTCTTAACTCAGGTACTACACTGGTTGAGAAATAACTAGTTACAGCCTAAATGGCTTCCTTGGTAATTATGTGAGTTCTCTCTAAGTACATGTTCTCACCATGAACCTGACTCAAAATTATTCTTATATGCTCTTCCAAAAAATCGGCGGCGTTGTGAAAACCTTTCTCGAAAACCCTAGCATATTGTGTCTGAATCTTTTCATTCTCATCACAGAGGGATTTTAGCTGAGTGTAAATGTATAGTGATTCTAGATCCTCTATTTTACAATCACTATAACTTGACAAATCTCTTTTTACTAAAACTCCACTCAAAACTTGTGATAATGCATTATACGACATAATTTGTTCCGCCTCTACAACTTCCATAGGCTCAGATATAATCATTAACCTTTCTATAGACTTTGAAGATGATGCCATTGCAGATGAATAAGATTTGAAGTAGAATTTTCAAAGAAATACCTTTTCTTACGCACGTTGCCTCATTTTACCGGTTGAATGCCCCAAAGTGCACACCAGTTCAATCTTCTACAACCTTCAAATCAGCTTGATCACAAATTATAATGCAACTTCGACAATTATCAACCAACAAATTTTCTAAGCTCAGCAATCACTTCAAATTTCTTTCTCGAATCCGTTCAGGTGAAAATAACAAAGTAAAAACTTACTTTTATCCTTTTTACCTACTGCATTAAATGCTCACCTGTTAGGGTTACAAACCCTAATTTTACCACTCAAGTAGAAGACTGGTTGATAACATATTGACAAAAAGTTAACAAAATTTCATGCTTCAAAATTTTCTTACCACCTACTTATCTCAAGGGGTCCAAAGGTGGATTTACCGTTAAGCTCCCCTTAGCCACATAAAAAGGCTTAGTTCACCGATGCAGGGTTCTCTTCACTAGGTGAAGGAATAGTTTCTTTTACAGGTGATTCATCACTCTTTTTCTTCCATATCTGATTCATTTCCTCTCTAGTTTCTTCAACATTTACTTTTTCCTTTCCTTTCTGATCCTTAGAAGAGTTGATTGGTTTGCTATTTCTGGATCTACAGAATTTTGCTAAGTACCCCGATTTGTTGTAGTGATAGCAGGCCATACTAGATGATTTCCAAGGTTTTGCATTTCCTCTCCCAGTTCTTCTTCTACAATTCATAGCCACATGACCAAAGTTATTACAAATGGTGCAAATGACATTTGATACCTTTTCCATCTCAAATGGACTAAAGCAGTTGTTGTAGGGTCTTTGCTAGTTCATGTTGACCCGGTTGTCAAAATTCCTCATCCAGTTGCCATTCGGTCTAGGATGCATATGCGGTACAGGATTATTTTCTCCATATCTACACTCAACAGATTTATGTCCATACATTCCACATGTGAAGCAATGACCTTCAAAAAATTTAGACACATGCCTAGCATTAGTATTAAAAATTTAATTTGTGTTAGGTTTGTCTCTACAAACATTTGTAGTATGACCAGGTTTATGGTAAACGAAACAAATAGGTTTAAAGACCTTTTTACCAGTAGGATTCTTGATCTTAGGAGCAGATTAATTCTTAAGAGTGTTGCTCTTGTTACCAGAGGATTCACCTTTCTCAAATGTGTGAAAACCAAGTCCAGAGGTATCACTTTTCATCCTTTGTGATTGAATTTGTTCTTCAAGAAAGGTAGAACTCTTGTTGAACTTTTCTTTAGTAAGGTGTTTGGTGAGATCTTCATTATGCTTTGACAGGTTCTCTCTTAGAGATGATGCTAATTCAAGATCTAACTGCAGGTTCTCCTTCACTTCTCTTTCAGCATTCAAATGCTCATGCAAGGTAGCATTTTCTCACTTGATCTTGGCATTCTCATGATCTTTTTCCTTGATAAGATCTTCAGCAGCTCTTCTACCTTCTAGTTCCTGACTCATGCGAATAGTAAGACCTTTTATCTCTCTCCTCAAATTTATCTTTTCACCGTTTAACTTTTCAACCTCCTCAGCTAAAGCATCAATATTGGCATGTGAAGAACAATTATTAGATATCTCTAATAGTTTCTCAGTAAGCTCTCTCCTTTTGACTTGTGAAGCTTTTATTTTGACCCTTAGGTTTTCAAGCTCATGTCTACTAGCTTCTAGCTCTCTAGCCATCTCAAGGTAGCTCATGTCTACTAGCTTCTAGCTCTCTAGCCATCTCAAGGTAGCTCATGTACCCCATGGTGGTTTCAAGGCTTCCTTTGAAGTGATTAGGCTTCAAAGAAATTAGGCTCTGATACCAATTGATGGAATTGAAAATCACTGAGAAGGAGGGGGTGAATCAGTGACACCAAAAATGAAACTACTTCAAATACTAACCAGTAGATGAACTTAGGAAAACTTTTAAACACAATGCTTGCAATCCAAAATGATATAACATCATCCACAATAAGTAAAACATCCACCATAACACAAGTGTTTGTATGTGGAAAACCCAAATAGGTAAAAACCACGATGAGATGGAACTCAAAAGTTAACTATCTGTAGTAATAGATAACTGATCGGTTAGGGTCTACAAAGTGCTCTGCTAGGAGCTAATCTTGTTAGAGATCCAAAAGCTTGATTAGAAGCTTATACCCTGTTAAAGGTAGTACCATGTTAGGAGTAACCTTGGTGGAGGATTTCTAAACCCAAACTAATGGATCACCCTATTAGAGGATTTATACATTGAAGCTTGTTAGAGCTTACCTGGTTAGGGGATTTTAATTCTGCTATGATTGTTAGAAAATGACAGGATTGGTTTGATCTGTCTGAGTAGCACAATAGTTGCTTGATCAGATCCTTCTAAGCATAGACATTTCTCTTCTGCATACTCTACAACTTAACTCTTTTTCTCTTTTTCATGTAGCATATCACTTTCACTCATCATACATACATACAAAATAATTCATTGTGATGTCAATATATAGACATTTACATTTCATGTCAGCCCAAAAAATCATAACACAATTTCCTAGGTGTAGTGTATCTGGTCAAGTGATCATAATGCATCATAAAAATACCACCAAAATTTGTCGGTGGGATAACTCATCATGATTTTGTGATAACTCATCACACAATCAGTGAATACTGGTTGGAAAAATCAGTACCGATTAGAGTTAAATATATAAACCATTATCCTTGAATCTCCTGACATAATCTCCGCTTGATCTTCATCTTGGTGCTGACTAATTATATCCACTAGTTGCCTTCTATGCATATACTAGTTATCATAAAGTAAAGGTTATAGGTAAACCTCTTAGTATACCAGTTGTAGTATAAACAACTTGAAGTTATACCAGTAGACAATATAAACATATGTGTGTGTATGTGTTTCATCAATGACAATATATGATGAATATATTACAATCATCATCAAGCCAATAGAGAATGCTCAATGTTGGAAAAGAATGCTTGAATGCTTGATCATTTATGCAACTTGACACACTCCAATCTTATCCCACTTCAACTTATGCAAATGAGAGGACAAATTCCCCTTAAATACATGTTAGTGGATTTGGTTTTCATCATAGGCTAACATCGGGGTAGTTTCCCACCCAATGCACAACCCCCAATGCATGCTCAGGAAAGGTCTTGCCCCAAAATAGGGTAGGGATAGGGGTGCCATGCCCCTAACCTGCAAGGAAAAGAGCGGCATGCCCCTATCCTAGGGGGACAGGGGTGCTATTCCCCTATCCTACCCCTTTCTCCAGGGCAAAGTGCGGACAGGGTGGTGTGGAGGCTAAGAAAGAAATTGATTCTAAGGGTTGAGAAATCTCTGATCAGGCTAGAGGATTCGATCTCGCATGCATGAGGACCCTAATATAGTCAAAAATTGCAAGGGTCACAATTTTATGATACTACATTTAGCCCCCACTTTAGCGGGAGTATAAGCATACACCAATACTGCCTGTAAAGTACAAGGAAACAAGATTGAAAGACTTTTACCATGTCAAGGAGGCAAGATGTGCCAAGCCCCCAATGGACTTGGGATCTTACAACTTTGATTGACAAGGAAAAAGGGGAAATCGAGAAGGGGAGAACCATGACTGCAAGTAGCAAAGTTCCCTTCACTATGAGTCATGAAAGCAAGGATACCAAAGATTAAAAAACAAATCAAAGTTCACTAAGTAATTCTAAGTATCAAGAAGGAAAATATAAGTGGAGTGTATGCCCCCATGATAAAATGATCACATGCACCTTATGGGGAGCGATTTCTTTAAGTTAGGATACACCCAAGAGAGAGAGAAGAAAGGAGGGAGCACGTAACTGCAAGGATTTATCCCCCAATTGAGGAATAAACCCAAGGATAATGAACACAAAAAATGAGGTAATGTCGCTTTCCTCGGGGTCAGTATATTGTATGATAACTCATGTATATCTTGTATGTATATTTACATATAATAATCGTCATTCCCCAAAGAAGGACACTACCTTAGAAGAAAGGGAAGAGAGGATGTCTTTTGAGTCAACATGAAAGAGACCAAGAAGAGATCTCAATGCTTTGCATCGTCCCCAAGTAGACATTAAGGGAACAATAGAAGAACATGGATACATAGAAAAATGGTCAGAAAAGAGCAAGAAAGGAGAAAGAGAGGATTTGCAGTGCTAGTATTGCTAATCTAGCATGACATCTTCCTCCTGATCTTGTTGAATATTATTTTGGGAAGGTGAGAAACATGCTAGAGGAGCGACATCAAGCACAATAGATGAAGCTACAATGAGATCCAAAAAAAGACTATGCTCATGTTGTAAGTCACTTTGTTTGGTTTTAGAAGCTAGGATTAGGGTTTGTGAAAACTCATCTACTAAACGCTTGTCCACATCTACATACTCATACTCACTATCAAAAGCATTAGGAGTTGTATTTCCATTATGAATAACATTTTTCACCCACTTCTTCATCAAAGTTTAGAGAAAGAGAAGAAAGAACATGAATAGGAGTAAAACCATCACATTTTTTGTGCAACTTATTATTCGGAGATGTAGGTTAAACATCTTGCTTAGGAGAAAAGGGAATCATTTCAATTGTCGAAGTCTGAGGGGATTGAGTATTTTGAGGGATAGCTTCATGAGCTCGAACACGGTGTCTTTGTCAGCATTCTCTCACACAATGATTCCATCAAGTCTTAGTGGAAGGCTGGTGCAGGAGCACCCTTCCAAACTCTTTCTCTTTCTTTGTTTTGTTGGTGTTATGCTTCTTTAGAAGCCATTGTACATGAATAAGAGCCATGAGCTCATGTGTGCTAGACTAGGTCCTAGTTTCAGGTCCTTAGTGTTTGTGTGATTTCTTGTGCAGGAGAGGTTGAGTGTCCCAAGAGTGTGTGTTAGGCCTTATTGGAATTTGGATGTCCTTAGCATAGCCCAAAATAGGCTTAGGAGTCATGAAAAGCAACAATGGCAAAGTTGCTCAAAAGATGCAAAAGTTGCATGACAACTTTTAAAAGTTGTCAAGCAACTTTTCCACCCAAAATAGTCTTAGACCCTTGTTGTGCATGGAGAGCCCTAATTTTGGCACATCGACTAAGGAAAAGGTAGTATAATTACTTGCAAACCCTAAGTTCATGGGTTGGATGTCAGACTTTGTACGGCCCTAGCAAAAAGATCAGACTGAGACTGTAAAACTATTACCAGTCAGTTTGAATGAAGAAAACAAGCAAGATAATGGATTGAGAGATGTCCAAAACTATGTGGAATATTTTCCATGGTGTAAATACTTTCATTTCAAGAAAATAGTTTAGGTTTTTACTTGCAGATTGAGTGTGTTTGTAAATAGTCTGTAAATTGTCTTCTTACTATCCAGTTTTGGACAGGATTGTGTAAATGGCTGCATAACTCCATTCCCTGTTATGGAACCACCATGAAACCATGGGGAATGAGAGTGTAGACCTTGTACCATACTACAAAAAAAGCAAGGCCCTTAAAAATGCAGGAAGACCAAGCAAAGACCCACTCCTAGGTGAGACTGGACAGTGCCCGATTAGGAGAGGTTAGATTGCAGAGGTCTTGGAGAGCAAGGTTGGACAGAGGAGAGTACATCCTTTGGAGGAGGTGTAGAGGAGTGTTAGAATCATAATTGGTGTGAAGCAGGATCCTCCACCAATCCAAACAAGGTGGCTAACACACAAAACCTTCACTGTGACCCAGGCAGACCACAAAACCCTCACAAAACCCCTAAAAACCCCAAAATTCGCCCTAGGCACTGTATGGCCACTTGGACGCCCAAAACCTAGAAAATCATTGATTCCTTACCAATTGATTAGTAGTCCATTTTTTATTTTTGGGTTGTGTATGCATCGTTTGTGAGAGAAATCCCTAAAGGACCGGGTAGGAGACCTAATTGGTCCTAATCCTTGTAGCCCTGTTTTGTAAGCAAAATCACAAAACAGTGAAATCGGTAGAAAGGATGAAGGTAGCAACTTCTTGGGAGCACATGGGGGGATGTAAAACATGGTTTAAGACTTGATACAACCTTTCTAAGACCTTGGAATGTGTGGAACAAGATTAGCCCTTATTAGCAATAGTAAGGGGTTTTGAGTCTCATGAGTAGGTGAGACCTTAGGAGCAGCATTGCAACTCATTGGTGGGTGGATTGGGCATGGTCAGGGGATTCCTCAAGCAAAGGGAAGTCCTAGAGACCCTAGGGTGTGTAGAGAACACCAAGTGATCCAATGAAAGGATCCAAGAGCATAGACTAGGCTAGTCTATCCCAAACCCCATCCCATCAAAGGCTAAGAAGGAGGAGGAACACTAAAAAAACTAGGAATGTTTCTCTACTTGATAGTGGAAGGTTTAGGTTGAGGTCTTTTTGGTTGAACAATAGGAGAAGTCGACCTCTTATCTCAATAAGAGGAAGGAGGTAGAATTGCACCATAGAAGGGAGGAATGTTAGGTGTAGGAAGGAGACCGGGTCCATCATGAGCAAGATCTAAGTAGTTTAAGTTTTGTTATAACTTTCTTATAAATAAAGATCTGCACCTCTTTATAGAGGTTAGACAGAGTTTTTAGAGTTAGAAGTATTTCTCTTATTTTATGTATTGTATCAACTTTTGAAGATGATGAATAAAGACTATGTTATTCTGAGCATATAGAATCATTTTTGAGATAGGGATACACTCATCCAAGGAGACCCACTTGGTGAGTATTCCTATGTAATTGTTAAGTTAAGTTTTCTTTTGCTGCAGTAGATGTTTTGGCAATTGACTGTTCCTACTGCCACTAGAACCAAACCCTGTGACTATTCCTGTAGCCAAAGCAGATAGAGTAGTCCCTGTTTGTTAGCTTTGAACTTAGATAATAGCTATTTATTTAGAGTCATCTATTAAAGTTAATATTTCTTGTAGCCATTCAGTTGTCATATTTTTGCATGTTTATTTTAGTAGATTTAGTTGTTGCAGTAGGATAGAGTGACTCTTGCCATAACTAATACGTCACTACGTTGAAAAGTAAATGAACCTCAGTCATGGAAATGATATCTACTTAGAATGGATGGCCAATCCATGAGTTAAGACTTGAAGTCTAGTTATTATTCTAATTGGCAAGGCAGGCATTTTTAGCGTCGTTTCTAGGGATGGTGCCAAACTAAGAACCTGTCATAGTCATGAATTTTCAAGTTTTTAGTATAGTTTGTTTTATTAGCTCAATTAGTTGTCAAGTATTTCTCATGAATCTGCATGCATAGACAAAGAAGAGGTGCTCATGGTAGATTATTTCCTAACCATCCTAATCATAGAAGACTCAATCCATATGAAGCACCAGATGTAAACCATTTTCCTCCACTTTATCAAGCCCCAAATAATTCAAACTGTAGCATCCTAAAATTGTGACACTTGCAATTTCGACTGCATTTGGGTCTTCACAATGGTGACGCAATGTTGAACCTGAATGGAGACCCCAAAACCTGTTTACAACACCAAAAACTGCATTTTTCTGCACCTTGGCCTGATCCCTCCTTGCACCCTGCTGTCCCGGGAGGTGGGACCATGGCGCCCAGTGCCCTGGTCCCTGCCCCTATTTTGGGCCCATCCTCTTTTGGGCATCGGGTCTTTAAGTTTGCAATTCGGGAAATAATGTTTCCTGGTCGACCTAAGGTCGGAAAAATTAGTCTATCAGCCCTATTTGACAAGTATATAAACTACATTTCCTCTTCCAAAAAAAGGAGGAAAGATATATGTGTGCAAAAGGCGGAAGCAATATTCAAACATTTAAACATTCAAACATTCAAGCATTCCTTCAAACAATTGAGCATTCTAAGTCTCCATTCAAGGCTAGGTGTTGCATTCAAGACAAGGATTCAACCATTGAAGAGGAGATCACATACAACATACAACATACTACATACATTACACCTTCGCATGTAAGAATACAAACATTCTTACAACAAGGTATCAGTACTTATTTACATTACAAACATTTACATTATAGCATTCTCATTTCTTAGTTAATTCCAAAACCAGGGTTTGACCTAAAGGCAAACCCCTAATCCCTAACCCCCCAATCGTCCTCTCTTTTCTGTGTGTAGGTTGTAGGTACACAGCTATAATTGAAGATCTGGAATCCTTGTGCAGAGACGAACAGATCCCCCTTCGTTTCGTGGATTTTTCGGAGGACCGTGTGCACACCGGGCGCCATCGTCTCGTCAACTTTCGCTCAAATTTGCAGGACAACACCGTCTCGACATTTTACTACTAATTCCAGGTCTGCAGCTTCATCCTATATCCCTATCTTTGTTTATAAGCGAATCTTTCCTACTTTACATGCATTCTTAGTTCAATCATTCTATCTACATTCTTTACAAAAGAGGGTATCCTTGATGTCACAACCCTTGAAACTCATTTAGAATCCAATCTTGCATTGTGTGGGATTAGATCTTGTGGGTTTCAACCCCTCTTTTGAATGTAAAGTCTCCCCTAAGTGAAAACCATCAACCCTAGTGACTCTCCCTTCTCTCTCCTTGGAGTTGGGGAGGGGAGAACAACTAGGGTTCGATTTTTCCTCTTTACATTTTGGTGAACCTGATGTGAACATCCTCATTCTGATTATTCATGGTTAGATCTGAAAATTTTGTTTCCTTAATTACATTTCCATGTTTGATCTTTTGCAAATTTTAGAAGCTAATTGCATAAAACCCCTAAAATTTTCTTTTTAGTAATTGAGCTTGTGAAATGTTTAATTGTCAATGCTTGTTTCAGATTTACCCTTCTATTGTAAATTGTCAATTCATATTTGTGCTTTAATTCTGAAAATTAAGTGGTTAAATGTCAAAACCCTAATTTTTAAAACCTTTTTGATTCAACGTTTGTCTAATAAATTTCACTGATCAAAACACCTCCAAATCGGCTGTAACTTTGGATTCCGCAACAAAATCACAATATCTCTCATCCCTAAAAATTTGGAAAAAAGTTGCGAGGACCATGTGCACCTCGAGTGCCATCGTCCCTGACATTTTTTTCCGAAATTTCAGGAGCTAGACCTTACTGTATTTTTCTGCTAAAATCTAGAATTTTGGCTGATTTTATCAATTTTAACACTTTCAAAATTAAAGTCAAAGTTGGTCTAGTGATTGCTTGGATAAAGGCTTCTAATCATTCAAAAATCATTGAAATTGAAATTCATATCAAAATTGTGTTCCTTACTGTACTAAATCTGAAAAGTGTGTTAGCATTCATTCAAAATTTCAGTGCTTTATTCAAATTTTTGCAGTTTGTGACTTTTGAAATTAAGTGTTTAATTGCAGTAACTCTTGTTTCCGCTTTCAAATTTGAATTTTGCATGAAATTGAGTCAACTTTTAAATTTCAAAGACTGCATTGCTTTCAGCATTCCCTCTAAAATCAAAAAATTCAAAATTTCAGTTTCCCCCTCTTTTTCAAAATTCAAATTTTACATTTTTCAACAATCTTGGTAGGGTTCAATTTTGAGATTGCAACTTTAATTTGGCCTATCTACAGATCGTAAAATCACTCAATTTTTTCAGATTAGCTTTAAAATCATCATAACTTTCATCCCTGAAAATTTCGAAAAAAGTTGCGAGGACCGTGTGCACTCCGTTCGCCACAGTCCCGGACATTTTTTCCGAAATTTTGGGAGATTGTCCTGATTGCATTTAAGAGCTTAAATCTAGGAGATTGGCTGATTTTATTTAATTTTTCCACCTCTAAAATTCAAAATCTTCTATCTCTCTTTAGTGCATGATTTTTACAACAATAAGCCCTACTTACACTATTCCTGTTAGACGAAGCCTTAGAATTAAGTCCTTCCAAGGTTTAATTACTGAGGAGATGGAACCTAATTTGAATGGCCTTTTTAACGAGGACATGGGTAATTCCTCTAATCCTCTTAATGATGAAGAATCTCTCCATGAGGTTTCTGTAGAACAACTTTTAAAATTGGATAAACAATCTGATGATTTTCGACAATGGATGTCTCAAGAATACCTCGATAGTGAAGCTCTTTCATTAATTGAGGGTCTAAAACGTATGGTTCAAAGTGATAAGAATGGAATTGATATTTTGTGTGGTATTGCACACATTGAGGATTCAAATGTGATGCCTATGAAGGGTTGTGCTGAAACTTTAGGTTATACACAACCTCCTACTCAAGTTAATCATTCTACCCCTTTGACAACTCCTATTGCTAGTATACCTACTTTTACATCAAACATAAGGACTACTTCAATACAAGACATTCCTCCTATGATCACCAGTCATGGGGGCAATCCCTCTTCTTCAATCAACCCTCTTCCTTCATTCAATCCGACTTCTTCATTCATTCCTTCAATGAGTGTCCCTATTACATCTCCACAAATGAACATGACGCAAGGGGGCAATTCATTTAACCATTCCATTCCTCCTTGTAGTGTTCCTCCTTTCCAATCATCTCCTATGACTAACTATCATAGTGTCCCACCACCTTACTCTCAATCAATACCTTCTTTCAATAACATAATACCTCCATCACAATCTAACACATCTAATACTAACTCTTCGACTGAAGTGACCATTAACAATCTTGCACAAACTGTCTCTTCTTTGCAGCAACAAATTGCCTCTATGAATCAATCTAAGTTTAGTGTGCCCACATTTGATGTTGCGAGCCCACTTTCTCTTGACATTTTTCGAGCTATCCCCCCTAAACATGTTGAAATTCCGCATTTGGAGCTTTATAATGGTAAGGGTGACCCTCTAACACATGTTAAGACCTTTCAAACAATATGTACTGATTTTGCTTATGACCAAAGGTTGCTTGCAAAACTGTTTACTAGAACATTAAGAGATAAAGCCCTACAATGGTATTGCTCATTGCCTTCCTATTGTATTACTTCTTTCGAACAACTTGCAAATGCTTTTATTCAACAATTTCAAAACAATATAAGTCCTAAAGTTACTTTGATTGGTTTAATGCATTGTAAACAAGGTGTTAAAGAAAAAGTGACTGATTTCATTGGTAGATATAAGCATTTGCATGCTCAAATTTCCTTTCCAGTACCTGACAATGATATTCAAAGAATATTTATTTCTAATTTACAAAAAGATATTAGAGAAAAACTTCTATTTTCTGAGTTTACTTCTTTCCAACAGTTGTGCGCAACTCTTCACAATTATCAACTGACTATGAGTCAAATGGAACAAGCAAATCCTATGGCTCCGAGTGATAAGGGTGATAGTAGTCAACAACCATTTGGGAAGTTTAAACCGAATAGAGAGTCCATTAAATTCAATGAAAACATCATCAACAACAATGTGAATGTAGCATCAGGTGTGCCTCCTATTTCTAAGTTTCTCAAGAAAGAAAGAAAGTTTACTCCTTTGAATGAATCATTGCATAGTATTATGAATAAGTTATTGGAACAAAATGTGCTTACACTTCCTCCTATAAGGCAAATAGATCCTGCAAAGATTAATTCACCCTATTTTGATAACAAATCTTTTTGTCAATTTCATCGTCATCCTGGGCATGATACCGAAAAATGTTTTTCTTTAAAGGGTAAAATTCAAGATTTGATTGATAATAATACTATCTATGTTTCTGGTGTGAATGATAAAGGCAACACATCTGTAGCTCATCCTAACCAAAATCTTAAGATTTTTACTGATCCATTACCTTCTCATACCTCTAATGCGATTGATACTACTGATTCCTCTGTCTCACCTGATGATCTTGTGTCTATGACTCTGAATGTGATTAACTTTGTAGAGCAGCAGAAAATCCCTAAAGAACCTTCCATCACATTTGATTCTAGTGAAACTATCAGGGCACCTGATGGTCCTTTATATATAGTTGCAAAAGTCAAGAATACACCTTGTTGTGGAGTGCTTATTGATCCTTCTTGTATGGTTAATATCATTACTGAAGAATTTCTTTTTACTTTGCAATTGAATCAAGTGATCTATGACGAAACAAATGTGGTTGTGAAATTATTTGATGCATTTTTGATGAGGAGGTAAGGTAGGACTTAGTCTTTTCAAGTTTTAGTGGGCTTTGTTTCAATTATCTTTCCATTCAATCTCTAGGAGCAAATGGCATTCTCCTAAACCTTTCTCCTGTCTCCTCCTCTTTGTTCAACACAGCTTGCACCCTATTATACTGCACATCACTCCTCCTTACCTTCCAAGCTAGAGCATTCAAGTCTGAAATGAGGTCCTCTTGTGTGTCACTAAAAACAAACAAGTTTGGTTGTCCAACTAGCTGGATCTCCTCTCTTTCAGGAATGGGCAACTGTTGAAGAACCATGATTTATGAATCTTTGCTTGCCTCTATCAATGTTTCAGGCATGTTGATGTGTTTGATGGTCTACTAAACAGGTTGGCAAAGTCTGATTGACTGTCCTTCACTTGCAAGAGTGAAACTACCCAATTTTGGCTACAAGAGTGTTGAGTTACTCAAAGCATTACTAGGTTCTAAAAGTCAATTTTGATCAAATGTTGAAATGTATTGCTGATGAGCTCATAGAAGGTTGTCTCTGGTCATCACTTGTCAACTTTGATGGTTTGAAACAAACTACAACTCTTCCTTCCTGATTTCACCAATTTGCCAAATCAACCTTAAAAAGGCTACTAGAATTAGCCCTAGTTGCTAGTGAAATTTGCTCACCCTGTTAAATCTGCTCAATTTCATGACAAACCCTTTTAGGAATGGTCTAATTATGATGCAACCTCAAATATTTTTGCTAATCCAAGTGTTGTACGGCCTGTTTGAAGATTTTCCACCATTTAAAGCCACTTTTCAAGGGTTTTGAATGGTTTTAGTGAGGGTTTACAATACAAAGGTCTTCTTCAGGTTACTAGTCCCAACCAAATGTTTCAAACTATGCTTTGACATACCACAAATGCTATCAAAGTTCCAAATTTGCCTTATTACAACTTTCTTTTGGTCAAACACTTGTCATACTGCTGCCCTCACACTGAAATAACAGTCCAAATGACTGTAACAGCAGCATTTCCTAGTTTTGCATTTATTTTTTTCAACAATATAAAGTCCAAATATGCATGGAGAACATCAAATGAAGAAGCATTATTGATTATACATGAGTTAGAACCATTTTCAAAGCAAATAAGAACTCTGTTTCTTTTTATGACTGTCACCAATGAACCCGCCTTCATTGTTTTTGACAGTCTTTTGACTGTTTGCATATATTTTGCCTTTAGACCTGCAATGAATATGTATTTGGCCTGCACATGGATATCAATGACAAACTGATACAAAGTATTCAACCTTCTTGAAAGGTCTTACAATCTTGATCATACAAGATCTTCATAAAATTATGACTGCATTACAAGTTGAAATATTGTGAGTTTCTCCTTGTGGATCCTTATCTAGGTCCATTACAACAATAACCATAGAACATTAGTTACTTGAGAATCAAATACTTTCAAAACACTTCTCCAGATTACAAAATAAATTTCCAATCATTCCATTTGTTCCAAATGAGTGTTGGCAATGGAATTTCTACAAACAGTTAGCAGGAAAACAGTGACTCACTGTTTTGAATCAGATTTTCATATGGATCTTCACATCCACCCAGGTCATGAAAGGACAAGAATGGTAAGTTCACTTTGTCATTTTCAACTTAAACACTTTTCAATATATCAATGTACAATGCTATGAGAGCAAGGTACAATACAAAACTTTTAAAGAGAACCCAAGCCAAGTTGTTGCCTTCACACACTTGCCATGGGCTTACCAACTCTTTTGCATTGCTAGAAAAAGAAAATAGAAGTATGGTACAGTATGTACAGGTCATCCAACAAGTTCCCTCAAAGCCATGGATGAATAAACTTCAAGGAAACTGATTGGACCATAGAGGAACCTCCATTGAGAACTCAAACCAATGCCTTAACACAACCACTCCAAGCAAAAAGTATTCAAATACCAATAAAACTCAAATACAACTACTTAAGCATTAAATGATGTTCATACACAAAGAGAAATAGTATCAGTACAGCCTATTTATGGCATGGTACGGACTATACTTCACAAAGTGCAGAAAACTAGTTGAAAACTCACAAAAACAAGAGCAAAAGAGTGTTTTTTTTTTTCACTTTTTCCAATAAGACCAACCCATACAATGATGGGAACATGGTTTTTATACATGTGCCATCTCATTAAATCCCTTGTATGGATAGGTATAGGCTGGAACTACCAAAACCACCAAAAATCACATTTTGACAACTTTTGACAACTTTTTGACAACTTTTGTTGCTCAAAAGTTGCATTTTGACTCCCGATGACTTGGCACTCAATCCAACGACTCAAAATCATTTTGAAACACTAAATAAACATGCTCCAATGCCTTTCAAGGCTTTAAAACAACAAAAAATGCAAAAATGCTCATTTTGACCCAAATTTGACAATTTTTGGCCTAGTGAGCAAAAATCAAAAATCTTGGAAACTCTTCAACAAAATGAGTTCCAAACCTTATTAAACCACTATAAAAACCTATTAAACCTACTAGAAGCATAAAATAAACACACATGCTTAATATGCAACAAAATTTTATACCTGATGGGTTTTGAGCACTCAGGTGCTCAGGTGCTCCTGCACCAATTTTCTTCTCCTGTAATTGGTTCTATTACATTACCTATTGAGGTCCATAACAAATCTCTTGATATGAGCTTTTCTATTATTCCATCATCCGAACAATTTCATGTGAAGCTAGGCTATCCTTGGCTATCTTCCATGAAAGCTATTGCTTCTCCTATTCACAAGTGTTTGAAATTTCCCCATAATGGTGAAGTTGTTACTGTCAATCATAGCCTCTTTAAACCAGCTGAAAGAACTTCTAGCGTTCCTATTGATTACTTTTGGCCTAAACAATTCCAATCTCTTCCTCCGTGAAGTGATCATCTTTTTAAATCTTATCAAAAGTGGAAAAAAGATATGATCCTATCTCTAAGTGAACCTAGAACACCCAAGCTTGATATTCCTATCATTCTTGAGAAGGAAGTTCTTCCTTTGAAAGATAAAACTAATTTCTTTCCTCAAGAAGATTCCCAACCCATCCCTATGAATGTGACTATGCCTATATCTAATAAACTTCCTAAAAGTAGACCTATCCCTCCTCATCATGATGGACTTGGTCTCCTTCCTAAACCAAATATTCCTCCCTTATATGGAGCGGTTCCTCCTCCTTCCTCTTATGGAGAGAAGAGACCTTCCTCTTCTCCTATTATTCAACCTAAGAGACCACAACCTAAACACCCAAGTGATAAGGATGAGAACATTCCTCCTCCTCAATCTTCGCAACTTCCTACTAAGACTAGACGAAATCGTTCTGCACGTGAACGCCGACGAAAGCGTCGTCTTAGAGCTCAGGCAGCTGCTTCTCAAACTTTGCAATTTGAAAAAACATCTTCAGCCAGTATTATTCCATTTTCTCCTCAGCCGACAATTGAGACGAAATCTCCTAAACATAAGATGCATGATGGTCTTGATCCTGTGCGAGTTAAAGATCCTATTTTTATAAATATTGATGATGATATAGATGAAAATGTTATTCATGATGAAAATGTTACTCCTGTTCATTCTGATAGTGAATGTGAATATGTTGATGTTGATAACCATCTATCTAACGAATTTCTAAAGCACTTATCCTAGCTCCTAGACAAGAACAATGTGGCTTAGAACATGAACATAGCCCTTGTTTGGATCTTGTGATAGCTCCATCTGCTGTGTTGGATGTTCCTCCTCTAGTGTGTTTCCTACCTTCCCGAAATATTGATCAGCAAGATCGGGGGGTAGATGACGTGCTAGAATAGTAACATTAGCATAGCAGACTCTCTCCTCCTCTCTTGATCTCTTTTTTTACCTCTTCTATGTGTTATTCTCATTCTTCTATTTGTTGTCCATAGTGTTGTCTACTTGAGGACGATGCAAAGCATTGAGATCTCTTTTGGTCTCTCTCATGTTGACTCAAAAGACACATGTGTTCCCTTCTTCTAGGTGACCTTCCTTGATTGGGGAATGAAGAACAATTATGCATACATACATATGATATACATGAATTATAATACAGCATACTGACCCCGAGGAAAGCGAAGTCACCTTGTGCTTTGTGTTTTGTGTCTATTATCTTTGGGCTTATCTCACACTTGGGGGCTAAATCCTTGTGATAACGTGCTCCTTTCTCATTTCTTATATGTATCACTACCTTAAAGCAATCACCCCTAGTGAGGCATGTGCGATCGCTTTAACGTAGGGGGGCATACATCCCGTTCATATCTTTTCAAGATACTTGAAAATTTCTTGACAAATTTAGCTTTGCCTTGAAAATTTTTGATATCTTTCTTGCATGACTCATAGTGAGGGAACCTTACTACTGACAGTCATGGTTCTCCCTCGTGATCTTCCCTTTTACTTTGTCAATCGAAGTCGTAAGATCCTTAGTCCACTAGGGGCTTGGTGTATCTTGCCTCCTTGACGTGGTGAAAGTCTTTCAATATTGTTTCCTTGTACTTTAGCGGAAGTATGAGCATACGCTTATACTCCCGCTAAAGTGGGGGCTAAATGTAGCATCCTAAAATTGCGACACTTGCAATTTCGACAGCATTTGGGTCTTCACGATGGCGACGCAATGTTGAACCTGAATGGAGACCCTGAAACCTGTTTACAACACCAAAAACTACATTTTTCTGCACCTTGACCTGATCCCTCCTTGCACCTTGCTGTCTCGGGAGGTGGGACCATGGTGCCCAATGCCCTAGTCCCTGGCCCTATTTTGGGCCCGGCCTCTTTTGGGCATCGGGTCTTTAAGTTTGCAATTTGGGAAATAATGTTTCCTGGTCGGCCTAAGGTCGGAAAAATCAGTCTATCAGCCCTAATTGACAAGTATATAAACTACATTTCCCCTTCCAAAAAAAGGAGGAAAGATATATGTGTGCTAAAGGTGGAAGCGATATTCAAACATTCAAACATTCAAGCATTCAAGCATTCAAGCATTCCTTCAAACAATTGAGCATTCTAAGTCTCCATTCAAGGCTAGGTGTTGCATTCAAGACAAGGATTCAACCATTGAAAAGGAGATCACATACAACATACAACATACTACATACATTACACCTTCGCATGTAAGAATACAAACATTCTTACAACAAGGTATCAGTACTTGTTTACATTACAAACATTTACATTTACAGCATTCTCATTTCTTGGTTAATTCCAAAACCGGGGTTTGACCTAAAGGCAAACCCCTAATCCCTAACCCCCCAATCGTCCTCTCTTTTCTGTGTGTAGGTTGCAGGTACGCGGATGTAATTGAAGATCTGGAATCCTTGTGCAGAGACGAACAGATCCCCCTTCGTTTCATGGATTTTTCGGAGGACCGTGTGCACGCTGGGCACCATCGTCTCGTCAACTTTCACTCAAATTTGCAGGACAGCACCGTCTCGACATTTTACTGCCAATTCCAAGTCCGCAACTTCATCCCGTATCCCTATCTTTGTTTATAAGCGAATCTTTCCTACTTTACGTGCATTCTTAGTTCAATCATTCTATATACATTCTTTACAAAAGAGGGTATCCTTGATGTCACAACCCTTGAAACTCATTTAGAATCCAATCTTGCATTGCGTGGGATTAGATCTTGTGGGTTTCAACCCCTCTTTTGAATGTAAAGTCTCCCCTAAGTGAAAACCATCAACCCTAGTGACTCTCCCTTCTCTCTCCTTGGAGTTGGGGAGGGGAGAACAACTAGGGTTCAATTTTTCCGCTTTACACAAACCATCCTGCATTTGAACTTTTAGAGAACAACCTTCATTTTCTCTTTGGACCACCTAAAGAGGATCCTTGCCCTATAGCTACTCATTAGGGACCAATAGCAGGAATAGGAGGTGGAACTAATCCACCAGGAGGTGGAGGTAATCCCTACCTCCACCTATTAACCCAACATTTGAGTTCCACATTTTCGATTTGCATGATAATGCTAACCTCAAGAACATTCTAGCTTCTTCTTTGCCTAAGTTTTATGGATTGGTGACAGAAGAGCCCGATACTTTTTTTGTTTGAATTTCATGTCCTCTGTAGGAGTTATGACTACACTACATATTCCCATAGACTTCAAATATTCCCTGCTACTTTGAAATATTCTTCTTTGAGATGGTTTATGAGTCTAGGGAGTAGTACAATCAATACATGGGATGAGATGAAATGATTGTTTCTTGAGAAATATAAAGATTATTGTCAGGGAACTGACTACCATGGAGATGATATCTTCAGAATGACACAAAAGGAGGATGAGAGTCTAGAATATTATCTCGAGAGATTTCTATTATGTGTCAAGAAGTCCAAGCATAATACTATAAATAAAGAATCTCTTAAGTTGATATTTTTGAGAGCGATCAATGAAGAATGCACGCATGCCTTAGACCTTATGGGAGGTGGAGATATAACTCAATCAATATAGAGTGACACTGGCGTTCTAAGTCAGGAGTGTCTTCATCAACATCCAATAATGGAGTGTCACGAGTTGAGCTCAGCTATCTTCTAAGGGATTTTAAAGAGGATATCATAAGTAATATGGCCACTCAGTTAGACACACCTCAAGCTAAGAAGAAACATGAGGAAGTTGAGGCAATGCTTGCAGAATTCTATCCACATTGTAGGTAGAAGAAGAGGGACTGTAGATGTAAGATGGTTGCAAATCTTGATGTTCCCGAGTTTAAGCCAATACATGGAGACAATGAATAACTCTTTTATGTTTCTCAAAGAAGGACAAATTTCCCAAGACAAGGTATGCCTCTAGATCCATTGTCTTTTTCTGGTTATAATGGAATTTTTATGCACAAAATAATCAGAGGCAACCTTCATAAGCTCAAAATTTTGGAAATTATTCACCACAAAATTGGTATAACCCTCAAAGCCAAGGGAAAAAAAATTCAAATCTATCTCCATGGTGGCAAAAACCATCACAAGGGAATTGGCAACCTGATCCTCAATGAAGAGGAGCTCAAAAATGGTCATATCAATCTTTTGGGTATCAACAACCACTACAATAGTCTCAATAGCCTGCTATAATGCCACCTCTTGCTCCTAATGCTACCCCATCTAAACCTACAAAGATACCCACTCAACCCATGCCAAATCCTAATAGTAAGCCCCATTAGCAACAACAAGTATTTTAAGTTGATCCTACTTAATACTTGGCATATTCTCTCAATATAAGTGATATTCACCTTAGATTCGGGACCACATATCCTAACCCATCCCCTCGGGTTATAACTTAAGTATCAAAGGAAAAGGAAATATCGAGTCCAACAACTCAAATTCTTCAAAATCAATAGCCTACCAGTTTATCTTTAGTTAATAAAATACCCCCATTTCCTCAAAGGTTGCAAGCTGAAGAGAGTAATCAGCAAGAGGATATAAATTTTGATCTTATTGATTAGCTGAAACACATATATGTTAAGATTCCATTATTCCAATCTATTAAGGATGTACCTATCTCCGTGATCACACCCTTCCTCCCAACCAATCAAATAACCAACGTAGAACCTTCATTCGCCAAACTGCTCGATATACCATTATTGTCGAAACCCTATACCGACGCGGTCTTGATGGTACTCTCCTTCGATGTTTGGAACAAGATGAGATAACAAATGCTTTGGAAGAAGTCCATGAAGGCATTTGCGGGACTCATTTAAGTGGTCCATCACTCGCCAAGAAACTCCTGCGCAATGGATACTATTGGCCATCTATGGAAAAAGATTCCTACTACTTTGTCAGAAAATGCAAGAAATGTCAAGTTCATGGTGACCTGATACATGCACCAGCTCAGGAACTGCAACCAATCACAACACCATGGCCTTTTTGTCAATGGGGCCTTGACCTTGTGGGTAAAATCCATCCATCTTCATCCAATGGCCATAAATTCATTATTACCACCACCGAATATTTCACAAAGTGGATCGAAGCTGTTCCACTTACCCAAGTCATCGGCAAGCAGATCGCCTCATTCATCCTCAACTACATCATCTACCGGTATGGTGTGCCCATGTCCATCATCACAGATAACGGTCTTCCTTTCAAAAATCAGGATGTCTGTGAACTTTGTGAGAAATTTCATATCCAACACCGCTTTTCCACTCCCTATTACCCACAAGGCAATGGTCAGGCCGAAGCATCCAATAAAAACATATTGAGGATCCTAAAGAAGACAATCAATGATGTCGTCCGTGATTGGCATGTTCAACTAAATCCAGCGCTATGGGCATATTGAACTAGCATTCGAACCCCTACAGGTGCAACTCCTTATTCATTGGTCTTTGGTGCAGAAGCTATCTTGCCTATTGAGGTGGAGATACCATCACTACGGGTTTCCTTGCATAATCTAATAGATGATGAAGCCTACAGAGTATCCCGTCTTCAGGACTTGGAGCTACTTGATGAGAAGTGACAAGCTGCATACAACCATCTCTCAGCAGCGCATGAGCAGAAGCTACAATCATCGAGTTAGACCTCATACATTTGAGGTAGGTGATCTTGTTCTACAAGAGAGTCCTCGCAACCAACCAAACTGAGAACATCAGGGCAAGTTTGAATCAAGCTGGCTGGGCCCATATGTTGTCACTGCTGTGTTCGGGTCCGGGGCATATCAATTGGCTACATCAGAAGGAGAACCGCTTGCAGATCCAATCAACAGCATGCACCTCAAACAATTTTATACCTAAGCTGTATAGAGCATCAGGCTCCCCTACATACCAGAAAATACCAAAAACATTCAGAAAAATGTCCTGAAGAAAATACAAAAACATTCAAAAAAAGTAAAGAAAAATCATACATCCAAATGGTGAACAACCACTCCGGTGGCACCTTGCGTAAGTACGGTGGTGAAAACCTGGCAAATAGGCACCACTCATAAAGGCTATGGCTCCATTGTCTTTCAGACTTGTTGCGATCACATCTACTTCATACATACATCCATCCATCCAAAACCATGGCTTGTTATTCCTCTGCAATTATGATAGTACTCCATACATCTTGCATCCCGCTTTTTCATAGTCATGTCTAAAATTGGGGGCAATGCCTTTAACCTATTGATGGAAGTGGATTCTACATTGTCTTATGATTCATTAAGTTCTTCATTCAAAGCAATCGTCAAAAATCCAAAAACATTCAAAAAAAATATATCTCGCAAAAATCCAAAAACATTCAAAAATGTCTCAACAAAAATACCAAAAACATTCAAAACAATTCAAAATCCAAAAACATCAACAAAACCATTGAAAAATCACACAAAAACATGACAACACCTTGTACATACCCATCCATGCAGATACCAAAATAAACATTGACAAATTACTCACACAATGACCATTTACCAATCAACCACACAATCAACATCAACAATCAAACTGTCTTCAACAAGGATGCATCCTTCCTTACCAAAACAAAGACAAAAGTGACATTTTCTTTGACAAGAAAATTATGTTAAGCTATCAAATACTTGGTTGATTTGTGAGTACAATCGTTCGTTTATCTGTATCAGGATCTTGCAGCATTGTTTTGTATCGTTTGCACATTATTTCCGATGAAGTTCTGGGGCATGTACTAATGATGTCTACATGGAAAGTTCACTAAGCTATGTGATCATAGGCAAAAATGTAGTCATAGATCACTACAGCTTGCTGACTGCAGCGTATACCTCGACCATATGAGCATGAACCATTACCAAGGATCCATATTCTTTATTCTTTATGTATATATTGTTTGTTTGCAGGTACAATTCTCTTTCTTTGGTTCCTCCTACCTCATCCAAACTGGATAAAGGTTTTATCTCTTATTACGGTATGCACTTGTCTCAGGATATGATCAGCCTAAGATCAAGGAGGATGATCCAAGCCATGCATGAAAGGAGATAATCCTTGTCTATTCTGCAAGCAATACTCAGGTCAACTTGATCCATTATATCAAGTTGCTTGTATTAACTTGCTATATCAAAATCCATGTAAGAAATACTCTGGTCATCTTGAATCTTTATGTCAAGTTGCTTGTATTTTCTTACAACATTTTAAAGCTCAATGATGAAAAATAAAGCACCATGGATCATCATTCCATCTCATTTGTATATATTGCATTTCGTTGCATTCCATCCATCCATACATTCATAAATAGCTGCATATCATTCATACATAGTAATGACAATGGATAGTCTATTTTCCTCTTCTTCCATAGGAATGTAATAGGTCCTCCATTTCTTCTATCTAACATTGAACCCCCCCACCCTCCCCATCTCGATAATCACCATCACATACCCTACATCATGTCCCAATCAACCTAATCAAGCCATGTTCATCACCATCCATCTCTAAATAGCAGGGATTGTGTTTCCTATCCTAAGTCATCCAATAAGTCAAGAAAGTTACTCTATCTGCACAGATACATCGACTACCACACACCTAGACTATCAACAGATACTCTGATCAAGTATCTTCGGGTCTCAACAGGTAATCGATTATGGTAATCCTAGACTACATCAAGCATTTATCATAATGACCTAGTCTCAACGGGGGTGCCATGATTCCCCACAACCATCCATCACACGCACACACTATCAATTGATCAGCCAATCAAACACAATCCAACGGACAATTACATCAATTGTCTATGTCTCAACGAGTATTTTGCTTCATATACCTTGACTTCATTAGACAAATACATCAATTGTCTAAGTCACATCAGGTCACTTTGATTGACTTACTCAGACTTTATCATGTCCAAGCAACCAACTGACATCAACTGTCACGCTTTGACTTGACCGGGGCAATTAAACCGCTTGCACCAGATTGTCCAACCAATTTTGATCAATTGTATAGCATCAATCCAAACCCCACACTACATCTACTATGTATCTCTTGCATGACCTCAGGGTACTCGCTGGCTTGTTGTTTCTTCATATTCACTCCATTTTTCTTTCATCATTAGTTCTAATTTCTTCTATTCTACATCCCCTCCACTTTTCATTCTTTTTCGAGAGACCGCTCGATTTTTCAAAAATTAAAATAAAAATTCGGCCCATCTCTCGAGGGGGTATACCACCCATTAAATTTACATTTTATGGGGCATTTCTTCACACCTATTTTTCTTTCTTTGAAACGACGCGATAAACCGCACCGTCTCAAAGAGGGGCAAATGTAGTCACATAAATCTGTTCACTTAATTAAATGAATACTTAGTATTTATTTGATTATTTAACCATCAATTAATGAATTAATTAAATTAATATTTAATTAATTCATCTTAACCCTCTTCTCCTATTAATTAAATAAATTATTCAATTTATTTGATTTAATTCACTTAACCAAATTCAGACCATTAATTAAATAAATAAGTCATATTTGTTTAATTAAATCTTCTCTCACATTTAAATAAATTAATATTTATTTAAATCCCCCAAAATCCCACCTCTCACATTTAAATAAATTAACATTTATTTAAATCACCTTTATCCTCTACCCACTTGTATTTTCCTACAAAAGCAAGTTGCACAATTATTTTAAATAAATAATTTATTTAAATCACCTTTATCCTCCACCCACTTGTATTTTCCTACAAAAGCAAGTTGCACAACTATTTTAAATAAATTATTTATTTAA
Source organism: Cryptomeria japonica (assembly GCF_030272615.1). Lineage (NCBI taxonomy): Eukaryota > Viridiplantae > Streptophyta > Pinopsida > Cupressales > Cupressaceae > Cryptomeria > Cryptomeria japonica. The sequence goes on along the minus strand of NC_081406.1, from coordinate 148,768,319 downwards.
AATCCTATTTATCCTCACCCACTTGAAACCTTTAATGGTTTCCCTTAAAGTATTCAAACTTGATGGCTTTAAAGTCTTCAAACTTGATGGCTTCCTTCTATAGTCTTCTTAAGACTTTAATGGTTTTCCTTAAAGTCTTCAAGCCTTTAATGGTTTCCCTCAAAGTCTTCAAGCATTTTAATGCTTTATCTTCATTTTTCTCATTTAAATAAATTAATATTTATTTGAATATTTATCCAAATGCAAATTACACCATTTAATTGAAATAAATGATATTATTTTAATTGAAAATACCAAAATTTCTCCCACTTGCATTTTCCTACAAAATCCACTTGCATGCCTAAACCCCTTCTAGAATTTTCTAATCACTTCTAAATAACCTAACCCCTTCTCTAAACTTTGTCACATTCCTAAGCAAAAGGGAAGTCACTTCTCAAACCCTCAAAGTCTTTTATAACCATTAAAGGCTTTCAACCTTCAACCACTAAATGGCTCAAAGTCTTTGATAACCATTGAAGGCTTTCAACCTTCAACCACTTAATCCCCAAAGTCTCCAATAACCATTAATGGTTACCTCAAACCCTCCCACATGGTTAAAACATTTGTTTTGACTCAACCTCTACCCAACCCAAAGGTCTCATCAGGCCATTAATGCTTTGACCATGATTATCTCTTAAACATTTGCACAAAGGTTTATCCTTGGATTAACTCTTAATCCAGTGGGTAATCTTAATTTGGACTTGACCCTTAGCCTCTAGATAACCATGAGGTCTTCTCAGGCCTTTAATGCCTCCAACCTCTTCTCTCAACCCAATCCTATGTTGACACTTGTCACCATTTTATTGGTGCCAATTGTGCACATGGATCCCCAACTTTCAAACTTGGCCCTTGATTAAACCATTCAATCTTAACCCTTCATTTCCCCATTTCTTCTATAAATAGAACCCTTCTCCTCAAGCAAAAAAAATAAGAAGCATTAGAGTATTGTTGTTATATTGGCATTAGCATAGAGCTTTTTCATAGCATCACTATCTACACTTGCATAGCATTTGCTTATCATATTCAACCATCTTGAATCTCCATATGGCATCCATGGCTAGTGCTAAAAGCTGAGAGCTACACTCATTTGGGACTTGGAGAGGAGAGGAACAAGGGAGGAGCAACTATGAGCATCTTGATTAGCTATTTTATTCTATGTTTATATGCTTTCTATTTCATGCTTAATATCTCTTTTGATATGCCTGTTTAGGATAATCTTTTGTTGCTAACACTAACATTTGTTTCTTGTGCTCTGGTGTGTGTTGCCATCAAACAGATTTTCTAATCCTTTTTGCAGAGCATCAAATCCTATCCCACGGGAGGAAACAAAGACACAAGTGGTCTCACGGGATAACAAAAGCAAAGCAGAATCAAAACAAAATTCTTATCCCGCAAAGTTAAAAGGGACCTGCAATGATGTCACAGGGCAAGATGCAAGGCCGTTTAATGATCAACAAAGTGAAGAGGATGTGGACCCAGGGTGCTACATCAACCATCTACAATCGTCGGATCATCATAAAGGCCCGATCCGATAGCCATGTTTAATCTTCGATTGGGCCTGCTGGAGGCCTAGATGGAGAGATCTCGTGTGTCCATCAACGCGTGAGATCTCAAATCTTTTGCAGGCGATGGTTATCAACCCGATGGTCGAGGTCATGTTTTGCTCAATCGATGCCTGATTTTGGACCCGATTTCTATACAACCACCAGATTTGCATGCCATGACCCCAGACATGACCCTGCAAGCCATTTTTAGATGCCACCATGCCCTATTTAATGTAGATAATAGACCTTTTGTCCCTACAAGTGTGCTCAACCATGCTTGTTGGTAGGGATTACTTCACCAAGGGGGGTTTTTTCGTGCTTGCAAAGACAGAGGACCAATTTGCAGAGCTGACAAAGCATGTCATCAGATCTTGGATCTGATCTCTCCCTCTCCTCTAATTTTTTTGTAACCTAACCTTGGTAGGGTTAGGGTTTTCTCAAATGTAACCATCTAAGTATGCCTAAACTATAAAGGCAATTTTGTATATTTTGGTCAGGATATTCTCCATTCTCTTCTCATGAAAATTTTTTATGTTTCTCTGCACTTGTAAAGTTCTTCCTTGTCCTTACATGAATAGAATTCACCTATTTTGCCTCCTTTTAGTTCTGACAATCTATGTATTTATTTTACCTCTTTGTCTGAGTGCATTTTAATTTGTTTCCTAAGTATAGATGATTGTGTTGATTCCTTGTGGATATCATATGTGAACTGGATCAGTTCCTCCTGCTATCTTACAAATTCTGACCTTCACTTTGCACTTTAGGAGCTAGTTAAGATAGGAAATTGTGCATACTTTTGTAGTCTTATTTATTTTATGTGCAGTTATAGGCAAGAGAGATCATCATTTCATTCTAGGTGCAAACCTCTTTCCCTCTCTTTTAGTTTCCCTTTCCTCCTCGCTTTTCCTTGTTAAACCATAGATTAGTTTTATTAATGTTGGGTTGGCCCAACACTCTGCATTCAGATTGAAGAGGAAGCCAACTTTCTCTAGAGATTCAATCTCACAACAGCGCAAGGTCCCGTACTTGAGAGGTTGATTCAATGTTTCACAAGGTTGGTGGTCAAGCCTGATCACCAGGGGTGCAAACTTTTGTATTAACAGTTAATCTAGATTCCTGGGAATATCCTACAGACTTCATTATATTATCTCCCAAAGCTACATTGGGATGATATCCTATCATCTTAGGGAGACCTTGGCTTGCTACAGTTGATGCATATATTGGATGCCTATTAGGGGACATGACTATTTCTGATGGAAATTCCACTAAAACTCTTGCCCTGTATTCACCTGCTCAAACCCAACTTGATCAAGAGCACGTTGTTTGGCCTGATGTGGGGGAGGAATTATAAGGAGAAGCCAACTCTATTAGTCATCTTATGATGATTAATAGAGAATCATTTATACTTCAGGATGAAGATTGTGTGCTTTCTAATATTCTAGAAAATCAATATGGCTTAGACCAGAAATCAAAGGAGCTAACATCATGTATTACGACATTGGGTTTTTCTATAGCCACCAACATATTACATACCTTGCTGCCACAAGAAGTCTGCACTTCTTATCCTTCTGAAGTGGCTCAGATAGATCTTACTGTCAAAGTCGAAGTTGCTCCAAATAAATGCTTGAATATTAATAATCAGCTCACAAAAATTCAAAAGCTAACACTAGTTGATTTCCTCAAATGTCTTCAGCAAGCTTTTGCATGGGATTATAGAGATATGATAGGGATAGATCCTAAGATTTGTACACATCGAATTTATATCAAAGAAGACTGCAGACCAATAAGACAACCACAAAGAAGAATCAATTCTATATTAAGGGAGATATTTAAAGAGGAAATGCAGAAATTATTAAATGTTGGATTTATCTATCCTATATTAGATAGTCAGTGGGTGTCGCCTCTAGTCGTAGTTCCAAAAAAAGGAGGAAAATGCTGGGTATGTGTAGACTATAGAGCTCTGAACTCATAAACTAATAAGGATCATTTTTCATTACCATTTGTGGATCAAGTGTTAGATTCTTTGGCAGGGAAGTAGTACTTTTCATTCTTGGATGGATTCAGTGGCTACAACCAGATTTGAATTGCTCCAAAGGATTAGGAAAAGACTACATTTACTTGCCCTTGGGGGACGTATGCATATTTTGTTCTTCCCTTTGGGCTATGTAATGCTCCAGCTACTTTTGAAAGAGCAGTCATTGGAGAATTATATGGATGATTTTACCACTTATAAATCAGAGTTTGAGGAGGCATTGGAGAATTTAAAAAAGTTTTACAGATGTGTGAAGATTGCAGTTTCTCCTTGAATAGTGAAAAATGCTTCATGATGATGCAGGAAGGAATATTTCTTGGACATCAAATTTCTACAGCTAGAATCTAGGTTGACCTAGCCAAAGTTGAAGTCATCCAAAACCTTCATGTTCCCACAAATAAAAAGGATGTTAGAAGTTTCCTTGGTCATGTTGGATACTATCGAAGGTTTATTAAGGAATTTAGAAAAATGGCAGGACCTTTATATTATATTTTGACTAAAGATATGGAGTTTGATTGGACTCCTACATGCCATGAAGCTTTTGTGAAGCTCAAACGAACATTGACTCAGGCAATAGTTCTCAAAGGTCCAAACTGGTCATTACCTTTCCAAATTCACACATATGCATCAAGTTATGCTATAGGAGCAGTTTTGGGCCAGAAGATGCATAATTTAGAGAATGCAATTTATTTTATCATCAAAAATCTACATGGGCCTGAGCTTAACTATACTATCACAGGAAAAGGAGATGTTGACAGTCATATATGCACTTAACAAATTTAGGCATTATATCACATGATATCAAATATGTGTGCATATTCATCATACATCAATAAGATATCTTATGAACAAGACTTCAGTCATTGGAAGATTAGCTAGATGGTTACTGTTGATGTAGGAATTTGATATTACACTTGTTGATAAACCAGGTAAAGCTAATGTAGTTGTAGATTATCTTTCTAGGCTCCAATTGCAGGATAGCCCTGAAGCAATAGATGATGCTTTCCCTGGTGAACACTTCTTCTTGATAAAAGCTCACACTCACTGCTATGCTGATATCAAAAATTATCTAGTTGCTAATAAGTTTCCTTCTCATTTTTCTCCCAAGGAAAGAAGGTTGTTAGTTGAGAAAAGTTTCAATTTCTCTTTAATTGTTGATTGTTTATTCTACACTGGACCTGATCAAGTCTTAAGAAGGTGTGTCCAAGAGGATGAAATTATGATATTCTTCATGCATGTCATGATGAGCCATGTGGAGGACATTTTGTTGCTAAGAGAACAACACTTAAAATCCTTAACACGGGGTATTATTGGCCAACTTTACATAAAGATGTAGATAAATATACTAGAAAGTGTGATAGATGTCAGTAGATGGGTAGGCCTATCAAATTTGATTAAATGCCATTGTATCCCCAAATACTTGTTGCACCATTTGACAAGTGGGGATTGGATTTTGTAGGACCAATTGATCCATCTTCTAATGGGAAATCCTTCATTCTAGTATGCACTGATTATGTTACAAAATGGGTGGAAGCAAAAGAAATGATGCATGCAAGAGATAATAAGGTAGTTGAGATCCTTTATGAGTAAATATTTACAAGATATGGAGTGCCAAGAGGAATTTTTACAGATCAAGGACCATAATTTACTTCCACACTAATCATAGCACCGGTTAATGAATACAATATCAAGCACATGAAGTCCACTCCATTACATCCTTGGGCAAATGCTCAAGTAAAAGTCACAAATAAGGAATTAGAAGCTATTCTCACAAAGACAGTAGCTCTTCATAAGAAAGATTGGTCAAATAGACTTCTAGAAGCCATTTGGGCATACAAAACCATATGGAAAACAACAACTAGTTTTATGCCTTTTGAAATGGTGTATGGAAAATCAGTCATGATGCCCATTGACTTTGAACATAAAACTCTTAGGACATCTCTGCAACTAAATATGACTCTATCACATGCAAAAAAATACCGCATCATGCAATTGAATACTCTGGATGAAATAAGAAAGATGGTTGTCCAACACACAAAAGTTATTCAAAATCAGCGTACTAAGTGGCATGACAAATATATTGAGGAGAGGAAATTCAAATTTGGAGATTGGCCAATTTTATATGATTCCAAGTATAAGGATACAATGGGAAAGTTGCAGACATATTGGTCGGGCCCATATGAAATTGTTGAACTTTTTCAAAATGGAGCAGTTTAGTTAGCAACAATAGACCCAGTAAAATTCAAACTTATTGTCAATGGTCATCAATTATGTCTTTATCACAAGCCTTCCATAAAGGAAGACTTCCTAAAGCAATTTGACATCCCAACAAAGACCACGGTTCTTGCAGCCTCTACAGGGGGCCTTTTCGACCTGGAATCTTAAATTCCTTTTTGCATGCAGTCATAATAAATATTTCCATATTCTATGGAAAGACCGTTCTCCATTAATAAAAATTTTTCCATCCACATCATTCCATTTCATCTCTTTTTCCATCACATCACCCACTTCATGTTACCTTACCTCATATAATGATTAAATAATCATTTCATGCAGCATTCACTAGCACGACTGCATGTATGTATATTATTTATTTTTCTTTAATCACGTATTTATTAATTCATTATGATGATTACTCTATGTGATTCATAAAATCCGCATTCCTTTCCCACTCTTTCCTTTTCACATGTGTGGACACCTATGTCATCTTAAGTTGGGGGGGAGGGTGTTTTATGGTTCAATCTATGGTGCATTATTTTTCATAAAGTGATGTGTCTTGCCCATGATGTGTAAGCATGTAGCATGAGTGAGTATATATATCTTGCCACTATAGTTGTTGTAAGGTACTGAAAGATAAATAATACGGTGCATGATTTTTAAATTTTTGCAAGGTATCTCAACACTTTGTATTTTGTTGTAGCGTAATTTTTTGTTGTCAAGATAGCTGACTCAGGAGCACCTAAGGGTGAGCAAATACCCTTTTCATTTTTTGGCAATTTTGGCATAAGGACTGGTTCTAGTCCATTAGGTTGTATGTTTGGAGCTTGGAGTGCATTTTGACTTCTTTTAAAATTTTTATGTATCGGCTATACTTATCCCAATAAATCGATGAGGTGCCATCAGTTATCGGTGGGAGTGTTTTCCACCTACTCCGATAACCCGATGAAACTGCCGGCTAACGGGTGAGAAAGTCATGGGTTGACAAAAGTTGGTTGCTATACTGCTATGGAAAGTTACATGAGGTTTATCTCCCATGACTTGGCGACCATGGTGGGACCCAGTGAGAAGTCAGCGAGCCGAGCGAGTCGAAGTGGGGCCATCAGGTATCAGCATAACTAGTTTTTGTGCCACCCAATAACCTGATGGGAAAGAATACGATTTGGAGCACACCATCAGCCATCAGCAGGAGGTGTTTTAGGCTACATCCATAACCCGATGGGAAAGCATTCTATTGGGAGTGTACCATCAGCCATTGGTGAGAGTGTTTTAATGCTACTCTGATGACCCGATGAAACCCAATGTGGAAGTGCGCAAACTGTAAAATGTCATCGAACATCGGAGTAACTATTTTGAGGCCACTTCGATGACTTGATAGAAAGGGAAGTGAGTTGTAAACTGCCATCGGATGTCAGTGTAAGTGTTTCGATGCTAACCCGATGACCTGATGAGGAAAGCGATGCTAACCCAATGACTTGATGAAAATGAAAAGACAACAACAAGAAACCGATTGTGTCAAGTTCGATCTCGTCTATTAGGGATGTTTCATGACATGTCATAGAGGCTATAAAAGACCCAATGGGCATTCTGTAAGGAGGCTGGATAGGTGGAACCAAGAACATCTTTTGAATAACAATTTGAAGACCGTTTTCTGGTTTCTTTTTCGCAGAGTTCAATTCTTGTAAATTGTAAAAATGGCTTAAATCCTTAAGTGCTAATGTAGATAGGGTAAATGTTGTTTTTCCTTGTTTTCTGAATTCCAAGTTGCATTCATGCCAAGATCGGCTCTATAAATAAAGTCACCTTTTGTGCTCTTGTTTTCTGTTTGTGTTTCACATTTGTGAACATGGCTCTGTCTTGACTCTACATCATGGGATCTGCATGATCATTGGAGGTTGTCAAGAAGAGCCAGCCATGTACAGTAGAGTTCTATATGTAGCAGACTAGGGAATGGTGTCAACTATTTCAGCAGACTGGCCCTAGGCGAGCTTGATGATAGTTCACCTAGGTATGAGTGACCAAGGGGAATCACTTGCAGGGTAGACCATAGTCTAGGTTGTTAGCTTCAGACTGGGGGAAGATGGGATCAAAGGGAGAGAAGATCCAGACATGAGGAGAAAGCAACTTAGCAGAAGTTATAGGCATAATAAATGGTAGAGAAAACCCTACAAGGTGTCTGGTTAGTTACAGTAGAATAGTGAGTTGGTGGATTTACGAAAGTGAATTCACAAAGAGTAGAGTAATAACCCTCAGTAGAGAGGACCTAGAGTGGAATAGGGGAATAGAGAGGAGTATCCCCGGGTTAGGCTAGTACAAGGCCTTGGAGTGAGTCAAGATGACTCAAGTAATCTAGGGTCCTCCCTATCAGATTGGTATCAGAGCAAGTTAAAGATTTGGGGTGGAGAGTGTAAGAATGATCTAGTATCAGAAGGAGTCAAGAGTGTGACCAATGCAGAATTGGCTAAGAAGGTCGCTGACCAAGAAGATGAAAATCGATTGCTTAAGGAAAGGTTGGAGCAGTTGGAGCAAAAATTGATGAATACTAAGAGGGGGGGGTGAATTAGTATGCCAAAAATCATTGCACTAAAACACTTACAAAGTCTAAAGATAAACCGATAAAGCAGTCTGACAATCAAACCAATTATCACATATACAAACCAAAATGCGAATAAAACATTCACCCACAAAAGCAATACAACCATAACACAAGATATTTGATGTGGAAACCCAACTAGGAAAAACCACGGTGAGATGGAACTCACAAGTCACTATCTACATAATAGAAACCAGACCGGTTAAGGTCTTACAATGTTCTTCACCAGAACAGATCATGTTAGGAATCTCAATCTCTATTAGGAGATAAGTCCGATTAAAGACTACCTTGTTAGAGGATTTTAGATTCACATGTGTGAACCACCTTGTTAGAGGATTTTACAAAGGCTTTGAGGCCTACCCGGTTAAGGGCTACAAACTTGTCAAAGATGTGAGTAATCAACAAGTGTTTGATCTATCTACTAGCACAGATTGCTTGGTTAGATCTAGTTTAGCTCACAGCTAATGCATTCCAGCATTACTTCAATCTCCTCTATCTCTCTCAGTTACAACTTGATCTTCTCTGATAAGTGTAAGGAAGTAAAGTAGCAGAAACAACTTCCTACACTAACCTTGAGAGGAGGGTAATGCAAAACTTTTTCAGATTGTTACAACAGTTACAGAAAATAGAAATAGATATAATAGCATTCATACCACAACACAGTGATTTACATGGGGAAAACCCTTTCGGGAGAAAAACCCCACCCTCCAAAAGCAGCTCAATATTTTATTCAGCAATCAAAAACAGATTACAAAATACTTGCAGAGCAAGCTCTTCGCAGGAGTAGCACTAAACAGAGATTCAGAGGCAACTCAATAGCCACAAGACTCTTACACACAACCTCTATCTCACACACCTCATAAATAGGAGATACAATACAGGAAACCATCAAACGGTATTACAAAATCATGGGCTAAAACCACCCAATAAGGTGTAGCCGACCTTATCTCCCTTCTATGACATGTTAAAGCACACATCAACACGTGTCGCTCCCTTTTACAGCTCATTTATGTATTCGATACAAATTATTTTTCCTATTTCAGGAGTACAAACTTCCGGAGGCCATAACTTGAGAACCGGGTGTCTGATTGACGAACCGTTTGAAGCGCCGAAAAGCTCGCGAAGTGCTCTATCACCTCGTAACCCGCTTTGCTAGTTACGGCCACTTTTCAGGGCATTTCGGAGCCTCTAAAGTCCCCAAAATTAAGTTTAAACATTTTATTGCACCCCTCCAAGACGAAAACTTTAATATCTTCAAAACTAGTTGTGACCTTGCGACGCAACATTACCGGAATGCTTATCTAGCCAACCAGAAGCTTCAGGGAGAGTTTCGCACCATTTCGTGCTCAAATAAAAACTTACTATAAATAGTAACCTCGCATAAATGCAAGGTTGAGACACCATTTTTCCCAACAAATCTCCCACTTGTCGAACACCTTGCATGAGCAGAAGGGAATGTCAACACAATGAATCAATTGCTAGGGGCCATAAGGCCCATAGACTCTGAACACCATCTGAACTTCTCTGTGCTCACAGCCTTAGTTAAAGCATCTGCAACATTCATCAAAATTTCCACCTTAACCAACTTCACCCTACCATCTTCGACCATATCTCTAACAAAATGATACTGAATATCAATATGTTTGGTCCAGGCATGAAATGTCGGGTTCTTAGCTAGGCTAATTGCACTCTGACTGTCACAGTAAACTGTCACTGTACCTTGTTTTATTCCAATATCCGAACACAGTCTCTTAAGCCAAATGGCCTCTTTACAAGCATGAGTAGCTGCCATATACTCTGCTTCAGTAGTGGATAAAGCAACCACAGCCTGTCGCTTACTCATCCAACTAATTGCACCACCAAACAAAGTAAACACATAAGCACTGGTGGATCTTTTGCTATCAATATCACCTGCCCAATCTGAATCCACATAACCATGGATATCAAGGGAAGTCATGTCTCCAAGAAAATTACCATGATAACACAAAGAATACTCTGAAGTACCCTTCAAATATCTGAAGACTCTTTTGACTGCATCCCAATGAACTCTACCAGGATTAGACATATATCTAGAAAGTACTCCCACTGCTTGGGCAATATCTGGTCTAGTACAGACCATAGCATACATCAAGCTTCCAACTATACTCTGGTAAGGCACTCTGCTCATGTCTTCCATCTCCAATGGGGATGTAGGACAATCTGAAACAGATAGTTTCATTCCAACTGTAAAAGGAACACTCAATGGTCTACAATTCTGCATGTTGAACCTCTGTAACACTGAATTCACATACTTACTCTGGCCTAGCCATAGCTTTCTATTCGCCCTATCTCTTCTAATTTCCATCCCAAGAATGTGCTTTGCTGCACCAAGATCTTTCATTTCAAATTTAGCAGCGAGCTGAGACTTCAGTTCTGAAATCATACCTTTCCCTTTACCAATGAATAACATATCATCAACATACAATGTAATGAATAAGAAATGATCACCATAAGATTTATAATAAACACAGTGATCTGATTTAGAACGTTCAAATCCCAAACTCAACACATATGTATCAAATTTCTGGTACCACATCCTAGGACTTTGTTTGAGGCCATACAAAGATTTCTTCAATTTACAGACCAAATTACTTTTGCCTTTCACCACATAGTGCTCCGGCTGTGTCATATAAATATCTTCCTCCAAATCACCATGAAGGAAAGCAGTTTTCACATCCATTTGCTCAACCTCTAAATCATAAGCAGTAGCAATAGAAAGCAGAAATCTAATGGACGTCATTTTTGCAACAGGAGAAAATATCTCACCGTAATCAACACCCTCAACCTGAGAGTAGCCTTTTGCAACCAACCTTGCTTTATACTTCTCAATGCTTCCATCTGAACCAATCTTTTTCTTGAACACCCATTTACAACCAACAGGTTTTCGTCCTTCAGGCAATGGTACAAGATCCCATGTATCATTCTTTTTCAAAGCTACCATTTCTTCCTCCATAGCAATCTTCCAGGATTCTGCATCATTCATACCCAATGCCTCTTCTACAGATTTCGGTTCATCCACACTAGTATTCAGAGAAAAAATACATCTCCAATCATCAGGTGAATACCTTTCAGGTGGTTGTCTATGTCTTGTAGACCTTCGAACAAGCTGAGTTGGAGGTTCTTCCTCCTCTTCTGAAGATTCAGAGCTAGACGAGCTCTCCTCAAATTCTTGCCTATCTAGGGGTCTCGATTCAACTCTTTCAGGTGTAGAAGGAAGTTGAATCACATCTTCTTTTTTAGTCTGTTATGGCTGCAATGTAACAGAAGGAGACTTAATTTCTCTAAAAATAACACTTCTACTGTGAATTACCTTTTGTGCAACAGGGTCCCAAAGCTTGTATCCTTTCACACCATAACTATACCCGATGAAGATACATTTCACAGCCTTGTTCTCCAACTTTGTTCGCTTCTCCTTTGGCACATGTGCATATGCCTCGCAACCAAAAACTCTAAGATGTCTCAATGAAGGCTTGTGACCTGACCATGCTTCCATAGGCGTTTTATCAACAAGAGCTGATGTAGGAGACCTGTTAATCAGGTAGCAAGCAGTGGCAACAGCTTCAGCCCAAAACTTTTGTTCGAGACCAGCACCACTCAACATACTCCTAGCCTTCTCCATCAGTGTCCTGTTCATTCTTTCTGCAACTCCATTCTGCTGTGGAGAATACGGAGTTTTCTTCTGCCTGTTAATTCCACAGTCTTTACAGAATCTATCAAAATCATTAGAGCAAAACTCACCGCCATTATCAGTTCTCAAACATTTTATTTTCTTTCCAGTCTGCAACTCAACCATTGCTTTAAATTCTTTAAAACGACTAAAAACTTCAAATTTACTCTTTAGAAAATAAACCCATGTCCTTCTACTAAAATCATCAATAAATGAAACATAATATGTGGATTTTCCAATCGAAGAGACATCTACTGGACCAAACACATCAGAATGGATAAGATCCAAAACACCACAAGTTTTATGAGAACTTGAGTAAAACTGAACGCGGTTTTGTTTTCCATAAATGCAATGCTCACAGAAATCAAAGTCAAGGTTACAATCATTCAAACCTTCAACAAGGTTTTTATTTTTCAAGGTCCTTAGACCCTTTTCTCCAATGTGGCCAAGTCTCTGGTGCCATAACATAGTCTTCTCTGCAGGTAACTTTGCTTCAGATGAAAGTGCACCCTTAGGTACCCAAAAACCATTTCCATCTGCTGAAGGTGAAACCTTCAAATCTTCCAGTGAGATATCCACAGATTTACTTTTTACAGAAGTGCTATTACACTCAACAGTGTATGCTTCAAGCTTATACAAAGTGCCAAACCTGACACCTCTAGCAACTACCATAGCACCCTTAATCATCTTACATCTTGTTTCAGAAAAGACTACCTGCACACCTGCATCTATTAGTTTGCTCACAGATAACAGGTTTCGTTTTAATCCAGGGATATGCAACACACCATTAATCCTTTTTATTCTACCATCAGAAAACCTGATTCTAACTTTACCTCGACCAACAATGTCTAGATGTGAATCATCACCCAAGTACACCTTACCTCCATTAAATCCTTCATATTCAGAAAACCAATCTCTATTGGAAGTCATATGAAAAGATGCACCTGAGTCAATTAGCCAGGCATCATTACCTGCATGAGTCGCCAAAGCCGCAATAAATGCATCGCCATCTTCCTTGTCGGACTCAGAATCAGAATCGAACTTTTTCTTTTTCTTCTTCTTTTCTTCTTTACAGTCCTTACGGATGTGACCCGGTTTACCGCAATTCCAGCAAATGACTTTGGATTTTCCAGGAGATTTCGATCTCCCTTTGGATTTGGACTTGCCGCGCTTCTCATTCTTCTTGCCTTTCTCCTTAGGTCTTCCACGAACGGTTAGGGCTTCCTTTGAACTGATGGATACCTTCCTTCGCATCTCTTCACCGAGTAGGGCACCCACCACGTCTTCAGATTTCAAAACAACAGAAGTACTACCGATAGCCATAACAAGAGAATCCCACGAATCAGGCAAAGAACAAAGCAAGATCTGACATTTCTCCTCCTCATCCATCTTAACACCGACGGATACTAATTGAGCCACAATCATATTGAATGCTTCTAGGTGGTCTGCAATTCGTCCACCCTCTTCCATCTTCAAGGAATACAATTTCTTTCTTAAGAAAATTTGATTTAATAAAGATTTCACTTGATACATCTCACCAAGCTTAGTCCATAGCTTCTTTGCAGAGTTCTCTTCATGGACATTGATTAGAACAGAGTCTGCCAGGCACAGTCTGATTAGACCCTTGGCTTTTCGGTCCATAACATCATACTGAGCTGCTGCAGTAGGATCTGAGGGTCTTTGGACATTCGCATCAACAGCATCCCAAAGATCTCGATCTATTAGCAGATCTTCCATCTTCAGCTTCCACATCTCAAAATTACTTCCATTAAATTTCTCCACCTCTATTCTCCCTGACGAACTCGCCATCTGAATATTCCTGCAACAAGATCAAAAAGTGTCTTCTGCACAAGCTCCCACTCAAATCTGGATTAGTTCAAAAAACCCAACTGCCCACAATTGAAACCAAAGGTGATCAGGCTCTGATACCACTTGTAAGGAAGTAAAGTAGCGGAAACAACTTCCTACACTAACCTTGAGAGGAGGGTAATGCAAAACTTTTTCAGATTGTTACAACAGTTACAGAAAATAGAAATAGATATAATAGCATTCATACCACAACACAGTGATTTACGTGGGGAAAACCCTTTCGGGAGAAAAACCCCACCCTCCAAAAGCAGCTCAATATTTTATTCAGCAATCAAAAACAGATTACAAAATACTTGCAGAGCAAGCTCTTCGCAGGAGTAGCACTAAACAGAGATTCAGAGGCAACTCAATAGCCACAAGACTCTTACACACAACCTCTATCTCACACACCTCATAAATAGGAGATACAATACAGGAAACCATCAAACGGTATTACAAAACCATGGGCTAAAACCACCCAATAAGGTGTAGCCGACCTTATCTCCCTTCTATGACATGTTAAAGCACACATCAACACGTGTCGCTCCCTTTTACAACTCATTTATGTATTTGATACAAATTATTTTTCCTATTTCAAGAGTACAAACTTCCGGAGGCCATAACTTGAGAACCGAGTGTCCGATTGACGAACCGTTTGAAGCGCCGGAAAGCTCGCGAAGTGCTCTATCACCTCATAACCCACTTTGCCAGTTACGGCCACTTTTTAGGGCGTTTCAGAGCCTCTAAAGTCCCCAAAATTAAGTTTAAACATTTTATTGCACCCCTCCAAGACGAAAACTTTAATATCTTCAAAACTAGCTGTGACCTTGCGACGCAACTTTACCGGAATGCTTATCTAGCCAACCAGAAGCTTCAGGGAGAGTTTCGCACCATTTCGTGCTCAAATAAAAACTTACTATAAATAGTAACCTCGCATAAATTCAAGGTTGAGACACCATTTTTCCCAACAATAAGATCGCTCTCCACTTCCACCTTAAACCCTAGCTCAACATAAACCCTATTCGCAACTTCTTCAACAAATTAAAAAACCCTAGACATGATGTCCTTTTAAAGGAATCTGATTTCATGTCGGTCCAATAGGATTACATTACAATTTCCTAGGTTTAGTGAATCTAGACATACTTAGTAACATGACACAAGAATCATTCTCAATGTGTCGGCACCATCAAACAATCGGTGGATTGGTAACTCATCACAAAATTCTGGTTGGTAACTCATCACAGAGTGTTACTGTTTCATACAAAATGCCGGTTGCCAGTTTGACAAGAATGAAGACTAGTAAGAATGTGTTGTGCTGCTTTGCTTCCTCGTACCACTTGTGATCTGGGAACCGCTTGGGGTCGACATGCCACTTCAGACCGGGAAACACATTCTACAAAATCACCACTAGTCTAAAGACTAGAATACAACATACCAGTTGGAAAAAATACCGGTTGAGCATGAGCTCGTACATATAAAGGGGATCTCAATACAAGTGTGTGTCCATCAATGACAATCACAACATGAACATCAAAAATGCCAACAATCTCCCCCTTTGGCATTGATGGCAACACTTAGGAAATTAAAATTTTGACATCTAAGTGTTTTACAACAAAAACTTGCCATTAACAAAATTGCTCCCCCTAAGCATATAAACTATCCCTTAATCAACAAAGTGTATAGCAATTTTGCATTCAGAGCATAATCATCAGAGCATATAGCATATATCACAGCATATATCAAAATTTCAAAAAAAATACTTTTCCCTCTGATATACTTCTCCCCCTGATATATCAAAATTTCAAAATTTCAAGACAACCAAAATTTTAAAACCATATACTTCTCCCCCTTTGCCAACAATGACAAAGTGCCGCTGCAAAAACCTATTTCCATATATATATGTAGCATCCTAAAATTGTGACACTTGCAATTTTGACTGCATTTGGGTCTTCACGATGGCGATGCAACATGGAACCTGAATGGAGACCCCGAAACCTGTTTATGACATCAAAAACTGCATTTTTCAGCACCCTGGCCTAATCCCTCCTTGCACCCTGTTGTCCCGGGAGGTGGGACCATGGCACCCAGTGCCCTGGTCCTTCAGGACTAGGGCACCTAGCACCCTAGTCCCCCAGGACCATGGCACCCAGCGCCCTGGTCCCTAGCCCTATTTTGGGCCCGGTCTCTTGTGGGCATCGGGTGTTTAAGTTTGCAAATTGGAAAATAATGTTTCCTGGTCAGCCTAAGGTCGGGAAAATTAGTTTATCAACCCTAATTGACAAGTATATAAACTACATTTCCTCTCCCATTTGAGGAGGTCAGAAAAGGAAAAGGACATATGTGTACAAGAGGTGAAAGCGCTAGGCAAACATTCAAACATTCAAGCATTCAAGCATTCCTTCAAGCAATTGAGCATTCTAAGTCTCCATTCAAGGCTAAGTGTTGCATTCAAGACAAGGATTCAACCATTGAAGAGGAGATCACATACAACATACAACACACTACATACATTACACCTTCGCATGTAAGAATACAAACATTCTTACAACAAGGTATCAGTACTTGTTTACATTACAAACATTTACATTTACAGCATTCTCATTTCCTGGTTAATTCCAAAACTGGGGTTTGACCTAAAGGCAAACCCCTCATCCCTAACCCCCCAATCATCCTCTCTTTTTTGTGTGTAGGTTGCAGGTACGCAGCTGTAATTGAAGATCTGGAATCCTTGTGCAAAGACGAACAGATCCCCCTTCGTTTCGCGGATTTTTCGGAGGACCGTGTGCACACCGGGCGCCATCGTCCCGTCAACTTTCGCTCAAATTTGCAGAACAGCACCATCTCGACATTTTACTACTAATTCCAGGTCCGCAGCTTCATCCCATATCCCTATCTCTGTTTATAAGCAAATCTTTCCTACTTTACATGCATTCCTAGTTCAATCTTTCTTTATACATTCTTTACAAAAGAGGGTATCCTTGATGTCTTAACCCTTGAAACTCATTTAGAATCCAATCTTGCATTGCGTGGGATTGGATCTTGTGGGTTTCAACCCCTCTTTTGAAAGTAAAGTCTCCCCTAAGTGAAAACCATCAACCCTAGTGACTCCCCCTTCTCTCTCCTTGGAGTTGGGGAGGGGAGAACAACTAGGGTTCGATTTTTCCGCTTTACATTTTGGTGAACCCGACGTGAACATCCTCATTCTAATTATTCATGGTTAGATCTGAAAATTTTGCTTTCCTAATTATATTTCCATGTTTAATCTTTTGCAAATTTTAGAGGTTAATTGCATAAAAACCCTAAAATTTTCTTTTTAGTAATTAAACTTGTGAAATGTTTAATTGTTAAATGCTTGTTTCAGATCTACCCTTCTATTGCAAATTGTCAATTCATATTTGTGCTTTAATTCTGAAAATTAAGTGGTTAAATGTCAAAACCCTAATTTTTAAGACCTTCTTGATTCAACCTTTGACCGATAATTTCACTGATCAAAACACCTCCAAATCGGCTGTAACTTTGGATTCCGCAATAAAATCACAATATCTTTCATCCCTGAAAATTTGGAAAAAAGTTGCGAGGACCGTGTGCACCCCGAGCGCCATTGTCCTCGACATTTTTTTCCAAATTTCGGGAGCTAGATCTTACTGTATTTTTCTGCTAAAATCCAGAATTTTGGCTGATTTTATCAATTCTAACACTTTCAAAATTAAAGTCAAAGTTGGTCTAGCGATTGCTAGGATTGAGGCTTCTAATCATTCAAATATTGTTGAAATTGAAATTTGTGTTAAAATTGTGTTTCTTACAGTCCTAAATCTGAAAAGTGTGTTAGCATTCATTCAAAATTTCAGTGTTTTATTCAAATTTTTGGAGTTTGTGACTTTTGAAATTAAGTGTTTAATTGCAACAACTTTGATTTCCAATTTCAAAATCGAATATTGCATGAAATCGAGTCAACTTTTAAATTTCAAAACTTGCATTGCTTTCAGTATTCCCTCTAAAATCATAAAATTCAAAATTTCAGTTTCCCCCTCTTTTTCAAAATTCAAATTTTACATTTTTCAACAATCTTGGTAGGGTTCAATTTTGAGATTGCAACTTTAATTTGGCCTATCTACAGATCGTAAAATCACTCAATTTTTTCAAATTAGCTTTAAAATCATCATAACTTTCATCCTTGAAAAATTTCAAAAAAAGTTGCGAGGACCGTGTGCACTCCGTTCGCCACGGTCCCGGACATTTTTTCTGAAATTTCGGGAGATTGTCCTGATTGCATTTAACAGCTTAAATCTAGGAGATTGGCTGATTTTATTGAAATTTGCTACCTCTAAAATTCAAAATCTTCTATCTCTCTTTAGTGCATGAGTTTTACAACAATAAGCCCTACTAACACTATTCCCGTTAGACGAAGCCTTAGAATTAAGTCTTTCCAAGGTGTAATTACCGAGGAGATGGAACCTAATTTGAATGGCCCTCTTAATGAGGACATGGGTAATTCCTCTAATCCTCTTAATGATGAAGAAGCTCTCCATGAGGTTTCTGTAGAACAACTTTCAAAATTGGATAAACAATCTGATGATTTTCGACAATGGATGTCTCAAGAATACCCTGATAGTGAAGCTCTTTCATTAATTGAGGGTTTAAAACGTATGGTTCAAAGTGATAAGAATGGAATTGATATTTTGCATGGTATTGCACACATTGTGGATTTGAATGTGATGCCTATGAAGAATTGTGTTGAAACCTTAGGTTATACACAACCTCCTACTCAAGTTAATCATTCTATTCCTTTGACAACTTCTATTGCTAGTATACCTACTTTTACATCAAACATAGTGACTACTTCAATACAAGACATTCCTCCTATGATCACCAGTCATGGGGGAAATCCCTCTTCTTCAATCAACCCTCTTCCTTCATTCAATCTGACTTCTTCATTCATTCCTTCAATGAGTGTCCCTATTTCATCTCCACAAATAAACATGACGCAAGGGGGCAATTCATTTAACCATTCCATTCCTCCTTGTAGTGTTCCTCCTTTCCAATCATCTCCTATGACTAACTATCATAGTGTCCCACCACCTTACTCTCTACCTTCTTTCAATAACATAATACCTCCATCACAATCTAACACATCTAATATGAACTGTTCGACTGAAGCGACCATTAACAATCTTGCACAAACTGTCTCTTCTTTACAGCAACAAATTGCCTCTATGAATCAATCTAAGTTTAGTGTGCCCACATTTGATGTTGCGAGCCCACTTTCTCTTGACATTGTTCGAGCTATCCCCCCTAAACATGTTGAAATTCCACATTTGGAGCTTTATAATGGTAAGGGTGATCCTCTAACACATGTTAAGACCTTTCAAACAATATGTACTGATTTTGCTTATGACCAAAGGTTGCTTGCAAAACTGTTTACTAGAACATTAAGAGATAAAGCCCTACAATGGTATTGCTCGTTGCCTTCCTATTCTATTGCTTCTTTCGAACAACTTGCAAATGCTTTGATTCAACAATTTCAAAACAATATAAGTCCTAAAGTTACTTTGATTGATTTAATGCATTGTAAACAAGGTGTTAAAGAAAAAGTGACTGATTTCATTGGTAGATATAAGCATTTGTATGCTCAAATTTCTTTTCCAATGCCTGACAATGATATTCAAAGAATCTTTATTTCTAATTTACAAAAAGATATTAGAGAAAAACTCCTATTTTTTGAGTTTACTTCTTTCCAACAGTTGTGCGCAACTCTTCACAATTATCAACTGACTGTGAGTCAAATGGAACAAGCAAATCCTATGGCTCCGAGTGATAACAGTGATAGTAGTCAACAACCATTTGGGAAGTTTAAACCGAACAGAGAGTTAATTAAATTCAAAGAAAACATCATCAACAACAATGTGAATGCGGCATCAGGTGTGCCTCCTATTTCTAAGTTTTTCAAGAAAGAAAGAAAGTTCACTCCTTTGAATGAATCATTGCATAGTATTATGAATAAGTTATTGGAACAAAATGTGCTTACTCTTCCTCCTATAAGGCAAATAGATCCTGCAAAGATTAATTCACCCTATTTTGATAACAAATCTTTTTGTCAATTTCATCGTCATCCTGGGCATGATACTAAAAAATGTTTTGCTTTAAAGGGTAGAATTCAAGATTTGATTGATAATAATACTACTTTTGTTTCTGGAGTGAATGATAAAGGCAACACATCTGTAGCCCCTCCTAACCAAAATCTTCAGATTTTTACTGATCCATTGCCTTCTCATACCTCTAATGCGATTGATACTAATGATTCCTCTGTCTCACCTGATGATCTTGTGTCTATGACTCCGAATGTGATTAACTTTGTAGAGCAGCAGAAAATCCCTAAAGAACCTTCCATCACCTTTGATTCTAGTGAAACTATCAGGGCACCTGATGGTCCTTTATATATAGTTGCAAAAGTCAAGAATACACCTTGTCGTGGAGTGCTTATTGATCCATCTTGTTTGGTTAATATCATTACTGAAGAATTTCTTTTTACTTTGCAGTTGAATCAAGTGATCTATGATGAAAATAATGTGGTTGTCAAACTATTTGATGCATTTTCTTCTCCTGCAATTGGTTCTATTACATTACCTATTGAGGTCCATAACAAATCCCTTGATGTGGACTTTGCTATTATTCCATCATCCGAACAATTTTGTGTGAAGCTAGGCTATCCTTGGCTATCTTCCATGAAAGCTATTGCTTCTCCTATTCACAAGTGTTTGAAATTTCCCCATAATGGTGAAGTTGTTACTATCAATCATAGTCTCTTTCAACCAGTTGAAAGAACTTCTAGCGTTCCTATTGATTACTTTTGGCCTAAACAATTCCAATCTCTTCCTTCGTGAAGTGATCATCTTTTCAAATCTTATCAAAAGTGGAAAAAAGATATGATCCTATCTCTAAGTGAACCTAGAACACCCAAACTTGACATTCCTCTCGTTCTTGAGAAGGAAGTTCTTCCTTTGAAAGATAAAACTAATGTCTTTCCTCAAGAAGATTCCCAACCCATTCCTATGAATGTGACTATGCCTATATTTAATAAACTTCCTAAAAGTAGACCTATAACTCCTCGTCATGATGGGCTTGGTCTCCTTCCTAAACCAAATACTCCTCCCTTATATGGAGGGGTTCCTCCTCCTTCCTCTTATGGAGAGAAGAGACCTTCCTCTTCTCCTATTATTCAACCTAAGAGACCACAACCTAAACACCCAAGTGATAAGGATGAGAACATTCCTCCTCCTCAATCTTCGCAACTTCCTACTAAGACTAGATAAAATCATTCTGCACGTGAATGCTGACGAAAGCGTCGTCTTAGAGCTCAGGCAGCTGCTTCTCAAACTTTGCAATCCCCAAAAACACCTTCAACTAATATTATTCCATTTTCTCCTCAGCCGACGATTGAGCTGAAATCTCCTAAACATAAGATGCAGGATGGTCTTGATCCTGTGCGAGTTAAAGATCCTTTTTTTATAAATCTTGATGATGATATAGATGAGAATGTTATTCATGATGAAAATGTTACTCCTGTTCATTCTGATAGTGAATATGAATATGTTGATGTTGATAACTATCTATCTAACGAATTTTCTAAAGCACTTATCCTAGCTCCTAGACAAGAACACCGTGGCTTGGGGTATGAACATAGCCCTTGTTTGGATCTTGTGATAGCTCCATCTGCTGTGTTGGATGTTCCTCCTCTATCGTGTTTCCTACCTTCCCGAAATATTGACCAGCAAGATCGGGGGGTAGATGACGTGCTAGACTAGTTCATTAGCATAGCAGACTCTCTCCTCTTCTCTTTTGTTACTTCTTCTATGTGTTATTCTCATTCTTCTATTTGTTGTCCTTGGTGTTGTCTACTTGAGGACGATGCAAAACATTGAGATCTCTTTTGGTCTCTCATGTTGACTCAAAAGACACATGTGTTCCCTTCTTCTAGGTGACCTTCCTTGATTGAGGAATGAAGAACAATTATGCATACATACATATGATATACATGAATTATCATACAGCATACTAACCCCGAGGAAAGCAAAGTCACCTTGTGCTTTGTGTTTTGTGTCTATTATCCTTGGGCTTATCTCACACTTGGGGGCTAAATCCTTGTCATAACGTGCTCCTTTCTCATTTCTTATATGTATCACTACCTTAAAGCAATCACCCCAGGTGAGGTGTGTGCAATCACTTTAACGTAGGGGGGCATACATCCCGTTCATATCTTTTCAAGATACTTGAAAATTTCTTGACAAATTTAGCTTTGCCTTGAAAATTTTTGATATCTTTCTTGCATGACTCATAGTGAGGGAGCCTTACTACTGACAATCATGGTTCTCCCTCGTTATCTTCCCTTTTACTTTGTCAATCGAAGTCGTAAGATCCTTAGTCCACTGGGGGCTCGGTGTATCTTGCCTCCTTGACGTGGTAAAAGTTTTTCAATGTTGTTTCCTTGTACTTTACCAGAAGTATGAGTGTACGCTTATACTCCCGCTAAAGTGGGGGCTAAATGTAGCGTCCTAAAATTGTGACACTTGCAATTTCAACTGCATTTGGGTCTTCACGATGGCGATGCAACACGGAACCTGAATGGAGACCCCGAGACCTGTTTATGACATCAAAAACTGCATTTTTCAGCACCCTGGCCTGGTCCCTCCTTGCACCCTGTTGTCCCGGGAGGTGGGACCATGGCACCCAGTGCCTGGTCCTTCAGGACTAGGGTGCCTAGTGCCCTGGTCCCACAGGACCATGGCGCCCAGCGCCCTTGTCCCTGGCCCTATTTTGGGCCCGGTCTCTTGTGGGCATCAGGTCTTTAAGTTTGCAAATTGGAAAATAATGTTTCCTGGTCGGCCTAAGGTCAGGAAAATCAGTATATCAACCCTAATTGACAAGTATATAAACTACATTTCCTCTCCCATTTGAGGAGGTCGGAAAAGAAAAAGGACTTATGTGTACAAGAGGTGAAAGCGCTAGGTAAACAATCAAACATTCAAGCATTCAAGCATTCCTTCAAGCAATTGAGCATTCTAAGTCTCCATTCAAGGCTAAGTGTTACATTCAAGACAAGGATTCAACCATTGAAGAGGAGATCACATACAACATACAACACACTACATACATTACACCTTCGCATGTAAGAATACAAACATTCTTACAACAAGGTATCAGTACTTGTTTACATTACAAACATTTACATTTACAGCATTCTCATTTCTTGGTTAATTCCAAAACCGGGGTTTGACCTAAAGGCAAACCCCTCATCCCTAACCCCCCAATCGTGCTCTCTTTTCTGTGTGTAGGTTGTAGGTACGTGGCTGTAATTGAAGATCTGGAATCCTTGTGCAGAGACGAATAGATCCCCCTTCGTTTCGCGGATTTTTCGGAGGACCGTGTGCACGCCGGGCACCATCGTCCCGTCAACTTTCGCTCAAATTTGCAGAACAGCACCGTCTCAACATTTTACTGCTAATTCCAGCTCTGCAGCTTCATCCCATATCCCTATCTCTATTTATAAGCGAATCTTTCCTACTTTACATGCATTCCTAGTTCAATCTTTCTTTCTACACTCTTTACAAAAGAGGGTATCCTTGATGTCTTAACCCTTGAAACTCATTTAGAATCCAATCTTGCATTGCATGGGATTGGATCTTGTGGGTTTCAACCCCTCTTTTGAATGTAAAGTCTCCCCTAAGTGAAAACCATCAACCCTAGTGACTCCCCCTTCTCTCTCCTTGGAGTTGGGGAGGGGAGAACAACTAGGGTTCGATTTTTCCACTTTACAATATATAAAAGAGTTTATGACAATAATGAATAATACTTGTCAAAAACTGCTTTATAGTCCTGCAAAAATTGTTTCATGGAGAGAGACCAGGACCCTAGTAGGGAGGTTGCCACTTCCTTCTCTATCTGCATTTGTGCTACCTGCTCCTCCATGGCATCGATTGTTGTCAGTTCTTGGGTGACTGTCAGTTCATCTAGGTTCAGATAGAATTTCTGAAGAATTTGCAGTTGTGGAAGTAATACCAGTTGAAGTTCTTGCAAATCCCTAGACCTTGTGCTGATCTCTTGCTCTATCTTGGCTAACTGGATCTGGAACCGGTGAACGGTTTGCCCATTTGCTGCAAAGGAGTCGTAAGGGGTCTTGAATGTGCTTAAGTAGGACTGTAAGTCTATTTGAAGCTATTGCTTCTTGGCTAGCACATCATCACAGAACAAATGAGGTTGACAGATTTTGCTGAGTAGCAAGTTTCCCTCATCCAAAGCACTCCTTATGTCCTTTTGATCCTTTGACAGTTCAGTCCTAAGCTCATTCAGTTTCTTCACCAGAGCAACATTAAGAGCCTTTTGGTGCTCTTTCTTCACATTGGCCTTAGCTACTTCTTCTAGGCTCTGCACTTGATCATCCACTACAGTACACAGAAGTTTGAGTTGTGCTAGTGATGAATCAGTGTCAGGAAGATTAGTACCGGGGATTAAACCGATAAGTGTGTCTATAGTTTCCTGAATGATGTCTTTTTCCTTTTTCCTCCAAATGATCTCAAGGTGCTCTTGAGAAACCTTGATGCTCTGTAGAAGCTTCGACTCACTTGCAGATTGGAGATCGATAGGACTAGAAAGATCAACTGGTGAGGGTTGACTTCCGGTTGCCTTTGGAGTCTCCAACTGAGAGCTTTTTGCCGCTTGACGTTCCTTGGCTTCTTCAACCTTTTCCTTCTCTTCTGCTCTTCCTTTTCTTCTTCTTCCCACTTCTTTTTCTCTTCCTCTTCCTTTTTCTTCTTTTCTTCCTCTTCCTTCTTTTCCTCCTCTTCCCTCTTCCTCTTTTCTTCTTCTTCCTTTTTCCTCTTTTCTTCTTCTTCCTTCTTCCTCTTTTCTTCTTCTTCTTCCTTCCTCTTTTCTTCTTCTTCTTTCTTCTTCTTTTCTTCCATGTCCTCTTCTTTCTTTTTCCTTTCTTCTTCTTGCTTCTTCTTTTCTTCATCTTTTCTTTTCTCCTCTTCCTCTTTCTTTTTCTCTTCCTCCTTTCTCTATTTCTCATCTTCATCCTTCTTCTTTTTCTCTTCTTCCTTGTCTTTTGCCACTTGCTGTGTGTCCACAGCTTGTTCACCACCCTTATCGGCCTGTTGCCCCTATTCAGTTCCCCCAGAAGGTATGTCCTGAGTGACATCTTCTATATCTAGGGCATTGACATCTATGGTGTCGATTGGTTCCTCCACCAAGTTTCCTTCCTCATCAAAAACTTCATCCGATTTGGAAATAACCGGTTCCTTTTCTGCTTGGAGGTTGGCCATTTGAGCTTTGTGTGAGCTGATAGCATGGGCCATGTGTTGATGTGTATCCTTTTCTACATCATCAACCCTCCCTTCCAACAACCAGAGTCTTCTTCTCCTTATGAAGAAGAGACCTTTATTTTGATCTAATACATCAAATAATTCTGAATTTGAGAGTTCGGGGAAGTAATGTGCAAAAAATTTCTCCCTAATCTCTTGTTCCTTTTCAATGGCAATGCACCATTTGTTATCCAATGCTTTATTCAATGAATCCGGTGTCAGAGATTTAATCTCTGATGGTGACCGATCATTTTTGCATAAATAAAGATTGATTTCCTGCAGTACTTCATCTTTTTCTTCACTATTGAAATCATCATAATAATCAGTTAAATCATGAAGTAACTTTCTCCTAATATTCTTTACTATTCTTTGACAATGTGTCAAAGGTTTGTAAGAGGAGATATCTATATTTACCAGTGTGGATGTTGCCGGTTCATTCTTCTTCACCTTCTTGGT
The DNA here is from genome assembly GCF_030272615.1 of Cryptomeria japonica. Taxonomy (NCBI): domain Eukaryota; kingdom Viridiplantae; phylum Streptophyta; class Pinopsida; order Cupressales; family Cupressaceae; genus Cryptomeria; species Cryptomeria japonica. The sequence continues at coordinate 148,742,530 of NC_081406.1, read as the reverse complement.
CTGTCTAGCCTTCTTTGGCTATTCATCAGACTTAGTTTCTTCGGAGTCCAGTTCATTTGCCTTAGTCTTCCTCTTTCTTTCAAAGACTTTTTCTAGTGTTACCTCTGGTTTCTTCTTTGTCGGTGACCGCTTGGTCACTCTTGGAGTCTCAGTGGTAGCTGGTGCTGATGCCGCAAGCTTAGCTTTCTTGGTTGCCAGTTCTTTTCCCTTTTTCACCGATGGTTCTTCAATCGGTGCGATCCTCTCCAAGTAGGTTCCGGTTCATTTTGCCTTTGGATCAAGAGGCGAGGCAATAAGGGTTGAAGCATACCCTTCCAACATGTCAAACATGACCTCATAGCCCATAGTCTCCACTTCCTCCATTCTAAGTTCAACAGCCTCCATTAGACATTTGTCCACCTGAATAGTGAAACAGATGTCATCGTCATACTTCTTCATTATGTCACCTAAGATTCGCACCCTTTGATTCATCTTTCTTCTAAACTCATCAAAGTATTTGTTCAATATCTCAGGGTAGCTAGTTCCAATGGCTTGCACACTTTCCTTTATCTGCTTGGTTACCGGTTGGTCTGGGGACCACTGGACATCTCCTACACCCAGAAAGTAGCCTTGGAAATAGAAAAACAACCCTACCAGTAGTTGTCTGAATTTAAATCTTAGTGAATTGTCCTTCTTGATTACCTTGAGATTTAACAGGAGTTGCCTTTGCATACCAGTGCATAAGTCAAATGATTTATCCTCTATAATCATTCGGTAAGTGGCATTTACCGTTGCAGCAGATACAGAATTAATCCTGCTGGTCGAGAATGTCCTGTAGCCTATCACCATGCAAACGTGTTTTACCAGTTCATCCTTGATAGAATTAACTATCATACCTCATGAATCACTTGTCGAACTGGTGAGCTTGGTCATTTCCATTTTTCTTACCATTCTCAGGGCTAGCACTTCCCCTGTGTTGCAAAAACTAGTGATTGCATGAATTGCTTCAAGCGTGATATCATGCGTTCTCTCCAGGTACATCTTGTCACCATGGACTCTACTCAAGATGATTCTGATGTGATCCTCTATGAAATATTCTAGAAAATACATTGCATTATGGAGTTTCTTCTTCTCTAAGATACTGAACTTCGGTTTAATCCTTTTGTCCTTTCCACAAAATAGACCTAATTGAGTATGAATGGCTAAGGACCCTAGGTCTTCTATCTTGCAATCAATATAGTCTGAAATTCCTTCTTTGACTATGACTCTAGCTAGGACTTGTGACAAAGCATTATACTTGGACTTCCTCTGAATGAAATTTTCTGACTCAATGGATGTGCTTGAACTGGTATGAGATGCGGAAGCCATTGAAGAGTATTTCAAGAACACGAAAAATACCTTTCAAACGCAAATTTAGGGCTTCCTGATTCTACTTTACTTCACTCTCTATTGGATGCCAAATCACCGCTTTGAGTTCTCCACTGCCAATTGCAAACTATATTTGAATCTCTTTCAAATCTCTCCAATTCCTTGAAATCTAAGCTCAAATTGCCTTCTCTTCACTCTGTACTTGAAAACTTTCCTTCACTCGAAAATCAGATAGTGAGAAATGATTTGAAAATTGCATTTATACATGTCTCTCACCTACCATCATTAATGCCCCTATATTAGGGCGTAAACCCTAATTTGCCTCTTTACCATTTCCGGTCTTCTGCCAGGCGACAGGTGTAGTAAACTGGTTAAGGTCTTTTACCGGTGTTAACGGGAGGTTCAAAAGCATTTTGCCATTTTCTCCCCCTAACCCTTTGAGGCTTAATTTGCCAGTTCTGGTAATTCCACACTGGGTGCAAGAACCGGTTCCTCCTCCAATAATACTGGTTTCTTCTTCCATATTTTCTTCATGTCTTCTTGAACTTTTTCAACCTCTATTTCTCCTTCCTGAGTGACCGGTATATCATCAGATATACTTTTTCTGCTTCTGCAGAATCTTGCAATGTGACCCGGTTTGTTGCAGTGATAGAAAACAAGTCCAGGTGCTTTCCAAGGTCCATTGTACATGTTTCCATTCTTCCTTTTGCATGTTGCAGTAGTGTGACCATGACCATGCAGATCATACAACTTTCTCTCCATCCAGTTGCCGCTTGATGACCACCACTTCTTGACTGATGATTGAAGACATTATACCGGTTGTGGTTCCGGTTCATAAAAGATTTAGGACCAGTTCCTTTGGTCCTCTAAGGATATCTTCCAGTGTTATCCATTACAGACCTGCATTCAAATGCTCTATGCCCAAACTTGTTGCATGCATAACAATGACCATTGAACTTATTGGATCTACGTACATTGTTGATAAAGTAAGGAAAATTATTGTAGGCCTTACTCCTACATACATTGGCAGTGTGTCCTTCTTAAAGACAATTAAAGCAAACAAGTTTGAATTTTTGCTTACCTTTTCCTTTGAGTGTCGGTTTCTTCTTTGATGCTTCAGCATTTGTTCCTGAGGATTCTCCTTCCTCATGTCCAGAAAAACCAAGACCATTGGTATTCTTTGCCGGTCTAGATGACTCAAGCTTTTGCTCTAGCCTGACTGTACTTTTGCCAAACTTAGCTAGTATTTCCTTTGATTCAAAGAGTTCTTTGGAAATAGCAGTGTTTGTCTCCATAAGACTTGCATTTTCAGAGATGGCAATGTTTAGTTCTCCTTGCATGTCTTCTTTCTCCATTCTGCTCTCATGAAGGCGAGCAGTTAGTGCACTAATCTCATGTTTTAACTTGGAGATCTCATGATCTCTATCTTTTACCAGATCTTCAGCTTTTCTCCAATTCTCAAGCTCTTGGCTAAATCGAATAGTCAGTCCTTCCAACTCCTTTCTCAAATTGGAGTTTGAATCATTCAGCTTATTCACTTCAACAATCATAGCTTCCATGTTAGCTTCATCTTCAGAACTAGTTTCAGATAGTTCCATCAGCCTCTCTGCATGTTCTCTTCTTTTTGCTTGAGATGCCTTGTATTTGACCATAAGATCATCATAGGCTTGCTCAGACTTAGTGAGCTGTTGATTAAGTTCCCTCAATGTGTATTCCCCCATATCTCTTTCCAAGTGGTTAAACTTATAGAAAGGTTGGCTCTGATACCAATTGATGAATACTAAGAGGGGGGGGTGAATTAGTATGCCAAAAATCTTTGCACTAAAACACTTACACAATCTAAAGATAAACCGGTAAAGCAGTCTAACAATCAAACCGGTTATCACACATACAAACCAAAATGCAAATAAAACATTCACCCACAAAAGCAATACAACCATAACACAAGATATTTGATGTGGAAACCCAACTGGGAAAAACCACGGTGAAATGGAACTCACAAGTCACTATCTGCAGAATAGAAACCAGACCGGTTAAGGTCTTACAATGTTCTTCACCAGAATAGATCCTGTTAGAAATCTCAATCTCTGTTAGGAGATAAGTCCAATTAAAGACTACCTTGTTAGAGGATTTTAGATTCACATGTGTGAACCACCTTGTTAGAGGATTTTACAAAGGCTTTGAGGCCTACCTGGTTAAGGGCTACAAACTTGTCAAAGATGTGAGTAATCAACAAGTGTTTGATCTATCTACTAGCACAGATTGCTTGGTTAGATCTAGTTTAGCTCACAGCTAATGCATTCCAGCATTACTTCAGTCTCCTCTATCTCTCTCAGTTACAACTCGATCTTCTTTGATAAGATCGCTCTCCACTTCCACCTTAAACCCTAGCTCAACATAAACCCTATTCGCAACTTCTTCAACAACTTAAAAAACCCTAGACATGATGTCCTTTTAAAGGAATCTGATTTCATGTCGGTCCAATAGGATTACATTACAATTTCCTAGGTTTAGTAACATGACACAAGAATCACTGTCAATGTGTCGGCACCATCAAACAATCGGTGGATTGGTAACTCATCACAAAATGTTGGTTGGTAACTCATCACAGAGTGTTACCAGTTCATACAAAATGTTAGTTGCCATTTTGACAAGAATGAAGACTCGTAAGAATGTGTTGTGCCACTTTGCTTCCTCGTATAGCTTGTGATCTGTGAACCGCTTGGGGTCGACATGCCACTTCAGACCGAGAAACACATTCTGCAAAATCACCACTAGTCTAAAGACTAGAATACAAAATACCGGTTGGAACAAATACCGGTTGAGCATGAGCTCGTACATATAAAGGGGATCTCAATACAAGTTTGTGTCCATCAATGACAATCACAACATGAACATCAAAAATGCCAACAAAAACTAGGTGTAATGGAATTCATGACAGCAGCAGTGAGTGGGAAGATAGAAGAGAAGGGTAAAATGGTGGCAATAGAGGATGAAGTCCCTTCCCCAGACCCTGTCATTGATCAAGAACAATTATTGAAGGCTTTGAAGGCAATGAGTATAAAGTATTTGGAAGGATTACCACTATTTTGTGGCAAGATGGAAGTAGACTTAGTAATGGAATGGATAGAGGATATGGAAAATCATTTTGAGTGTGAAGGTGTGACTAAGGCCCAAAAGGTTAAGGTGGCTAAGTCAAGAATGAGAGGTGTTTTCATTACTTGGTGGAAGTTTATACAAAATGAGAGAGAAAGAGAAGGTAAGATCCCCATCTCTACTTGGAAAGGGATGGTAAGCAAAATCGGAGTGACTTATCTCCCTGAGGATTATGAAGTGCAGTTGCATAGGAAAAGACAGAACCTAAGGCAAAAGGAGTTAGATGTAAGTACCTACACTAAAGAGTTCTAGAAGTTGTGTCTAAGGTCAAAAGTGATGGAGGATTAAAGCATTAGAGTAGAAAGGTATCTTAACGGTCTGAGATGGAACATACAAGAGGAATTAAGTTTGTTGAGTCCAAATACCATTCACAAATGTTATCAGTTGGCCTTGAAAGTAGAAGAAAAGAATAAGATGAAACATGAAAGCACTAGTAGAGGCAAAGGTAGAGGTCAAGATATAAAAGGTTATAGAGGGAGCTACAGAGGAAGTGAAGTAAGATCACAAGGAGAGTCAAAATTGACTGAGCAGACTAATGAATCCGGTGGAAGAGGAAATTATGGTAGAGGAAGAGGTCATAACAACAACAACAAAAACAACAAAGGTAGATCTGGAAGTTCTAGCGGAGGTTCATACTTTGCAAACATGAAGTGTTACCACTACAGTAATTTTGGTCATCCTGCCTATAGGTGTCCGGAGAAGGAAACTTCATCACGTTCAGAGAAAAGAATCAATTATGTGAAAGAGGATTTTAGTAGTTTGAAGTCTCCTGAAGTAAACCTTGACTCAGAGAATGGTGAGAATCTAATGGTTAGAAGGGTACTAATCAGGGAACCGGTTAAGTAAGAGCCTAAACAGAGGAGGTCTCTTTTCAGAGTAAAGTGCAAGATACTTGGTAATGTCTGTAAAATGATCATTGACTCAAGATCAATGGACAATATCATCTCCGAAGAAGCAATAAGTAAACTTGGGTTGAGTAGCATGCCACATAGTCATCCTTACAAGGTCACATGGTTGAATAAAGGACAACATGTGTTAGTTAATGAACATGTATGGGTCGAATTTGCAATTGGGAAATATTCTGACAGAATTTTATGTGATGTTCTACCTATGGATGCTTGTCATTTGCTGCTAGGCAGACCGTGGCAATTTGACAGAAAAGCTATCCATGATGACAAAAAGAACTCCTATGCATTCACAAAGGAAGGGGTGACATACAGGATTCAGTCTTTGGTAGAGGATGAAGGAACCAAGACTAGTGGTCCTAATGTGTTGTTGGCTGGAGGAAAAGATTTTTTGAGAGATCTCAAGAAAGGAGATGGAGAACATTATGCTCTCTAAGTGAAACCTAGTCAAGAAAAGAAGACTGAACAAGAAATTTTACCTAAAGAGGTTCAACAGTTGTTAGAACAGTTCAAGGACATTGTGAGTGATGGAACACCCACAATGCTGCCTCCTCCCAGAGTAGCAAGTCACCAGATAGAATTTATACCCAGAGCATCATTGCCCAATAAGGCTGCATATAAGATGACTCGTGAACAAAACAAAGAAGTGGCAAGACAAGTACAAGAGTTGCTTGATCAAGGTCTAGTCAGAAAAAGTATAAGCCCATGTGTTGTGCCAATGGTGTTAGCAACCAAGAAAGGAGGTAAATGGAGATTATGTACTGATTCTTGGGCAATAAATAGAATCACCATAAGACAGATTTCCTATCGCTAGAATTGAGGATTTAATGTATTGTCTTGGAGAAGAAAAGTATTACACTAAGTTGGATTTAAAGAGTGGATATCACCATATCCGGATTAAAGAAGGGGATGAATGGAAAACAACTTTTAAGACTACAGAGGGGTTATATGAGTGGTTAGTTATGCCATTTGGGCTTACTAACGCCCCTAGTACTTTCATGAGGTTGATGAATGAGGTATTGAAGGACTACTTAGGTAGATCTGTAGTGGTATACCTTGATGATATCCTCATATTCAGCAAAACAGAGGAAGAGCATCTTCAACACTTGCAGATTGTATTGAGGAAACTGCATGAGGAACACTTGGCAATCAATCTTGAAAAATGTGAATTCATGAAGCAAGAACTCATTTATCTGGGTTTTGTTGTATCCCAAGGCACTTTGGAAATGGATCCTAGCAAGGTGAAAGCAATATAGAGTTGGCCTACACCGAAAACTTCTACTAAGGTAAGAGGTTTTCATGGACTTGCCCAATTTTATAGGAAGTTCATTCGAGGTTTTAGTGAAATTTGTGCTCCTATTCTTGATACAATTAAGGGTGGGTTGAAAACTAAGTTTAGGTGGACTAAAGACGTTGACCAAGGGTTTGAGTTTCTTAAAAATAGGATAGCTACCCAACTCATCCTAGTTTTACCAAGTTTTGATAAGTTGTTTACCCTAGAATGTGATGCTAGTCATATAGCAATAGGAGTTGTTTTAAACAAAGAGGGAAGACTAGTAGCATTCTTTAGTGAGAAATTGAATGATGCCAAGAAGAGATACTCATCCTATGACTTAGAATTTTATGCCTCAGTGCAAGCTCTTAGGAAGTGGAGGCATTATCTTTTGCCCAAAGAATTTGTAGTGTTTACAGATAACCACGCTTTGAGTTTTATCAATTCTCAAGAAAAGTTGAGCAATAGACACATCAAATGGATAGAATACCTGTAGGCATACACTTTCACTATCAAGCACAAAAAGGGACAGCTGAACAAGGTAGTAGATGCCTTAAGTAGAAAACTTCTCACTATCCAAGAAGTGACTTTGCAGAGCATAGGTATGGAGAGTTTCAAGGAGCTTTATAGGGAAGATGAAGACTTCTCTGAGGTATACAAGGTATGCAGTGAGTTTAATAATCATTTCAATATCCAGTATGCAGATTACACATTGTAGAGTGGTCTTTTGTTTAAGGGGTGTCAGTTATGTGTGCCAAGAGGATCTATAAGGGAAAATCTCATATAGGAAAAACATAATGGAAGTCTTAGTGGATATTTTGGTCTGAATAAAACACTTCAGTTGGCGCAAAGATTTTATTATTGGCCGAAAATGTATAAAGATATCAGGAAGTATGTTGAGCAGTGTATTGTGTGTCAGAAAGCCAAGGGTACTAGTTCAAATGCTAGACTATACCAACCTTTACCAATTCCCAAAAGACCATGGGAGTGCATCAGCATGGATTTTATTGTGGGTTTGCCAAAAACCAAGACTAGCCTAGATAGTATTTTTGTCATTGTTGACCAGTTTAGTAAAATGAGTCATTTTGTTCCATGCAAGACTATGCATGATGATAGTTACATTGCACATTTATTTTTCAAAGAGGTGGTAAGAATTCATGGGCTGCCTCTCAGTATAGTTTCAGATAGGGATGTGAAGTTTATGGGACACTTTTGGAAAACTCTGTGGACAAGACTGGGAACTAACCTTTCTTTTGGTTCTGCTTGTCATCCACAAACAGATGGTCAAACTGAGGTCATTAACCAAGTATTGGATAATCTTTTGAGGTGTCTAATGAAAGAGTATGGATAGATGTGGGATCAAGTGCTACCATAGGTAGAATTTGCATATAATGATAGTGTCAACAAAACTATAGGTAAGAGTCCTTTTGAGATTGTTTATGGACTCCACCCACGCGGTGTTTGTGAACTTCGAGATTTGGGAATCCTGGAAGGAAGAAGTGGACATGCAGAGGATTTCACTCAGTCTATGAAAGAGGTGCATGAACAAGTGCAGAGAACCTTGATCAACACTACGCAGAGGATTAAGGCTAAAGCATATCAAAGGAGAAAAGACATTCAATTTGCATTGGGAGACATGGTTATGGTACATTTGAACAAGGCAAGATTGTAGAAGGGAGTCCCTAGTAAGCTTCAAATGAGGAGAATAGGACCTTGCAAAATTTTGGCTAAGTATGGCTCCAATGCTTATAAGGTAGAGTTACCCGCAGATTTGGCATTATCCCCTATGTTTAATGTCCAAGACTTGGTTTCAGTTTAAAGGTCGCGTAGCAATGCTAGATGGACCGAATCCAGAAGGGCAAACTACTCTAAGTGATATTCTAGTACCACCTATTTCTAAACCATAGGTGGAACTGATTTTAGATTCTAGGGTGAAGAAGCAAACAAGGCATGGCGTGTATAAGGAACACTTAATCAAGTGGCACAACTTACTTGAAGGAGAAGCCACTTGGGTTGCAAAATCTGATTTCAAAAGACTGGGCATTGACGTTGCCTTGCCACCCCCAGGGGGGACTTGATTTTTCATGTGGGGAGTATAGTGTAGGAGGACCTAAGGGTGAGAAAATACCCTTTTCAATTTTTGGCAATTTTGGCATAAGGATTGGTTCTAGTCCATTAGGTTGTTTGTTTGGAGCTTGGAGTGCATTTTGACTTCTTTCAAAAATTTCATGTATCGACTATACTTATCTCGCTAACCCAATGAGGTGCCATCAATTATCGGCAGGAGTGTTTTCCACCTACCCGATAACCCAATGAAACTGCCAGCTAACGGGTAAGCAAGTCATGGTTTGATCAACGTCAGTCACTATACCGCTATGACAAGTTGCACAAGGTTTATCTCTCGTGACTTGGCAACCATGGTGGGACCTAGCGAGAAGTCAGCAAGCGGAGCGAGTCAAAGTGGAGCCATCGGGTATCGGCATAACTAGTTTTTGTGTTGCTCGATAACCCGATGGGAAAGCATACAGTTTGGAGCACACCATCAGCCATTGACAGGAGTTGTTTTAGGCTACGCCGATAACCCAGTGGGAAAGCATTTTGTTGGGAGTGCACCATCTGCCATCAGTGAGAGTATTTTAAGGCTACTTCGATGACCTGATGGAACCCAATGTGGAAGTGTGCAAAGTGTAAAATATTATCAGACATCAAAGTAACTATTTTGAGGCTACTCCGATGACCCAATAGAAAGGGAAGTGAGTCATAAACTACCATCAAACATTAGTGTAAGTATTTTGGTGCTAACCCGATGACCCGATGAGGAAAGTGATGCTAACCCGATGAAAATGAAAAGATGGTTACAACAGGAAATCGATTGTGTCGAGTGTGATCTCATCCATTAGGGATGTTTCATGACATATCATAGAGGCTATAAAAGACCCAATGGGAATTATGTAAGGAGGTTGGATAGGTGGAACAAAGAACATCTTTTGAATAACAATTTGAAGACCATTTTTTGGTTTCTTTTTCGCAGAGTTCAATTTGTGTTTGTAAATTGTAAACATGGCTTAAATCCTTAAGTGCTAATGTAGATAGGGTAAATGTTGTTTTTCCTTGTTTTCTTAATTCCAAGTTGCATTCATGCCAAGCTCGGCTCTGTAAATAAAGTCACCTTTTGTTGTCTTGTTTTTTGTTTGTGTTTCACATTTGTGAACATGGCTCTGTCTTGACTCTCCATCATGGGATCTGCACGACCATTGGAGGTTGTCAAGAAGAGTCAGCCATGTATAGTAGAGTTCTATATGTAACAGGCCAGGGAATGGCATCAGCCGTTTCAGTAGACTAGCCCTAGGAGAGCTTGATGATAGCTCGACTACGTATTAGTGACCAAGGGGAATCACTTGTAGGGTAGACCACAGTCTAGGTTGTTAGCTTCATACTAGGGGTAGATGGGATCAAAGGGAGAGAAGATCTAGACATGAGCAGAAAGCAACTTAGCAAAAGTTGTAGGCATAACAAATGGTAGAGAAAACCCTGCAAGGTGTCTGGTTAGTTATAGTGGAATAGTGAGTTGGTGGATTTACGAAAGTGAACTCACAAAGAGTAGAGTAATAACCCTCGATAGAGAGGACCTAGAGTGGAATAGGGGAATAGAGAGGATTATTCCCGAGTTAGGCTAGTAAAAGGCCTTGGAGTGAGTCAAGATGACTCAAGCAATCTAGGGTCCTCCCTATCAATAGCCATGGGAGGTGCACCTATTCGCCATGAGCCTATGACTCATGACACCTTGCTGCAGGATAACCAGTGTGAACCCTACTTCCAGACTTATGGATTGATTGATTATATTCAAAAATTGATAGATTTTAATGAAGAGATTGCACAGGAATTTATGTGTACATTTAGTGAAGGAGAAGCTTCTATGAAGGGTTTACTATTTATAGCTACAAAATAGAGAATAGCGGAGGTCACAGGGTTGCCGCGGGATGGGGAATTATTTCCTGAAGCTAAGCACGCAAGAAGTGTAAGGGCGAAATTCACTCATTCAAATGATGGACCTCTTAGCATGGATAAGAAAGGAACAAAGAGGATGTCTCTTCTAGGAGAATGGCCACAAATAGCACATCATGTGAAGTATTTGACATGTGATGGTAAGTATTCTAATATGCATTTTTTTCTCTTAAATTTACTGAGCCATTTAAGGCATGGTTGAAGACTGAATATCCCAAATGTTTTGTATCACCTCATTTTTATCAGTGCAAAAGAGACACAGAAGGGTAGTACCCATTTTGTGAGTTATCATGGGTTAATCAAATTATTGGTAGAGAATTCTCTTAGGGATGTCTCTCAAATGTCATGGGTGAATTTGAAGATATTATGCAATTTGGAGAAGGTAATGTTCCTACTGCGGAAGGAATTGCGGCTCAAGAATAAAACATTGAAGGAGCCTCATCTTCTAGGGTTTCTATGGTCGTTGAACCTCCTATTACTGAAGAAGATATGCCTAGAACAACAAGAGTTGTCACTGAACCAAGTGTTGAGTTGCCTTCTACTCAAATTCAGAGTGGGATCACATTTCATAAAAGAAAGGGTAAAGCAAGAGGAGATGTAGAGGAAGAAATTGTTGAGAGGTCCCTCAAGAAGTGCAGGCTTCTCCTGCAGCCAAAAAGAGAAAAGTGAAGAAGAATTTTCCTGTGGTTGAACCCCCTACAACCACACAAAAATTGTTATTAAGAATAATTCAGAGAGTTAGGTAGAGATCTCAGGCAAAAGGAAGTGTGGAAGAGGTCATTTCTGTTGAATCGTCAAAGGTAGGACACAAAAGTTAAAAAGAGAGCCAGTCGCAAGAAGGACAGGAAACTGAAGGATTGAAAAAATTATCCCAAATTGCAGAGGAGTTAACAAAACCAAGTGATAAGATTTTGAATCCTCGAGTAACTGCTCATAGGATTCCTTCTTCTCTTACTAGTTTATCTACTACACTTTCATTTTATAGAGAATGGGCAATAGAAAAAGCCAGGATGCAAGGGATAATTGACCAACAACAAAAGGAAATTGAAAAGAGGGATAAACAAATTGTTGAGTTGCAAACTAAAGTAGATACTGTGGTGAACATTATTCCTAAGTTAATGCAATGCGAGGCTCTGCCAAGAGTTTACGCCTTGTATCTGAAGGAACAATATTTGTGTTTTAAACTAAACCGCATTGTTAGGGATTTAAGTCCTTCTTTGGAGACTCCAAAATAATTTTATAGTGCTTACCAAAGCTCTCCTATAGCCATTAAATTTTTTTTATGTGATTTGTATTTGCACAATTACGTTTTCTCCTCTGACAATGAATGAAATCCCCTACTATATATTGGAGATATTCAGCTAAAGGCATTAATGTCTTGGGTACAAAATGAAATTAGTATGGGAGTACAATCTAGGATGCACAGGAATTTGGAACTTGATTTTCCAATGCTACTCAGACCCAAAGCTAAAAATCCATGACAGATGTATTAAGATTGGCAAAAACTATTGAATAGATCTGATTTCAAAAATCGTTCTACCACTGAGGGAAGAAGTGTTTCATGAGTATGAAAATTTGGTTGGAATTGGGAATCAAGTTGCAGTTGGACATCTAGCTAAGCATTGGAATAGTCTTCCAGAGGATCTAAAGCAGGGTGAACCCCATTCATTTCCTGACTATCATGTAGCAATACAAAGAGCTCCCAAGTATATGCGCTTGGGCAGGACAAAAGACAATAATTGGTTACCTTTGATATTTTAGCCACCCATTCTTATGTGGCCACTGATGGGATGCAGAGTCATTGATAAACCATATGATGAGACTATGGAAGAAGCCAGATGGACTAGATTGGAAAAGATGAAGGGATTTTATCGAAGCTTGACTATAGGAGGTACATGATAGGGTACCATACATGATTTTCGAGTTAGTGCCCATGTAAGGAATTTTCCTCCTATTGGAGGACCAGCAAGACATTAGGTTGGGGGGCAATGATGAGATAAAATAATAGCTCTTTTATTTCTATGACTGACAAGTTTTTCTTTTGTTTTAAGTTGCATAATGGGACAATGTGAAGGTCATAGGAGATACTAGATTTTTTATCGTGTTCATATTGAATGATATCTAAACCTGTTGAACCATGTATTGTTTTGACTAAATATTCTTGTACCTATACATATTACTATGGTAATTTCATGTGTGGATGTATAAATGTTGTGATTAATGAAAATGAATATATATATATGTGCTTGTATGTTCTAACCTTTGATGCAGGAGTAAATAAGTTGCTGCAAAAGTGGTCAAGTTAAGCTAGATGGAGAATTGCGCCATGCAAACAGTTAAGAGATATTTTGAGGTGGTTGATAGAATTTAAGATAGTGAATAAGATGGTGTTTGATTAAAGCGGCAAAGGAATAGGGAGGCGGTACCAGACCTATTTATGAGATTCCTCAGCAAGCAGTGATCTAGTAGAAATCATCACGCTATATTCTTGGCCGTGTGGTAATGAAGTCCCACGATCGCTGTGTTTGACTTCTTCTTCTTCTTGTAATAAAATTTTCTGCCTAGTTTCATGGGCATGATCTAAGTAGTTGAAAGTTTGTTATAACTTTCTTATAAATAAATATTTTCATCTCTTTGCAGAGGTTAGATAGAGTTTTTCAGAGCTAGAAGTATTTCTCTTATTTTATGTATTGTATCAACTTTTGGAGATGATGAATAAAGACTGTTATTCTAAGCATATAGAATCATTTTTTAGATCTGGATACACTCATCCAAGGGGGCCCACTTGGTGAGTATTACTGTGTAATTGTTAAGTTAAGTTTTCTTTTGTTGCAGTTAATGTTCTCACAATTGACTATTCCTACAATCACTGGAACCAGATCCTATGACTATTCCTACAACCAAAGCAGATAGAGTAGTCCCTATCTGTTAGCTTTGAACTTAGATAACAGTTATTTATTTAGAGTCATATGTTAATGTTAAGATATTTGGCCATTTGGTGGAATTGATTATGTGTTGCATTGATGTTTTGTCATTGATGCCAACACTAGCTATTTGGATGCTTTACCGGCACCCTTTTGGTCCCGATAGGTTGAGTGGTTTCTGGTTGATTTGGATACAGCATGATCCAGTAGGCTCCGACATAGTTTGGTTATGGAATTGTCTTGTTCATGATACTCATGTTCATATTCAGTAAGCTGGTTTTGGTCAGGTGATTGGATGCTATCCTGTTTTCTTAGAAGCTTGGATTCTGGTTCTGGTGAGGGTTTCACCGACAGAGCTTTTGATGAATTTCATAAGTGGTGTTTGTGTAGCTTCTAGTGGAGTTTTAGAATGTTGATGGTGATTATGTTCGAGACTTAGCAGATGGAGATCATTGTGGTAGCATGTGGACCCATACTCGGTCCCAGTTGATCTAGGTTATGGACCGAATTTAATGTAGCATGTGGATTGGACCTCTCGATGTGTTTCTCGGATGTCTTATGTGTTGGATATTATTTGTTTGGTCTAAGGCCAACATGGTTTATAATTATGTAATTGGTTTATTATCTGGTGGTTGACCCAATTGTTTATGGTCAAGGGTTTGTATATATAGATGTAAGATCTCATTGTAAATCATACGGTATAGATATATGGTTATGGGAAAGGAATGTAATGTGTGAATAATGTAATATCATTCAGGAAGAGGATTTGGTTGATCATTGGAGATTGAATCGGGCTTATGTAAGAGGATTTATTTCTCTGGTATTGAGCTTAACCGAAACTATACTCAGGCATAAGAGATGTTATCTTTTGCAGTTCAACACTTCTCTGGATTTTAGTCTTGATTTCTATGTAGTCAGTGAGGCTCCTTTTGTGATGAGTAGTGTGCTCTAGGTTGTTGTCCTTCCTGCAAGTGCATGCCCCTCAATTGTAATTCACATACTTACTACAGAACTATTATCTAAATGCGGGTAGGCTTCCCACTGTGGTTTTTCCCTTTACCGGGTTTTCCACGTATAAATCTTGGTGTCATGTGGATGGTATTTATTCTGTGATTATAGTTAATGCATAATTGGTTTAACTATTATTCCAGTATTAATGTTTCGGGTTCCAGTATTAAAGCTTTCATTGCTAATGGCTCTGGTATCTATGACAACTGATTCACCCCCCCCCCTCTCAATTGTCTTCCTATTATTTGAACTATCTAACAATTGGTATCAAAGCTTTGGTCCTCTCTGCAGAAAGCTTAACCGCTTGAGGAAGATCCTATGGTGTCTAACAGTTCAAGTTCATCTAGTTCATCTAGAACTATCTTTCAAAGGGATATTCTGAGGCTTGATGGAACAAACTACACAATATGGAAGATGCGGATGGAGACTCATCTGAGATGTCCTGGCAAGGAGATTTGGGAGATCACACAAAATGGTGTCACACCTTATAATTCAGGATCTGGCAATGCTCCTCAGAAAAATCTGGACAATGAGCTTGAGAATGATTGTAGAGCAAGAAAAGCCCTCTTGTGTGCACTTTCTGATCAGCAAATAATGTGATTAACCAACAAATCATCTGGAAAGGCTATATGGGATAAGTTGGAGACTCTTAATGAAGGTGACCCTACAGTGAAGATTTCTAAACTTGATGGTTATCAAGTAAGATATGAAAACCTGAATATGGAAGAAGATGAAAGGATTATTGCATTCATGGAAAGGGTAAATGAGGTTGTTATGGGAATTCAATGTTGTGGTGGAACTCTGAGCGAAGATGAAATTATTTCTAAAGTTTTGAGAGCCCTACCACTAGCTTACAAAATGAAGGCTATTGTTATTACTGAGTTGAGAACAATGGCTAATACATCTGCCAACAAAGATACTTTGGTTGGGAAACTATCTACTTTTGAGCTTGAAGAATTTGGACCTTCTGGAGCTATGAAGACTGAACCTTCTTTTCATGCATCTACATCTACAACTGATAAGCAAGATTGGAAAGCTTTATATGCAAAGGAATTAGAAGATATGAAGAGAGAAGATGATGAGTTTGAGCAACTTGAAGCACTATTTGCTAGAAGAGTACCTAAAGGACCGGTAGGAAGTAAGTATGAGGGAAAAGCACCTTTTAAATGTTTTGCATGTAATAAGATTGGTTATTTTGCATCTAGATGTCCTAAAAGGAATTACAGATTTGAAGAAAGAGTTAGAAGATCATTTAAGCCTAACCTTGGGTATCAAAACAAGTATAAGTACAAGAAAAACAAAGACAAATTGTGATACATAGCAGATGAGGAAGGCATTACTGATTCTGATGATGAACCAACAGAAGACTCTGCTAGTGGTTCTAGCAATAGGAAGGAATGGGTGTTCCTGGCTATCAAGGAAGATGATCTGGCACTGGAAGAGAATGTACCTGAAGAGGCACTTGTTGCTAAAATTAAAGACTAGGATGAATGGGTAATTGATAGTTGTTGTTCACATCATATGATTGGAGATAAAGGGAAGTTTCTATCTTTGCAAGATTTTGATGGCAGTCTAGTTAGATTTGGAGATGACAAAGCATGTATGATCAAAGGAAAAGGAACTATATCATTGGATGGTAAGAACAATACTGACAATGTTTATTATGTTGAAGGTTTAAGGCATAATCTTTTGAGTGTAGGACAATTGGTGGATAAGGGATTTCAATTATAGTTCAAGGATGGAAAATGCAAAATCACTAATAGATCTGGTTTGGATATTGCAACCGGTACACAGACAAAAGGTAACATATTTCATTTGAACTCCGGTGAGAATACATGTTTGATTACATAGATTGATGAGAGTTGGCTATGGCATAAAAGGTTGTGTCATGTGAATTTTGATTGCATTGTAAAGATCAGCTCAACTAAGGTAGTTAGGGATATACTTAAGATTATGAAGCCCTATAATCTAGTGTGTAAAGAATGTCAAATGGGTAAATAGGTCAGAACCTCTTTTAGGAGTATACAAGATAAATCTAATGATGTTCTTGATCTTTTTCATACTTATTTGTGTGGCCTTGCTATAGTTAAAAGTTTTCAAGGTGATAGATATTTCATGCTAAACATTGATGATTATTCTAGAATGATGTGGGTTACTATTTTGAAAGAAAAATCTAAAGAATTTGTAAAGTTTAAAATCTTTAAGGTTAAAGTGGAAACTAAGACACGATTTAAGATTAAATGTTTGAGGTCAGATCATGCTAGAGAATTCACATCCGGTGAGTTTAATAACTTTTGTGAGAAGCATGGTATAAGAAGACAATTTTCTCCTCCCTGGACACCTCAACAAAATGGAGTTGTGGAAAGGAAGAACATAACTATCTTGGATGCTGCTAGACCAATGATGATGGAAGCTAGTCTACCTCATATCTATTGGAGAGAAGAAGTTAGCACAATGGTTTATACATTCAATAGAGTACATATCAAAGGAGAAACCGGTAAGATACCTTATGAATTATGGTTTGGTAATATACCTACAGTTAATTATTTCAGAATTTTTGGTAGTAAATGTTATATCAGGAGAGATGATATCATTGTAAAATTTGATCCTAGATGTGATGAAGGCATATTTATTGGTTATTCTTGATGAAAGAAAGGCATATAGATATTATAACAAGAGATTGTGGAGAATTGTGGAGAGTAGTAATGTCAAAGTAGATGAGCTAAACAAAAGTCAAATCAAAGTTTATGAGAAGGAACCAGTAGTGGAAATGATTATATCTAAGCCACTAGCACCTTTACTAGAATAGAGTGTTGAACCAGTTACTCTGGCAGTATCAAAGAATTCTACAATGACTGAAGAATGGGGAAGAGGAACAGAGAGGTAGAGGACTCCTAGGTATGTAAGATTGAATCATTCAGAAGATCAGACCATTGGGGATAAGAACAATAGAGTGATGACAAGAAGAAGATTGGCAACTAATGAGGTATGTTTAATTTCACAAGTTGAACTCGTATCAATAATTGAGGCATGTAAAGATGAATATTGGTTGAAAGCTATGGAAGAAGAATTAGATCAACTTGAGAAAATAACACATGGACTTTGGTTCCCCGACCTAAAAATAAAAATGTTATTGGAATTAAATGGGTTCTTAGGAATAAATTGAATGAGGATGGTCAAGTTATAAGGAATAAGGCTAGATTGGTTTGTAAAGGATATTCTCGGAAGGAAGGAATTGATTATGGAGAGACTTTTTCACCTGTAGCTAGGATTGAAGCTGTAAGATTATTTCTTGCCTATGCTACTTATAAAAACTACAAGGTTTATCAGATGGATGTTAAATGTGCATTTTTGAAAGGGGATCCTGATGAGGAGGTTTATTTTGAGCAACCTAATGTTTTTTCACTATTATATGATACAAACATGGTTTGCAAGTTAAGGAAAGCTTTATATGGATTAAAACAACAAGGTTGGATAAATATCTTTTGAAGCTTGGTTTTACAAAGGGTAGTGCTGACAGTAATTTATATTATAAAATCACTGATAATGATATGTTTATTATTGAATTATTTGTTGATGACATTATTTTTGGAGGTGAAGATAAGTTATGCATAGAATTTTCTAAGAATATAGAGAAAGAATTTGAGATGTCTATGATTGGAGAGATGAAATTTTTCTTAGGTTTGCAGATTACGCAGATTGACAAAGGTATTTTATCTGTCAAACTAAGTATTGTAAGGAATTGATGAAGAAATTTGGTATGGGAGATTCTAAATCGGTAAGTGCTCCTATGGTTACAAGTGAGAAATTGACAAGAAAAGATGTTTTTGTACTGTTAAATCCTACAAGATACAAATCTCTAATTGGAGGTCTTCTTTATTTGACTTAGACTAGGCCTGACATTATGAATATTGTTTGTATTGTTTCAATATTTCAGAGTGATCCTAGAGAAAATCATGAGATTGCGGTGAAAAGGATTTTTAGATACTTGCAAGGTACATCAGAATATGGTTTGTGGTACTCTAAGGATGATAACTTTACATTATGTGCATGTATAGATGTTGATTGGACTGGAGATGTTGATGACCAGAAAAGTACTTTCGGTGGAGCTTTCTTTCTTGGAAAGAAGTTCGTTTCATGGATCAGCAAGAAATTGTCATGTACTTCTTTATCTATTGCTGAAGTTGAGCATGTTGTTGCTGCTACTAACTGTACACAAGTTTTATGGATGAAGCAAATGTTGAAGGATATAAAAGTGGATTGTGATGCACTAGTAGTTATTCACTGTGATAACTCTGTTGCTATTGATATATCAAAGAATTTGGTATTTCATTCTAAGACAAAGCACATTTATATCAAGTATAAATTTTTAAAGGAAAAGGTGAAGCAAATGAAGTTAGACTGGTTTATGTGAACACTAAAGAGCATATTGCAAATATTTTCACTAAACCTTTGCCCAAGGAATCATTTGAGTACCTGAGAGACATATTGGGAGTTTTTGCCCCTTCGATAGAGACTTGATTGATACGGTTTGGCATCAGTCTGGTATGCATTATCAGAGATACTATTCATTCGGACACTGATGTGGGGATGCTACTGCTCAGGGGGAGTAGTCAGCTTTGTGATTAGGTAGTTTATGTTTTTGCTTTGATATTTTTGTTACATTTTTGCCATTGATGTCAAAAGGGGAGTGATATTGATGTGAAAAAGGAGAAAGAAAAATAAAAGGGAGAGATTCAGAGCTTTACAGAGATATTATTCACAGGGGGAGTTAGGTCTTTATTTCAAAGCTATATGTGGGAGATAGTTGGTTGTCTTCCATTAGGAAGACTTGTTTGGCATTTCTTGGTACTTAGACATTTTTCACATATAATGTTTCCATCAATGCCAAATGGGGAGATTGTTGGCCATTTGGTGGAACTGATTATGTACTGCATTGATGTTTTGTCATTGATGTCAACACTAATTGTTTAGATGCTTTACCAACACCCTTCTGGTCCCAGTAGGTTCAGTGGTTTTTGGTTGATTTGGATCTGGCATGATTCAGTAGCCTCTGGTATAGTTTGGTTATGGAATTGGCTTGTTCATGATACTCATGTTCATATTCAGTAAGTTGTTTTTGGTTAGGTGATAGGATGCTATCCTATTTTCTTAGAAGCTTGGCTTCTGGTTCTAGCGAGGGTTTCACCGACAGAGCTTTTGATGAAGATCTTTGATGAATTGTATAAATGGTGTTGGTACAGCTTCTAGTCGAGTTCCAAGATGTTGATGGTGATCATGTTTGAGACTTAGTGGATGGATATCATTGTTGTAGCGTGTGGACCTATATTGGGTCCTAGTTGATCTAGGTTATGGACCGACTTTAATTGAGCATGTGGATTGGACCTCTCGATGTGTTTCTGGGATGTCTTATGTGTTGCATATTATTTTTTTGGTCTAAGGCCAACATGGTTTGTAATTATGTAATTGGTTTATTATCTGGTGGCTGACCTGATTGTTTATGGTCGAGGGTTTGTATATATAGATGTAAGATCTCATTATAGATCGTATGGTAGAGATATATGGTTATGGGAAAGGAATGTAATGTGCGAATAATGTAATATCATCCTGGCAGAGGACTTGGTCGATCATTGGAGATTGAATTGGGTTTATGTAAGAGGATTGGTATTGAGCTTAATCGGAACTGTACTCAGGAATAGGAGATACTATCTTTTTGCAGTTCAACACTTCTCCGGATTGTGGTCTGGATTTCTACGTAATCAGTGAGGCTCCTTTTGTGATGAGTAGGGCATTCTAGGTTGGTGGCTTTCCTGCAAGTGCAGGCCCCTCAATTATAATTCACATACTTATTAGAGAAGTATTATCTGACTCGTAGGCTTCCCACCGTGGTTTTTCCCTTTACTGGGTTTTCCACGTATAAATCTTGGTATCATGTGGATGGTATTTATTATGTAATTATTGTTTATGCTTAATTTGTTTAACTGGTATTTCTATATTAATATTTTGGGTTTCGGTATTAAATTTTTAATTGCTAATGGTTTCGGTAATCTGTGACAATTGATTCAACCCCCCCCCCCTCTTAGTTATCTTCTAGTTATTTCATCTATCTAACAAAGATTTCCTATAGCCATTCAATTGTCATATTTCTGCATGTTTATTTTAGTAGATTTAGTTGTTGTAGTAGGATAGAGTGACTCTTACCGAAACTTAGTGCATAAATAGTGCAAGTCCATTTCAAGTAATACATCCTTGGGTTGACAAGTAAATGAACCTCAATCATGGAAATGATAGTGTAGTGTCATTAAATTGTGACCCCTACAATTTTAACCATATTTTAGGTCCTCACCTTGGCAAGGATATCTTCTTCCCTAACCAAGACCTATTTCTACATTCTCACCCCTTGACCCCTTCCTGTTTGAGCCCTGAGGTAGCCTCAAGACCCTTCTTGGGCCCCAAGATAGGGCAAGATAGGGGCGTGGCACCCCTGTCCCCCTTGGATAGGGGCATGGTGCCCCTGTCCCACCCTCTTAGGGTGGCCCTAAGATAGGTCCCCCCAGCCCTATCTGCACTTTGGGATCCCAAATCTCCTCGATGTCAACCTTTGGAGAGATGAATTAATCTTCTGAGGCATGTATAAAAGGGAGTTGGTTTTCTCATTTGAGAGGAGGCAAAATTCAAGCAGGAATGAGATAAGAAGGAATTAGATAAGCAAGCATAGGAAAAGATATACATCATCAAGCATTCAAGCATTTAGGTCTTCTTCATTCATCCATTGGAGCATTATTTCAACATTCATTTGCAAGAATGTATGTGTGTTAGGGTTTTGTCATGTTATATGCTATTTCATGCAACACTTGTGATTACATTCAAGAAGAAAAGCAATCATCATTGACAAATTGCAGATCTACAAGGTATACATTTCCATTGTTTATATTCAAGCATTTTCAATTACTTTCTTTCAAGGTTGATTCCTCAACCGGAGTTTAACTGAGGCGAACCCCTTTCCACAACCCCCTTTTCCTCTCTTTTTGTGTGTAGGTTGCAGGTGCATAGCTGTAATTGCAGGTTTGGGCTTAATTTACAGAGATGAAAGAATCCTTTTCATTTTGCAGATTTTATGGAGGACCATGTACACTCCCGCCACAGTCCTGATGACTTTTCTCCAAATTTGCAGGGTAGATACGTATCAATCTAGTTAGTTCAAATCCAAAGTTACAACTCGATCCCGAACTGATAGCTCTTCATTTCACTCATTTTCTCTCTCTTTTCCACATAGTCAACAAGCCAACTTTCTCATTTATAAAAGAGGGTAAATCATACTTCAACCCTTGCAACCCACTTGGAATTCACATCCTTATTTCCCTTGGATTTGGGTCTAGTGGATTCAAGCCCCTATTTTGAATGTAAAGTTCTCGCAAGTGAAAATCATCCTAGTGGCTTCCTTTCTCTCTCCTAGGTGGGGAGTCACTAGGATCCAATTTTCCACTTTACATTTTGGTGAACCCAATGTCCTACATCTTAATTATGATTTCTTATTTGTTAGATCTGACTAATCACAATTTGAATTTCAAATTTTCATTTCCACGTTTGATCTTTTTGCAAATTTTAAGGTTAATTACATCAAAACCCTAATTTTTCATTTTGAGAAAATTAAGCTTGTGAAGTGCAGCATTTTAATTGCTTGTTTCATATTTGATTTCTATTTCAAAATTGCAATTCAAATTTGTCTCTTTATTTTGAAAATTCAGTGGTTAAATCATAAAACCTTAATTTTTAAGATCTTTCTATTTTTGACCTTTGACTACGAATTTGACCGACCTAGACATCTCCAAATCAGCTGTTTTTTTTATTCCGCAATAATATCATAATACCTATCATCCCTAAAAAAATTTAAAAAAGTTGGCTCAACCGTGTGCACTTTCGCCACAGTCCTTGGCTTTTTTCCCAAAATTTTAGGAGACGGAATTGACAATGTTTTTCTGCATAAATCTAAAAAATTGGCATACTTTATCAATTTTAACACCCTCTAAGTTCGAACACAAATTCAAATTCAAATTTTAATTTTGCAGTTCAAATTCCATTTTCCCTCTATTAAATTTTATATGCATGTATGGGGTGAACATTATTCTTGTTTGATCATCAATGAATATGGAGTTCTTATCTTATTTTGCTAATTCAATTTCGAGTTACATTAAAGATGTCCATTATGTTCCCTTTCATGCATATGATGATAATTTATTTCTCCCTTTCATTCATAGCTTTGACTTACCCTCTCCCAAAATTGATCTCGTTAATGAGGGCACATTGGTGCAAAAAGGGAATTTGGACACTTCTTTAAAAGATCTCCCTCCTAAAGATGAATCTTTGGATAATTTTGTTCCTTCTTCTCCTAAAAAGTATCTCCCTCATAAGGATATTATGGTGCAAGAGGATGATATTATGGCTACTTATCCTAGTGATACCGTACCTTCTTTTCATGATCTTTCCTCTAAAGATGAAGCATTTACATATGATAGTGTCTTGAACATAAAGATACCTTAGAATAGGAGGATGATATTATTTCTCATCATAATACTCTTTATCCCAACAATCAAGAGCCTAACAAAAATAAAATCAATTCCATTCATGTTCCTAGGAAACCAAAAATTCTTCCTGATTATCATGTTGTGCCTTATACATATACTAATGAGGTAGTTGATGAGAACATAAGTGAAGCATCATATGCTTTCTTAGTTCCTACAATCATCTCTTCAATTTAATCTAATACACCATCTCCTACCAAATAAGTTCCTAAAGAAGAACTCTTACAGGATGATTGGGGGTCCTTAGATTTCACTCCTACCTTTTCTAGAAAGTCTAAGATGCCTGAATTTCATATTCTAAATTTTTCTCTTAACAAAAATCTTGAAATTGATTGGGCCTATTTAAACTTCAATCCAATTCCCCCTAAGAGTGAACCTTCTTTTGAACATACACATGGATGCAATGGAAAAATGCTTGAATGTGAGCGACAAAGTCATAAGAAATCACACTTTCCTTTGTCCACATCTTCTTCTCCATTGTCTTGTAAATCCACACCTTCTCATTCTAATGTTGAGTTACAACAAGAAAATGTGTTGACCAATCTTCTAAATTCCAACTTAATATTTCCTCTTTGTCCTAAACAAAGAAGAAAACATAAACAACATTCTCAAAATTCTTCTTTTTATAAATATCATCAAACCCATGGACATTATACTAATGAGTGTCAAGCTTTGAAAACACGAATACAACATTACATTGATTCGGGCATTTTAAAAATAGCATTTGACAATAAATGGCATATTCATCATGATCATTTAAAATAACATTCAAGTTTCTATTATTTTTCTCCTCACCATGTGACATAGTTAGCCTACTTATTAGGAGCTCCTTGTCATTCATGGTGGTACAATTTAAGGTGCAATCAAACTAAGTGAGAAACATAATAGTCTATTTATTTTTGCCTCTATGCTTGGGGGAAAGAATATTTCTTTTCCTCTTTCTAAGGTTTCACTATTTTCTTCATGGGGTACATTATTCATAAACTTGATGTCCTTTCTTGCATGGAGTTTTCCTTCATGTGAGCGCATGTCTGTTCCGTGAGTGGGATCTTGTCCTTTCTTGAAACTATCTCTTATGAACAATCTATCCTTAGAAAAATTTTATGAAACTTCTTCTTTCTCTCTCTTTGTAACTTATCTCTTCTATTGTGTTATTCATAACTTGATGTCCTTTATTGAATGGAGTTATCCTTCATGCAAGCGCATGTTTGTTCCTTGGTTAGGATATATTCCTTGATTAAAACAATACATCTTTATGAGAAATATCTCTCTAGAAGTTGTGTAATTATTCTCATTGTCCTACACTTGGGGGGAAATGATCTCTCTCCTTCTCTTTTCTCTAAGGATCCACTTTTCCCTATTGTGTGGATGGTGTGAGCTTTATTACTTGATGTCATTCCTTGTGTGAAATTGTTGGTTCTTTTCTCAAGGGTTCTCTCTCATACAAGAGGTGTAAGTCCTTGACTACAACCTATTTTCCACTTGGTAATGTACATCTATGATAAATTCACCCATCCCTCTTGGAGATAAACATGAGTCATCATTCAACAAGAATCCCTTTCATCTATAAATAGGAGGAAGGATTGCATTCTTGTTCTCTTATGCGCCTCATTCTAGAAGATGTTATATTTGTCTAAGATAACTACTCTTGGGGGTAGATATCTTTTGAACAAATATCTCTTCTTGTTCAAGGATCACCTTTACACTTACAACAAGATATCTCTTTTCAACTATCTTATCCTTACTTGAAGAGTATTCCCTCTCTTGATTGGATTTATGACATTGTTGCATAATGGATATCTTCTTTGTGATGAAGGTAGGTATCCTTATTCTACTTTCCTTAAGATATCAACATCAACCTAGGTTGACATCTTAAGGGAGGGCACCCACACTTCTCCTTTGTACTATACTTCTCTCATGTATTATACAGTGGGACATCCTTGGAATGAGAGGACTGCCTCTTAGAGAAAGGTGTCATCACTTTTCTTGTACAGTGAGACATTATTGGAACTAGAGGGAAGCCTCTTAGAGAAAGATGTCGTTACTTTTCTCTTGTACAGTGGGTCATTCTCAGAACCAGAGCATAGACTCTAGAGTGAGATGTCTTCACTTCTTCTTTTCTTGTACAATGGGTCATTCTCAAAACTAGAGAACAGACCCTTAGAGCGAGAAATAACGCCTTTCTTGACACATGTACTATACATTCTATATAGGTTGTAGCATACTCGGGCATAAACTCCTATGAGGCGCTTTGAACCTCACTTTCCCACACACACACTTGAGGTTGGGTGGAACTAATGGTGTTCCCACTCTCCTCCCTTACATGGATCACCCAAACAGGCTCTGGGGGCTATATTTCCATGTACTTCTCTCCATGGATCACCTAGATTTAGGGGCGAGATGTCCATGGTTTCTCTCTTGTTCGCCTTTCTTCTCATGGATCACCAAAGTGTGTATTTATGTCCTCTCTCTTCTTCCTCTCATGAACACATATTTTCCTATTGATGGTTCATGGATGATGTCATCTTCTCTTTTATGTGATCACTTGTGCTTATGTGATGGTATTGGTCTATGTGTCCTAATTAGTTGTTAAGACATCTGAGTATCGAGGTCTCTTCGGCTAGTTGGTTTGTTGTCTTGTGTCTTGTTTTTGTCGTGTATATTTTGTACTTCATTTTTGTTTTGTGTGTCATGATCCTTTTTGTTTTATGTGGTCTTACATATGTTTGAGTTGATATCCTAATATTGGGGGCTTTTTCTCCTCAAGATTAGTGACATCTTATACTCCTTGTGGTATTTCTCTGCATCTCTCATCTTCATCTCTCTTTTCTTCTACTTTACTGGCAGTAGTGGCGTAAGCATACTCCTGCTAAAGTGGGGGCTAAATGTACTGTCATAAAATGGCACCCCCTATAATTTTAACTATATTTTAGGTCCTCACCTTGGCAATGACATCTTCTTCTCTAACCAAGACCTATTTCTGCATTCTCACCCCTTGACCCCTTCCTGTTTGAGACCTAAGGTACCCTGAGGACCCTGTTTTGGCCCCAAGATAGGGAAGGATAGGGGCATGGATCCCCTATCCCCCTTGGATAGGGGTGTGGCACCCCTATCCCACCCTCTTAGGGTGGCCCCAAGATAGGTCCACTCGGCCCTATCTGCACTTAGGGATCCCAAATCTCCCTGATGTCGGCCTTTGGTGAGATGAATTAATCTTCTAAAGCATGTATAAAAGGGAGTTGGTATTCTCATTTCAAAGGAGGCAAAATTCAAGAAGGAATGAGATAATTAGGAATTAGATAAGAAAGCATAGGTGAAGATATACATCATCAAGAATTCAAGCATTCAAGTCTTCTTCATTCATCCATTGGAGAAATATTTTAACATTCATTTGCAAGCATGTATGTGTGCTAGGGTTTTGTCATGTTATATGCCATTCTATGCAACACTTGTGATTACATTCAAGAAGAAAATCAATCATCATCGACAAATTGCAGATCTACAAGGTATACATTTTTATTGTTTATATTCAAGCAATTGCAATTACTTTCTTTCAAGGTTGATTCCTCAACCGTGGTTTGACCAAGGAAAACCCCTATCCACAAACACCTTTTACTCTCTCTTTTTGTGTAGGTTGCAGGTGCACAACTATAATTGCAGGTTTGGAGTTCAATTCTAAAGACAGAAGAACCCTTTTCATTTCGTAGATTTTGTGGAGGACCATATAAACTCCTGCCTTGGTCCCGATGACTAATCTATTTAGTTCAAATCCAAAGTTACAATGTGATCTCAAGCCGGTAGCTCTTCATTTCACTCATTTTCTCTCTCTTTTCTACATAGTCAACAAGCCAACTTTCTCATTTACAAAAGAGGGTAAATCATATTTCAACCCTTGCAATCCACTTGGAATTTACATCCTTGTTTCCCTCGGATTTGGACCTAGTGGATTCAAGCCCCTCTTTTGAATGTAAAATTCTCCCAAGTGAAAAATATCCTAGTGGCTTCCTTTCTCTCTCCTAGGTGGGGAGTCACTAGAATCCAATTTTCCACTTTACAAATAGCTACTTAGAATGGATAACCAATCCCTAAATTAAGACTTTAAGTCTAGTTATTATTCTAATTGGAAAAGCAGACACATAATGGCAATACAACTCCTAATGCTTCTGATAGTAAATAAAAATGTGTTGATTTTGACAAATATTTATCTATAGAATTTACAAAATCCTTAATTGTAGCTCCTAGAAACAAACAAAGTGGTTTAACACATGAGCATAGTCCTTGTTTGGATCTTGTGATAGCTCCATCTATCGTGCTCAATGTCACTCCTCTGGTGTGTTTCCCACCTTCCCAAAATAATGATCAACAAGATTGGGAGGTGGATGTCATGCTAGACTAGTTGCATTAGTACCGTATATCCTCCACCTCTCTCCTTTCTTGCTCTTTTGTGACCATTCTTCTATGTGTATCCCTATTCTTCTATTTTTTTTCCCTAGTGATATCTACTTGAGGATGATGCAAAGCATTGAGATCTATTTTGGTCTCTTTCATGTTGACTCAAAAGACACATGTGTTCCCTTTCTTCCAAGGTGGTTTCCTTTCTTTGGGGAATGAGGACTATTCTATGCATATATATACATGATATAAATGAGTTATCATACATCATACTAACCCCAAGGAAAGCGAAGCCACCTTGTTCTTGGTGTTTTGTGTTCATTATCCTTGGGTTTATTCCTTGATTGGGGGCTAAATCCTTGCGATAACGTGCTCCCCCTCTTTCTCTCTCAGAGGTGTATCTTACCTTAAAGAAATCCCTCTCGTTAAGGGGTGCACGATCATTTTAACGTGGGGGCATACACTTTGCTCATATTTTCCTTCTTGATACTTAAAATTACTTAGCGGACTATGGTTTTGCTTTGTAATTTTTTGTATCATTTCTTTTCATGACTCATAGTGAGGGGAACTTTACTATTTGCAGTCATTGTTCTCCCTCTAGATCTTCCCTTTTACTTTGTCAATTGAAGTTGTAAGATCCTTAGTCCAATGGGGGCTTAGTGCATCTTGCCTCCTTGACATGGTAAAAGTCTTTCAATCTTGTCTCCTTGTACTTTATCGGTAGTATTGGCGTATGCTTATACTCCCACTAAAGTGGGGGCTAAATGTAGCGTCATAAAATTATGACCCTTGCAATTTTTTACTATAGTTGGTTCTTTGCATTAGCAGATGAATCCCTAAGACTAATCAGAGACCCAAAACATGCACATGTCATCAATAACTTCCATTTTCCATCATTTTGTACTGCCTTTTGTTGCTTCTTGTCCTAAATCAAGGCAAGACAGGGGCGTGACACCCTTGTCTTGCTAGGACAGGGGCATGGTGCCCTTGTCCTCTCATTTTAGGGGCATGGCACCCTTTTCCTATCCCTATTTTGGGCCCCCTTTGGTACCCCCTTGCATTGGGCTTGTCAATTGTGAAGCGGAAAAAGTTTCTTTTATGTCGGCCTAAGACGTAAAATCACTTAAATACTCATAATTGGCAAGTATATAAGGATAAATTCCCCTCCAATTTGCATAAACAAAAAGAAGCGAAGTTGATCATAAGAGAAAATAAGCAATAAGAAAAATCAAGTGCAAGCATTCAAGAATTCAAACATTCAAGCATTCATTCAAGCATTGAGCATTTCAAGTCTCCTTTCAAGGATAGGTGTTGCATTCAAGACAAGGATTCAACCATTCAAGAGGAGATTTATATCAACATTTAAGACATCTTATTTCATATATCCATTCAAGAAAATTCATCTACAAAGGTATCAACCTTTCAATTACATCCCCTCCTTGAGGTGGATTTACTTCAGACACTTCCTTTCATTTACTTACAACATTTTTCAACCACTTGGTTAATTCCAAAATGGGGTTTGATCCGAAGGCAAACCCTCAATCCCAACAACATTTCCCTCTCTTTACTGTGTGTAGGTTGCAAGTGTGCAGCTGTAATTGCAAGTTTAGGCTTCATTTTCAGAGATGAAAAAACCCTTTTTCGACACATGGATTTTTTGGAGGACCATGCATAACTTACACATGGTCCCTACAACTTTTGCTCAAATTTGTAGGGAAGCTTCCTCTCAGCATTCTACTACTAATTCCAAGTGCATAGCATCATCTTGCATCTCTATCTCAAGATGTAATTGTTTCTTTGTCATTTTGCACTTAGTCTTAATTTTCTTAATTCAACTAATTTATTACAAAAGAGGGTTAATTTACTTTCCTAATACCTTCCAAATTCACTGGAATTCACTTAGTATTTAATCTCTTACCATTGGGGATTGGATCTAGTGAATTCAACCCCTCTTTTTAATGTAATGTGTGAAAAATTAAAGGGAATCCTTTGTGAAACTTTCATCCCTCTTTTCAAGGGAGTAAAGTTTTCCACTTGATCTCCCCTCATCATTTTTTTCATATTACACACCAAAACTTTCTAGGTAAAAATAGATGATACTTGATCATTCATTTCATGAAATAATGCTCTTACATGCTGAAGAAAACCAAAAGAAATACACTAATACATTACTTGCATTATGGTTACAAACTATTCAAGGCAAAAAATCTACAAGCTGAAAATAAAATTCTAACTTTCTTCTAATTGGGACTATACATGGAAGCCTTGCTTCAAGAATGATTTTCAAGCATCCAGAATCCTTCTAATGAGGAGAGAAAAAAGCTAAATACACAAAGAGAAAACTGTAAAAGTGTTAGAATTCTTGAAATGCGAATCCCACAAGCTCAGTTATCTTCTGCAATATACCTATCACAAATACAGAGAAAATTGAATAGCAAAATAATTAAAGACAATAA
Source organism: Cryptomeria japonica (assembly GCF_030272615.1). Taxonomy (NCBI): domain Eukaryota; kingdom Viridiplantae; phylum Streptophyta; class Pinopsida; order Cupressales; family Cupressaceae; genus Cryptomeria; species Cryptomeria japonica. Next base: position 148,712,482 of record NC_081406.1, on the reverse strand, counting down.
CAATGAAATTGATTGAATTGCTTTGAAATTTCTTATTTCTTAAGTTACAATGAACGATGTGACATCCTTATAAAGAAATCTAACTCTAAAGATAGAAACCCTAAATGGTGGAGTTTACAAAATAGACTGAGAGTTAAAATAGAATGAATGAATTAGTCATGTATGCACAAGTAGCATAATAGACTAATTAAATGCATGAAACTCTTAAAAATCTAAACATAGCTTGATTTTCCTAGTTTGCATTATGCATGGAGATAAATATTAATTAACTGTTCATAATTAATTAATTAACTAAATAATAAATTATTTAGTGAATTAATGCAATTAAGTGAATAATTAATATATAAATCATTTATTCCAACACCCCTCCTGAATGCACAACTGGGGAAAGAGGCAAAAAAGATGTAGGAAAAAAGCATGCAAAGATGAATGCAAGATGGGTCTTGGCCTAAAGCCTAATGAGGTACCCATGAAAAAACATGGAAGTTTCTTAGAAATGGAGCAAAGGAGAAAACCCTGAATGGGAACAAAACTCCTCTCCAAAAGAGAAACAAAAGACAAGCATGAAGAAACATTGAAGAATGAAGAAGTTGCAAACACTATCGTAGAATGACTACTATGATACTGAAAAAAGAACCTCTAGAAATAGGAATGCAAGAGTGTCGATATGGTAAGTGTTCCATCTCACAAAATGCATGATTAAATGGTCATGTTGCATCTCCTAGCACATAGGAATAAGTATTGAATACATAGCTAGCTCCAACGCGAAACCAAGGAAGCATTAGCACCAACAGTAGTAACCCCCCCCCCCCCCCCCATAATGTTGACAAGGGAGAGGTATGACAGGTATACTAAATCTGAAAGCTATTCTCCATGATTCTAAAAAAAATAGAGATCTAAAACAAGAAGGATGGAGCTCAGATCACAAGAGGGCAGAATAGGGCCAAAAAAGTGGTGTTGACTTCGGAGAGAAGAGACAATGAGTTGGTAATCTATCTGTAAAAATGGACCTGAGATCTGGATAGAGATCTGAATCATCTTTCCAACAATATCTTGTTTGAGAAAAAATAGAGTCCGAGTGCACAAGAAATGCCCCTGAGGTGCAAACAACAACTTTTGACTTCAACTGGAAAAAAAGCTTGCAAAAATGAAATAATCAGAAGAAAAAAATACCTCCATATCTGGATCAATCTTGGAAAGAGCTTTCCAATGATATATGGTTTTCCGAATTTTGACTCCATATGATCAAGTTAGAGCAAAAAAACCAACCCCCTCTTTTAGGGCACAAAGATGGTTCAAAGGGCTCATGCATAGTGGTCTGTACCACTGAAGTTAGCATGATGTCATGTTGATGTCAGCGCTAATGCAAGGTACTTTTTCTGCAAAAGGTTTGACTTTTTTTTTCTAATTAAAAAAAACTTTTTGTAACAACATGCACCCACTTGAATATTAAAAATAAAAAATAAATTGAAAAACCTAGCAATCAAATTACAACAAAATAATTGAAGACAATAACAATGAAATTGATTGAATTGGTTTGAAATTGCTTATTGCTTATTGCTTAAGTTACAATGAAGGATATGACATCCTTATAAAGAAACCTAATTCTAAAGATAGAAACCATAAATTGTGGAGTTTACAAAATGGAGTGAGAGTTAAAATAGAATGCATGAATTAGTCATGTATGCACAAATAGAATAATAGACTAATTAAATGCATGAAACTCTTGAAAATCTAAACATAGTTTTCTTTTCCTAGTTTGCATTATGCATGGAGATAAATATTAATTAATTATTCATAATTAATTAATTAGCTAAATAATAAATTATTTAGTGAATTAATGCAATTAAGTGAATAATTAATATATAAATTATTTATTCCAACAAAAAGAACCCTAGAATGGATTACCCATTAACACATGTCTTCTTCTTTGAATTTTGCAATTTTAAATTTGCACTTTTTCCCTCAAAATTTGCTTTCAATCTACACCTCTGAATTCGATGATGACATCTAGATTTCTGAAAAAATACCATGTAGTCACACATCTTTTCCTTTCACATATCTACACACCCTTTTTTGACATTGTCTACTCATAGACTGCGTAGTGACAAGAGACTTGTCACTTTCAGCACCTTGCCCTATGCTTTGTATGAAAATTTCTGCTTTGGGCTTTGACAATCTTTGTCTTCCTTATTTGCAGCACACATTTTACCTTTGACTAAAAATGTCAACTTCTCCTCTTTCCTGCAGTGGTTCTCGTGACTCAATCTGAAATTTTCTCTTTTGGTGCCTGATTGTTTCTACTTGCAACCCATCTTTTATCTATAACCAGAAATAGAAAATTCCTTTTTGGTGATTGTGAATGTTATTATCTGAGTATTTCATCTCTGCTGAAAAACACACTTGATGTGTGACCAATACATCTAACAAAAAATAGGGATAATTATAGCTCAAGTGAAACTAATTTTCCCCCTTTTCAAAGGTAACCTGAGAACACTTTTCCATAGCAATGTACCCTAGAGTTAAAATGATTCCCCCCTAGGTAAAATAAAACCATTTATCTTATTCTGAGTGAAAATATTCTACTCTGTGACCTCATTATTTCTCATATTTCTGAATGAGAGTGCCTTTTACAAAGAAAAATTATTTTTGCTCTCATACAAAAGTATGCATCTTGCCTTTTACCTAGTTTAATTATGAGCATTAGCATTTTATTTGGTCCTTTACTATAGAGGTTTTCAATTCTTACTCATCTCTCTGTTATATTTTTACCCATGGAGCAAAAGGGTAGTGTCCCTCCTTGACTTGACTTGACTTGACTTGACTTTCATGCATGATTGACTTATCTAGACTCTTTATGGTGTTTTGGATTATGATTATATATGTATTTCAGTTACTCATTATGATGCTAGACATTATTGGATGTATGTTGTTTTGATGACATATGGATGATGATACTATCATTACTGATCATGTGATTTGATGGATATATATGTGTGTTGGCCATTTGGAGGAATTGATTATGTGTTGCATTGATGTTTTATCATTGATGTCAACACTAGCTGTTTTGGATGATTTATCGACACCCTTTTGGCCTCGATAGGATGAGTATTTTCTGGTTGGTTTGGATCTGGCATGATCCGGTATGCTCCAATATGATTTGGTTATGGATTTGTCTTATTCATGATACTCCTATTCATATTCAGTCAGTTGGTTTTGGTCTGGTGATCGGATGCTATCATGTTTGCTTCGAAGCTTGGCTTGTGGTATCGATGAGGGTTTCACAAACAGAGCTTTGATCAAGATCTTTGATGATATGCATAAGTGGTGTTGATGCAACTTCTGGAGGAGATTCAGGATGTTGTTGGTGATCATGTTTGAGACTAGGCGGATTTGGATTATTGCTTTAGCATGTGGACCTATATTGGGTCCTAGTGCTAGTTGGATGAGAGGGGGGGTGAATAAGATAACCTCAATCATAATTACTCTAATCAGATTCAACCTCAGTAGCATTTACTTGATATGCAACTTATGACTGTAAATCATTCAAACTCATAAACAGATAAACATGAAACATTAAATCACATTTGACACCAGATTTAACGTGGAAACCCTAATAGGGAAAAACCACCATGGGATTTCAGACCCACAAGAAAATATACTCTTCTAGAGTATGCTCAGTTAAAAGAAAATCATGTTAAAGATTACATACACATTGCTAGATGTGACCCGGTCAAGGGATTTCCCTCAAATCAATTAGAATCTTCGCTTTGTTAGAAGTGACCTTGTCAAAGGATTTCAAACACTCATTCATAATGTTACCTTCCAAGAGGATTTACAAAAAAGACTATTAAGTCCACTCGGTTAAGAGATTTCCTATCACTTACAAAAATTAACAACAGTAATAAAACATATCTGCAACTTCACATCTAAAATGTTAAAGCAGATTCTATGTGCTCAATGTGCTCAAGATAATCTTGTCATAAGAATTATCTTTCTTCTTGTTGGGCTTCTCAATCTATTCTTCAATCATATCTTCAATCTTATGTACTCGATAAATACCTCTGTAGCATCATTGTGCTTCAGTTTGCCTGCAATCTTTGTTCAACAACATTACTTTATTTATAAGCAATTCCCAACCTCTTAACCTCCTTAATCACATTTCCCATGATTAATCTTAGCCATCAGATCTTCAAACTTGACTAGGTTCATTGTATACTTCAATCTAAAAAATGTTTTATATTGCCTTGAAACTTGTCTACCTTTCTTGGTACTTGTGCTCGGTTAGGACCGTTCAATCTGTGCTATAGATCTTACTCTTGAATTTTAATTGCCGTTGATCCTTAACAAACTTCTTGCACAACATTCCTATCTTCAATAAGCCTCTAGCTCATTGGCATCCTTCATTTAATAATGTATATACTTATTTAATGCATTATGTTACTGCTCAGTTGATACTCGGTTAATACTGAACTTTACTCGATAGACATTCTCTTCTTGGTGATTTTTTCTTTCATTAACTGACATCGGTAACCTTGGAGTTTACCAACTAGCTCCTTGTTCAGTAAAATAGAATAGTATCAAACCTTTACTCATTCTATTACATGAAATCTTTTCCCCTTCTTGTTCAGTCTTTGAATACACATAAATGGGATATCAAAATAATCAAAACATCATAATCTAATCACTGTCTAACTCGGTAACAGTTTCCCATTGAATAACTTATTACTCCCCTTCATTTTCACATTCTTTCTGTGTCACTTACCGACATCTTTATACTCATCAAAACATACCTTTCAAGATATGGCAACATCATACTGAATCAGAAAATCAATTGTTTGACATCAATGACAAAATAATAATATTAGGACAGTAATCATACTTTATCAATTATATCATTCATCACCAACAACCTTCTCAATATCACCAACCATCAAACTTATTGTAATACCAACAATCTCCCAACTTATAGTAATGCCAACAATCTCCACCTTTAGCATTGATGGAAATACCAACTTGATTTATTCCAATTGATTCAAACTGTTGTTATTCTTCTCTTGTTATCCTTGAGCTATAAACAATCATCTCCCCCTTTGACAACAATGCCAAAAGTAAGACTGATCCATAATTACTCCCCCTGTGAAGTAATTTCCTTGCAGTTCAAACATATACAAATGTATCTTGATCAGAGCAACTTGTCTTCATTCACTATTTCCTACACAACTTTAGACATCCTTCTTAAGTGTGTAAATCAGCATCAACTTAAAAATAGTATTCTTTGGAGTCATAGAATTGATGTTGTCACCGAACTCTGTCAGTGAGTTCTAGATAGGGGTAGAACCCCTAACTTACTTATGAGATACTCAAAAGTGTCCCTTGGCAGTGGCTTTGTGAAGATATCTGTGATTTGTTCCTTTGTGCTAACATATTCCTGCAAAACATTATTTCCTTGAACTTCTTCTCTAAGATAATGATACTTTATAGAGATATGTTTTGTCTTAGAGTGCATTACCGGATTCTTTGAAATGTTAATAGCACTTGTATTATCACAAAATATAGTTACTGGCTCGGTAACTGTCTCATTCATTCCTTCAAATAATTGTTTGATCCATGCTATATTGGTACAATTCAATGCTGCAGTGACATATTCAGCTTCAGTTGTTGACTATGAAATGCATCCTTGTTTCTTTCTAAGCCAAGTTACTATTCTTTCTCCCAAAACGAAAGCTCCACCGCTTGTGCTTTTCCTATCATCAATATTTCCTGCCCAATCAGCATCAATATAGACTTTTAAATCAAAATCATTCATCTTTTCATATAGTAGACCATAATCTTCAGTGCCTCTCAAATATTTGAAAATTCTCTTGACTGTTGTCATATGAGTTTCTTTGGGATCTGCAGAAAATCTTGCAGCTATACCTACTGCATGTGCTATATCAGGCCTGCAGTGAACTACATATTGCAACTTTCCAATCATAGATCGGTAAAGTGTCTCATCAACAGATCTAGATTCATCATTCTTTGATAGTTTACAATTAGTAGTCATAGGAGTACTTACAAGTTTAGAATCTTCCATTCCAAATTTCTTCAAGATTTCCTTTATATACTTGGATTGAGTAATGAAAATCACATTTTTCATTTGCAGTATTTGTAAACCTAAAAAATACTTTATCTCACCGATTAATGACATCTCAAATTCTTTGCACATTTCATTTCCAAAGTTCTTACATAAAGAATCATTTCCACAAAAAATAATATCATCACCAAATATGGCTAACATCAGTATTTCATTCTCATCATTCTTCATATACATGTTGTTCTCACTAGTCCTCATAAACCCAATCTTTAATAAGTAAGAGTGCAACCTTTCATACCATGCTCTAGGTGCTTGCTTTAGACCATATAAAGCTTTGTTCAACTTACATACTTGATCTTTATTCTTCTCTTCAATAAATCCTTCAGGTTGTTCAATATAAACTTCTTCTTCTAGTATACCATTCAAAAATGCAGATTTAACATCCATTTGATATACCTTGAAATTTTTGTAAGCGGCATATGCCACCAATGTTCTTACTTCTTCAAGTCTTGCTACAGGTACAAAAGTTTCTCCATAGTCTATTCCTTCTTCTTGAGCATAACCTTTGCAAACTAGCCTTGCTTTATTCTGAATGACCTCACCTTTTTCATTTAGCTTATTCCTGAAAATCCACTTTGTACCGATTACATTTTTCTCTTTTGGTCTTGGGACCAGTGTCCATGTTTCATTTTTCTTGATTTGATCAATCTCTTCTATCATAGAATTTACCCAATCTTCATTGCTTAATGCCTCTTTTACTATCCTCGGTTCAAATTTGGATATGAGACATGTGTTGTGTCTCAGTTTGTTCCTTGTCATCACTAGAGAATCCTTATCTCCTATAATCTGACTTGATGCATGATTTCTTTTGACATATTTTGCTAATATAGGCTCAGTAGGCTCTGTATGATCTTCTTCATCACTTGGTAACTGAGTAATTTCTTCATTGGCTTTCTCGGTAAAACTTGTCGATTGTACATATACAAACTCTTCATAATCTTCTGGTTCTTTGGAGTTTCCTTCATCATTCCTTTCTGCAAATTCATCAATTTTCACATTTGCACTTTCCACAATTTTGTTAGATGATTTGATCAGACATTTAAATGCTTTACTCCTAGAGGAATAACCAACAAATGTTCCTTCCTTTCTTTTCTAATCTAATTTTCCATTTCTATCATCTTTGTGAGCATAACATCTACTTCCAAATATTTTAAAATAATTTACATTTGGTTTCTTGTCATACCAGATTTCATAAGGTGTCTTCATGGTTCCCTTCTTCAGTTGTACTCGGTTCAAGGTGTAAACTGCAGTGCTTATTGCTTCTCTCCAAAATATTTGAGGTACTCTCTTTTCTATCATCAAAGTTTTGGCACAATCTACAATTGATCTATTCCTTCTTTCAGCTATTCCATTTTATTGTGGTGTCCTTGGTGCTAACACTTGTCTCTTTATACCATGATCATTGCAAAATAAGTTAAATTCTTCAGAAATGAATTCTCCTCCTCTATCAAATCTAAGACATTTCTACTTTCTTCCTGTTTCTTTTTCAACTCTTGCCTTATACTATTTGAACATTTGAAAAGCTTCTAATTTCTCTTTTAGAAACATAACTGACATCATCCTTGAGTAATCATCCACAAATAATATGAAGTATTTATCACCATATAACTTTGAACTTTCATAGGACCACAAAGATCAGTGTGTACAAGATCTAAAATTCCTTTAGAAGTGTAAGACTTACTTGTAAAGCTTGATTTTGTCATCTTACCCATCTGGCATCCTCGGCATATTGCATTCTCAGGTTTTTCCAAGCTCGGTAGACCTCTTACACAATGCTTCTTACTTATTTTGATCAGATTATCAAAATTTACATGACAAAACCATTTATGCCATAACCAGGTATCTTCTATTTTTGCATACAGACAATTGTTCCTAGTTGAGTCAAGGTGAAATGTATTACCTCTTGTTTGAGTCCCGGTAGCAGCCAACTTTCCATGTTTGTCATGAACTTTGACAATTCCTTTCTGAAATTCTATTTGGTATCCTGTATTATTTAGTTGTGCTACACTCAAACAAATTGTATTTCAGACCTTCAACCCAATATACATCATCACATTTAGCATTGTCAAGAAGTGTAATTGAACCTTTACCTTTCACAGGACATGGTGCATCATTACCAAATCTTACATGACCTCCATCATAATCTTCTAATTTAACAAACTTGTGTTTATCACCTATCATGTGATGTGAGCATCCACTATCTATGATCCAAGAATCATTTTTATTTATGTGTGATATTAAGGTTTTTTCTTCATACCTTTCTTCATCTAATCCATCTTTGATAGCCACATATACAACTTCCTCTATCTCAGTCTCATTAGATTTATCATCATTGGATTCCTCATCAGCTACTAGGCATGTCTTTCTTTCTCTCCTTCTGAAGTCTCAGTTCCTTCTATATTGGTTGTCTTTCTATCTATCATCTCGGTATTCTTTCTTTTCATCATCTTTGTCAGGACAGTTAGAAGCCATATGTCCAATTTTACCACAGTTAAAAGATTTTAAAAGTAACTTCCCTTTATACTTACCTTTGCCTCTTGGTAACCTTCTGGCTAATAATGCTTCAAACTCTTCTTGCTTTCTAATTTTCTCATATAGTTTGTGTACTTCTTCCATTTTTGTGTGAAATCTCTCACTTGCTCCACTATGATTTCCTTCAGCATACTTAGACATTCTATCATTATAATCTTCAGATTCACTGAGATGTAAAGAGCTGAATTCAGATTCAACTTTGTTTACCGAAGACCCACTGTTATCAAAATTACTTAACTCAAAATCATGTAGCTTACCGATAGTAGCATCTAAAGAGACTGGCATGTTTGGTACAGATCTCAATTAATTAATTGTAGAGACTCTAATAGCATAAGTAGGTAGAAGTGTTCTCAGCAACTTACTTGTTACATCCTTTTCTTCAATAGTTCCTCCTACTCCTTTGATTTGATTGATAGTTTCCTTTAACCTTGTATTGTATTGGATTATGTTCTCACCTTCATTCATTCTCATGGATTCAAGTTGTCCTCTTAGACTATCTTCTTTTTCTCTTTGAACATGTTCAACTCCACCATACACAGATGTGAGCTTATTCCACATTGCTTTGGCATCATTACAACCTTCTAGATCATTAAACTCTGAGTCAGTCAAAGTTGATGTTATCTCTATCATTGCTTGAATGTGTTCTTGCTTTGCCTTTATTTCTTCCATTGTCATAAGGTAGGTGCTAAGTGCAATGTAATCATTCTCCAGATAGTATGTTGCATATTCTCCAATTCCTAATAAGTGCAGCTTCATCCTTTTCTGCCATGTGGTAAAACTTGACTTGTTCAGCTTTGGTGCATCCCTTTTATACATCTTTGGATTTTGCCTCAAGTACCTTAAACTTTTCTTCTGAAGTCTAAGCTCTGATACCAATTGTTAGTTAGATGAGAGGGGGGGGGTGAATGAGATAACCTCAATCATAATTACTCTAATCAGATTCAACCTCGGTAGCATTTACTTGATATGCAACTTATGACTGTAAATCATTCAAACTCATAAACAGATAAACATGAAACATTAAATCACATTTGACACCAGATTTAACATGGAAACCCTAATAGGGAAAAACCACTGTGGGATTTCGGACCCACAAGAAAATATACTCTTCTAGAGTATGCTCGGTTAAAAGCAAATCCTGTTAAAGATTACATACACATTGCTAGATGTGACCCTATCAAGGGATTTCCCTCAGATCTGTTAGAATATTCACTTTGTTAGAAGTGACCTTGTCAAAGGATTTCAAACACTCATTCAAAATGTTACCTTCTAGGAGGATTTACAAATAATACTATTAAGTCCACTCGGTTAAGAGATTTCCTGTCACTTACAAAAATAAACAATAGTAATAAAATATATCTCCAACTTCACATCTAAAATGTTAAAGTAGATTCTATGTGCTCAATGTGGTCAAGATAATCTTGTCATAAGACTTATCTTTCTTCTTGTTGGGCTTCTCAATCTGTTCTTCAATCATCTGTACTTGGTAAACACCTCTGTAGCAATATTGTGTTTCAATTTGCCTGCATTCTTTGTTCAACAACATTACTTTATTTATAAGCAATTCCCAACTGCTTAATCTCCTTAATCACATTTCCCATGATTAATCTTAGCTATCAGATCTTCAAACTTGACTAGGTTCATTGTATCCTTCGATCTAAAAAATGTTTTATATTGCCTTGAAACTTGTATACCTTTCTTGGTACTTGTGCTCGGTTAGGATTGTTCAATCTTTGTTGTAGATCTTACTCTTGAATTTTAAATGTCGTTGATCCTTAACAAACTTCTTGTGCGATATTCCTATCTTCAATAAACCTCCAGGTCATTGGCATCCTTCATTTAATAATATATACACTTATTTAATACATTTTGTTACTGCTCGGTTGATACTCGGTTAATGCTGAACTTTACCTGGTAGACATTCTCTTCTCGGTGACTTTTTGTTTCATTAACCGACATCGGTAACCTTGGAGTTTACCGACTAGCTCCTTGCTCGGTAAAATAGAATAGTATCAAACCTTTTACTCATTCTATTACATGAAATTGTTTCCCCTTCTTGTTCAGTCTTCGAATACACATATATGGGATATCAAAACAATCAAAACATCATAATCTCATCACTGTCTAACTCAGTAATAGTTTCCCATTGAATAACTTATTACTCCCCTTCATTTTCACATTCTTTCTGGGTCACTTACTGACATCTTTATACTCATAAAAACATACTTTTCAAGATATGGCAACATCATACTGAATCAGAAAATCAATTGCTTGACATCAATGACAAAATAATAATATTAGAACAGTAATCATCCTTTATTAATTATATCATTCATCTCCAACAACCTTCTCAATATCATCAACCATCAAACTTATTATAATGCCAACACCCGGTTGATCTAGGTTATGGAGTGACTTAATGTAACATGTGGATAGGACCTCTTGATGTGTTTTCGGGATGTCTCATGGGTTGAATATTGTTTGTTTGGTCTAAGGCCGACATGTTTTGTAATTATGTAATTGTTTTATTGTCTGGTGGTCGACCTTATTGTTTATTGTCGAGGGTTTATATATATATGATGTAAGATATCTTTGTAGATCATCATGGTTATGGTCAAGGAAATGAGAAATGGATATGTAACGCAAAAATAATGTAATATCATTCAGGAAGAGGATTTGGTCAATCATTGGAGATCAAGTTGGGTTTATGTAAGAGGATTTATTCCTCCGGTATTGAGCTTAACCAAAACTATACTCAGGCATAGGAGATGCTATCTTTGCAGTTCATTCCTTCTTCCGGATTGTAGTTTGGATTTCTATGTAGTCAGTGAGACTCCTTTTGTGATGAGAAGTGCACTCTAGGTTGTTGGTCTTCCTGCAAGTGCAGACCCCTCAATTGTAATTCACATACTTACTTCAAAAGTATTATCTGACTGTGGGTAGGCTTCCCACTATGGTTTTTCCCTTTACCAGGTTTTCCACGTATAAATCTTGATTTCATGTGGATGGTATTTATTCTCTGATTATTGTTTATGCTTAATTGATTTAACTGCTATTCTGGTATTTGGTTTAAGCATTCTGGTATTAATTTTTTAGGTTCCTGTATTAAAGTTTTAATTGCTAAATGTTCTTGTAATTTGTGACAACTAATTCACACCTCCCCCCCTCTCAGTTGTCTTTCAGTTATTTGAATTTTCTAACAATGTGTTGGATGGATCATATATGCTTGATGGATTCTACAGACATTACTATGTTGATGGATTATTGATAGTTTATATTGATCATGAATTTGATGTTATTGTCATTACACTAACCCTATTTCATGATTACATATGATGAGTTGATTATGCGACATTGTTGGTCATTGTATGACTGTCTTCGTGAGAAGGACGATGTCACATCACTCATTGCGAGTGGTATTTGTCGTTGCGATTCCCTATCACTTGCATGTTATGATATATATGCATATTTTGTATCATTGCTTTGTAGTTGTAGGATTTGCAGGTACTAGACACCAACTCCACCTAGCTCTACAGGTTTGAGTGTGTCTTTAAATACCAATGGCATGTGGTTCAGAGATGGCATAAGTTCCCTTCACATACTCTAGGTCTAAGTTGTTCACTTTAAGTCGTTAGCATCTTGGCGTAATACGCCATGCTAGTTAGTGAGATGTGGTCTTCTTGGTGATTGTGAGTATGCTAGTTATCGTTGATCTATTTGATGTATTTATGTGTGATTTAATAGTTAATAATGTTTAATTTAATTTATTGGATTATTGGCCTTTTGAGTATTTAATTATTTGATATTTATTGTTTGTTTATTTAATGTTGATTTATGATTTATTTAGTATTTATTGTTTAATTTATATTTAAGGTTTATTTATTTATGGTTTATGGTTTATTTATTTTTAGTGTTTAGTATTGTGGCTTAATCAATTATTGTTTATTAATGCCTTTTAGCTTTAATTTTGATTCATATTTATTAGAGAATAATTATTACCTTTATAAGCTCTTTAGTTATTTATTTAAATTACCCATTTGATTTATTTAATCTTAGCCTATAGTATTTGTATAATTTAATTATTATTTGTGTGGGGGTAATAAGGTATCTTATGGTATATCTCTTTTTACATCCCACTTATATTTATAAAAGTGTTTTATATTATCTCTACCTACCCTATATTCTCATTGGATGAATTTGAAATGAGAAATAAATACATAACCTAAAGTGGGTTGGTAAGATATATTCCTGAAAGGAATATTTTGATTGGTTGTTTTGGAGGCTAGGGTTTAGGTTTGGTTTTCTTTTTATTCGGCAGCCTGAGCTTGTTGTCCGAATACCATTCTGGAATCTTTTCTAAAAATTTTGATTTTGGGGAGCTTGGATTTTGGTTTTGGAGTTTGTTGGATTTTGTGGGCGCTTCTTCAACCTTCTTCCATCCCCTCTAATCCAGGTTGGAGGTCTTTCCTTTGAAGATTTATTTTCAGTTTGTGTGTTTGCAGAAATGGCTGTGTGCGGGAATTTTTTGTGGAAATATTATTTGATAAAGTTTAGACTATAGTTTGGAAAGAAATATTTCCTTGCATAGATTTTATTATATAGTTTTAACTTTAGCTGGAGAAAACTAATCTCTTTTTATTGGTTGTGAGTTGTTGAGAATGGCCGACACTGCAAATTTTGGATTTGGGTATTGTTGAATCTTTGTATGTTGTTTTCTCTTTGAAATCTAAATTTGTATTGGTCAAGAGGATTTTTATATGGTGATTATGAGTTTTGGGGAGTGATTGTTTCTCCCTCTATGTATTTTCCTTTCCTGACATTGTCGGAAGCCATTCTTTTATGTTTGCAGTAAGTATGCCATAAGGTTATCTTAGTTTGGAGATTTTGTGTCTAGGATTTGGAAGGAGATGTTATTTAGAGCTTTGGATTGGTGACTATGGCTCTGATTGTGTTTGTTTATGTTGAAAGCCTATATGGTTGATTTGGCCATATCTTGAGTATGATTTATGCTTATTTACTTGGTTTATGGTATTTGTGTTGTCTCGTATGGGCATCACTTTTAGGATTGAATTCGGGACTTAGTTATTTTCCTGTGAATTTTCATTTGAAATCGTAACTTAGTCATTTCTATCAAATTTTCATCCTCTGTCATATGTGCCATTTATTCTACCATATGCACAAGTAATTTTGTCATATGCGCTACTTAACCTTTCATATGCATTGATCTATTGTGCAAATGCACTAAAATAGAAATCATATGTGCTAAAATAAATATCAAATGTACTTCAGAACTGATCAAATGTGCAATTTGTTTGCCAAATGAGCTAATCTGAGGTTAATGTGTATCTTGTCATTTTAGTGGTCAGCTCCGAATTTTTCTAAGTTGATCTTGTACTAGAGGCATTTTGTATGTTTGATGATGTTTTACAGATTCTGTGTTTGTCAGATTGATGATTCTTTTAATGAATTTTGCTTCTATATAGTGTATATCATTTTTTTATGGTTGTGTGCCCTCTATCATGTTGAGAAGCCATGATAGAGAGGGTTGATTTATTTCTCTTGAACCAGCAAGTTTATGTGTCTTGTTGTTGGTCTTTATTTCACTTGTGAGCAGATTTGATTGCCTTATTATGGCTTTGATGCATTATTATTCTATGATCTCTCATAGGTTGAGATGGCTCCACATGTCCATCAGGTTTGTGCCTTGTGTTGTAGTATTTGTTATGTTGAGGATTGATGACACTCCACTCCTACATGTGTCCCCTTGTTGAACTGCATTTATAACTTGATGATGCGTAAGCCTCTAGGAGTTTCTTCTTGTGATTGTTTGTGGTTGGTCCTTGTTTAAGAGTCGTGTATAGTTAGTCTCTTTGGTTGTTAGGTGCCATCTTAGGTCTAGAGTGTGTGTTGGGACCTTCTGTCATCTCCTATAATGAGGGGTGGTTCCTTTGGTTCCACATTGTCGGGTGGTTGATGCTTTTCAACCATTGGGATATTCTTATGGATTCTTCATGTGTAGATGTGGATTCTTCATCATTTTAGTAGTTATGGATGTTTCTTGTAGTAGATTTATGTAATGGATTTATGAAATTCATGTAATGTATTAATATGTAAAAGATGTAGATAGGAGGAGCTATGCTCATTATGTATTAATCTTATGTTTGTAATTATAATTGTATTGCATTTGGTATCTTAGGATTATGACATGATTTGTAATAATGAGACTATGAGAAGTATAGTAATGATCTTGTATAATGAAAGAAAATGGATTCATGTACTTAGATGTTTGTAATAGAATATGCTTGAAAAGAATTTGATTTAAGAGATTAGTTATTTGTATTACTCTAGATTCCATGGTTATCATTTAGGAAGTAGATTGATACGTGAAAGAACATTAAGAGAATGGAATGCTTTTAATGTAGGATTTATGGGTTTTTTTTTGTTTTTTTGGCAAGGTGGCAATGCCACTTGATATATTTTATTAATAATATGTAGGATTTATGGTTGTTAATTAATATCATGTTAGGTAATAATGCTATTTATGTGATTGCATTGGAAAGATAGGAGATTATGCATGTCATGTATCTAAGGAAAGTAATAGGATTTTTGCATTATGCTTTTGGAACCCATGTTAAAGAAAATGATCATGTAGATAGGAAATGATTAAGGGATTAAGCACATTTGGATTTGGATATAAAATGAACGTAAGAAAATCGATTAGTCTTGTATTAAAAAGTAAGCATATTATGGTAGTTAAATGATAGAGTAGAGTGCATCTCATAATGGTTAAATAATCAAGTAGATAGCATATCGTAATGGAAGGAAATATATAAATTACATTTGTTTAAGATCAAGGATTAATTGATGATAAGTGTGATAATTATGTGAGTAGAATGTTATTGCTTATGATAGTTGTAATAAATCATGACGTTAAGGTGCCCTAGAGAGATAATAGAAATGATTGTGATGTTTATTTTTCTTGTTTATTTGGTAAATGAACTTATGTGAAATAGTTTATGTTCTTTATGCTTAAATGATAATGAATGTTGATTCACATTGCTTAGATGATATGGTGTGAAGCATTAGCTTAAAAAAAATTTATCTCCATTTAGTATGTTAGATTCTTAGTTTCTCTAGGGTATTTTGGCGGGCATTACAAAAAGGATCAACCTGTAAAGATATCCACCCTGCCGCATTTTGATTTCTGGATGAAAATAATCCCCTTTGGGTGAAAAACAATTACAAAATACTTTCCCCATGAGTGAAAATTCTTTAACTACAACAGTATATCTCTGTTAGGAAAATCATTTCCCCTTCTCCACGATATATTTTATCCTTTCCCTACACAAGATACTTCGCTTCCTCTACCCTTGTACACGACTTTCCTTGCAAAGGTAGTTTTAAGTTGATTGTAAAATGCTTTGTAGCCATACAAGTTGTGGGTAACATTTCCACATTTAACTTTCCCTACATGCATGTTATTACATTTCACCTATTAGTCCTTTTACTCTTTCAATCTGTCTCAGAGTTTTATCAAAAATATTTTAGGTTTGAATGACTTTGCAACAATGAGACCATTTCTCTTTGAAGAATCTGTTAGGAATTCACACTCCTTATATATATCCTTGCATTTTACCCACACCTTTGCCAGTCACAATTATATCCTTCCGATGAAGGTCCTTTATATCTTGCTTGGTGATTATGAGTTGCACCCCTTTAGTGTGTTCTCCATAATATCAATAACAATGAATATGCAGTCATCGTGGAAGGATATGTGTGTAGAGAAGAATAAGATTAGGAGTGAGTCGCATAGCCACAATCACCAAATATTATCATGCACATATGACATATCTCTATGGGTTTTTAATTTGAAATGTCTAACCCCTTCTTCACAAAGTGATTTGTCAGACAAGCATATCCTAGTTTGCACCAAACTGACATCTAGCGGTTTTGTAATGGAACATTCTCCTCTCTACAGATTTCATAGCCAGTCAACACTCTCGATTCACTAGGTATCATTGATTTTATCTTTGATACCATTGATGTCATAGGGAGGCCCTTAACACCTATATGTTCACCAGAAATAATGCCTTGATATTATTCTACATCCTTCTAAATCCCCTTTTCAATTTATTTTAGCTTCCCTGTTGATCCACATTACATGATGAAATATTTTATTTTATACACAAATCTGCTCATGGAAATATTAATACTTTGTGCACTTCTAGCCTCCTTAATTAGCATATACATCATATTTCTTAGTTGAAAATCTAGAAACATTTTATACTACAAATCACTGTAAGAAAATTGCAATTTACGTTATGGCATACTCGCTCCTTTGAGGACCCAAAAGAGTGGTGGTCCTCCATAACAAAAAAAACCCATATCTATAACATACTCAACATCCCATGATGTACAACGATGTTTCTTGCATGGTTCCACTTTTGGCGTTAGGCAGTATTAGAAACCTAATCCATGTCGATGCCTGGAAAATTGTAGACCCATTGCTATACTTGCCTTTGCCCCTTCTTTACCCATATTGTGAGATCAAAACAATAATCTTGATGCAAGTATAAAAAGTGGTTATGTTGGAACATTTCTCTGGTCATTGAGCATTATAGGGATGCATTCACAAATTCATTTTGTAAGGTTTTGCCATATGATTCTTGATAGAAGTTGTGGTTTTCATTAGACCTCAAGAGCTTTTAAATTCAAGCCTTTGTTGTATATCCTGCTTGTCTCCGTAAAGACCCTAAAGCTCCACCTACAAATATCATTTTCATTTTCCCTAAATTTTGTGCCTACTCAAAGAAAGAGGGGGCCCCTGCACCATTATTTTCACTGCTCTATCTCTCTCATGGGGTGGTGGGATATTATTTCCTCTTACCCTAGCAAACACAAAAAATGCCCCATGCACATTTAGTTTGTCTCAGCTGAAGGTTGCGGGGTGGCAGGGTTTCTATTTCACTATGCATCTTCTTACTTTGCCCCTCCCATGGTGCTCCTTGAGCATACGCTGCAATCTTGCGGGGTGGCAGGGATTCCACCATCCCCTCTTCCCACCAACCTGCATTGTTTCTTGGCACGCCTGAGATGTCATGTGGGGTGGAAGAAGGGAGGCATGTCTCTCTTCCCACCATCCCATGGCATTCCTTTACTTCACTTTTGCACCACGGAACAAAATTTATGAGACTAAGGGCATGTTCCCATGCGGTTGCTTAGCTTATTCTGGCTAGCAGTCGCTGCTCAATATTTTTAGGGATTATTTGTGAAGCAGTTGACCCCATGAATATTTATCTTTGCTACTTATTTTTAAGCAAAACATCTTAAATTTGTATTAATAGCATTAATACTAAATTGTGCACTTAAAATCTGGAAAGAAAAAAGAAATAAAATCTTTTAAAAAAGGGGGGGAAAAATTTGTGGAGCCATGTGGCATTTTTGTTAATAAGCAGCCACTGCTTATTTTCAGCCCCCCCTTTTGTTCCATAGCTTGTTTCCAATTCCTAAACAATAGCTGCTCCACCAAAATAGGGAAAGATTCCAAATTATCCTTTTTTTGATAATTTTTAAGTTGCATAGGAACACTTAAAAGAAGAAAATAGAGTTAAGCAGCCGCATGGGAACATGATGTAAGCATTGACCGTTTAGTGTGGTGCATGTGGGGCCCGCTCAACCCGTTCCGTTTCTCAGCAATATCTGTTTCTATAAATATTTGTCGTGACAGTCAGTGGTTAGTTGGAGTTAGCAGCTTACCGCCTAAACTGTGTCAAATTTAAATTCGATGTTCCCACGCTACAGATGATGGGATGTGCTTTATCATTCCCAAAAAGTGCATTGCTAATGAAACTTGGAGGGAAAAGTTTTAATTTCAAATGGGAGGGATAAGTTTTTATTGCATGAATTAAAAATCTGTATATTTGATTTTAAAGTAGATTATTGTTTGCTAAAGATGTATTAATTATATGTAGAACTACTAAGAGAAGTGACTGTTCCTTCATAAGTGAAACATTAGTGTTTATAAATATGCCAAACTTTTAATGGTTTGATCACATTTGAAAGAAGGTAATTCAAATCTTACATTTCATAATATTGTTTTAATTACATATAAGTTCATTTATACTTATTTATTTTTTCTTTGTATATCCATATTATATAAGATTATAAGTCTCAAGTGCCACCTGTGTAATAATGGAAAGGGAAGCACAAAATTATCATCAACAATACAATTAAAATTTAATTTCATATTTCATATGCAGCCATCTTTATTAGGTTATTTGACATCTTTATCAAGTTTTAGTTTTGATCTTTAGAATAATATATGTGAGTCCATGTGTAATGAATAAACATAAAAATATTAACATTTAGAATGTATTCTCTATGAAACTAGGCAAAATGGAAACATGCAAGCAAATTGCAAGAGAGAAAATAAAGATTTATTGATTGGATGATTGGTTCATGCATAGTCCAAGGAGGTACATATAAAGAAGGTACCTAACCCTAAAATTAACATGCCACATAAGTAAGTCACCTAAGCATGATGAATACACCAAATATCTATTCATGATGGTGTAAAATGTAGAATACTTAAATCATCCTAATGATAAAAACATTATTAAATGTTAGGTATTTTCCACCTTAAGTTAGTCTTTTTATTTCAAAATTTTATTTTGAGAAACAATAATATTATAGCATCTACGATTCATTATCAACATATTATTTCAAAATAGAGAATTCTTATTATGATCTTACATTAGAGGGCTTCATTGACCTAATATTACTAAATCTTACTATAATATCTCATAGTACTCATAAGATTATATGATCACAAAGTTACTATAAAATCATTCTTTGATTACAAATCTGAGCAATCTCTCATTTGATTTATTTCTATTAATAGTTTGATTCTACTTTTTGTCTAATATTGCTTGATCTGATCTATTACACTCCACCTAACCAACAAATACACTACATTTTTTTTGTTATTTTGTACTTAATTTGTTTATTTACCTAATTAACTTAAAAAATATTAGTTTTAAAATAGTGTTATTTGAATTACTAGGAATATAAATGAAATATATGTGAATTTTTAAAAAATACACCTAAGTTTACAATTCAGAAATGCATACATTCCCTAAACTAACTAATTGGTAAACACTTATTCTATAAGTTAAATTTAATTGACTCTTTACACAATAAAACAAAGATATTGAGATTTCTAAGCTCGTTTATTAATTAGTGTTATTGTGTGCTTCTTTTCTTATCAAAAAGGTAACAAGCTATCCTAATTATTTTGCTACATATGCTTTAAACTAAATAGAAATCTCTTTCAACAATCTTTAAGAACTAATTTGTCAATCTCTTACATTCTAAATAAGCTTTCAAAATGTTTTTAAATAATGCTCAATTTTTCCAAACATCTTCTCTTTCCCTTTTTTTTCAACTTGATAATAGAATGCATGAATTACCCCCAATTCCTCACACTCTTTATTGCAAATGATCCTCATCTTTTCACAACGCTCTCCACCTCTTCTAACTTTGACTTGATCCAAGATAAATTAAATAGTTCCCATTTCCCTTTTCTAATAATACCCAACATGAAACTATCCCCAAATTAAAATTTATAATACAATATTTTTAAAGTATATAAAACTTTTATATAAAAATAAACCATCAGTAAATTTACTTTAGCAAGTTGGTTGTTTACCTATAATAATTGGCAGAGCCTGCATTGTGTATACATCCCGTCAAATAAATAAACCTCAACTTCAGGCATCTCTGTGGGCAGAAGTACTAGTTCCTATTACTTCTTTTTAATGTTGGGTGGGAGAGATTCAAAATTGAAATTCAAACTTAACTGTGACAGTCACCGTCACTATGGAGAGTCCGGAAAGTCAAAGGAGAGCCAGTGAAAACAAAATGGTAAACGGAAGGTTAGGAAGGGCCCACATTGCTACCTAAGCGCTTAGTGTGTGCTCTTTAAGCCAACCCATACTTCATAGTCTGTGGGACCCGCTACAAAAGAATTCAAGATGAGGACATTAGCTTATTAAAAGATTTTACTCCACCCCATTACACCCCTTGACATTTATGGACCCCTCTCACGGCTATGGTAATTAAATTTTAAAATTTAATTAGTTTCTTAGTATTAAATCACTATAAAAATGATTTAATGTAAATAGTTCAATAAAACTAATCTCATGTTCGCAAACAATTTCTTCAATTTGATGGTTGATAATTTTATTTTGCCTACATATCTCGTTTGACTTGAAATTTATGCTATTTAAATCATAGTGATTTAAATAAAAAATATACCAAAAAAATTTCAATGGGTCTCAGTTGGTTACGCTAGGCCATAGCTTTAGTTAGGTCCCTAGTGGGCCTAACTAAAAAAAATATCATTTCCAGACAACTGACCTGTGGGGATGCCCTGGAACATCAACTGGATACACTCTAAATCTGAAGACTTGAGCAAATGATATTTATTTTTGACATTTTCACACTTCTAATTTTTTACCAAAACTACCTGAGCAGCCTTCAAAATCAACCTCAAAAACTAACCAAATCACCTCAAAGAGCATTGAAAGTTGGTACACTAGTAAAATGTCATATGAGGAATCCAAAACACCAAACCATATCTCATGACGATGCTTGAGGTGAAATATTTTAATCCTTTAAGTTGTCTATTCAGTCATTTTGTGAAACTGCACCTTTTAAGTCACACTAAAACCCATAATCACTGAATTGAAAAAATATCAAATCTTCTTTTCAGGACTTGCCACTTGACAAGCTGGTACATTTGGATACCATGGGTATGTGCACAAGAGGTTTATCTTTATTTGACCACATGTGCAAAATTTTAATACTCAAACTTGCCCTCTCTTAAAATTCTGAAAATGTTGATTTTGAAACCCTAAAAAAGTTCATTTGGAATTGGCCTTCAAAAAATATCAAATGAGGTGTTGGGGGCCTGCAAACCGAAAAAGTGGTAGATAATTATTTACATAATAATTGGGAATGATTACCTTTGCACATAGGTTGTTTGGTTGCAAAATAAAAAATCATATGTCAGGCTAATTTTTGCAGATTTACACAGTCTAGTTTGCAAATCTGAACAGTTTACAAATGGAATCAAGTCGGGAAACTTACCAAAGGGACTCATGGGTCTATACCAACTGAGATGGGACTTCATTAAAATTAAAAGAATCATAGAAAAATATCAATTGGGCATAATATTCGACCGACACAAAAATACGACATCTCAAAAATGGCCTCCTCAAAAAGGTGCAACATGTGCAAACAACAAACCAACTTCTGGGCCATGAAACCAAGAATTCAAAAACTCATCAAAAATGGTCCAGGGAAGTTACAAATAGATACATGGCATCTCTGATAGGTTCTCAACACTTCCCCAAAGCAGTTTTGCATTACAATTCATGGGTGCCAAAATATAAGCTCTCAAAGTGAGCTACTTAGGCTTATTCTGCAAGGGTATTTTCTGAGTACATTAGGCAAAATTTTACATGGGCCCTCAAAACTTAGCAAATTTTTGGAGGTCCCAACACCTTGCATTTCATGGCAGGGTAGGATTAAATCACACCATACAAAGACAACCCTAAGACTATTAAAAAAGGGGCTAAAGTATGATACAAACAGAGGAAGATTACAAGAAATGTATTATCACCCAATACTCAAAAGAGAAGGTCAATGCTTGAAGCACCAATGTATAGCAAATAGATACAAAGTCACATTTTCCAAAGGCAATGATCTCAGTATAGACACAGTGCAGTCCTTTAATGGAATAGTGAGCCATATACTAAAATACAATCATCAAGATAGAGATGCTTAGCACAAAGGGACTAGTAAGGAAATATAATATGTTCTGAGTAATTCAAGAGAATATCGGTCAAAAAATTTATAGCGGTCACAAGCTTGGAGAACAATAAGTATAAAGGGTATCATAACCATTCATAACCATCATTTAAAAAGGGTCTCTGATTAAAGACAGCTCCTATACTTATCATAGTCTAAGAAATCTAATAATGCAGCCACAAAGAAATCATCATGGGAAAATACCTTGAATGCATTAATAAAAGTAACTTTGGAAGAAAGTGTTATATTGGAAGAGGTGAGAATGATCTCAAAAAGTTTGATACTAGAGTTGATGAAGGAATATTTTTGGGATATGCTACAAACAGAAAGGCTTACCAGTGTTACAATAAAAGATTGAAAAAGATAGTGGAGAGTACAAATGTGAAAGTATGTGAAGCAAGGGATCATATTGCCCCAAAAATTGTCCAGGAGACTCAATTTGAGATCATATTTGTCACTACAGCAGAAAATACACCTCCAGAAGGAAGCAAGGAGGAGAAACTAGATGAGGTAGAAGAAGAGGACAAAGAAGAAATGGAACAAACAATTAAGACCCCGAAGTATGTGCAAAAGAATCATTCGAAAGATTAGATAATTGGAGACAAGTATAAAGGTGTTCAGACAAGGAGTGTTACAAAGGTAAATGAGAAAACTAATTGCTATTTTAGTTCACTTATTGAACTTAAATCATATGAAGAAGCAAGCTAAGAAGAAATTTGGGATATAGAAGAATCAGACTTGGGAATTGGTACCTAGACTGGTGGACAAGAATGTGATAGGCAAAGTGGGTGTTCTAGAAAAAACTAAATGAACAAGGAAAAGTCGCAACAAACAAGGCAAGACTAGTATGTAAAGGCTATTCTTAGGTAGAAGGTATTGATTTTGAATAAAATTTTGCCCTTGTTGCTAGGATGGAATCTATCAGAATGTTTCTTGCATTTTTTTCCTACAAGAAATTTAGAGTATATTGAATGGATGTTAAGTCAATGTTTCTTAATGGAGGGATGGAAGAACAAGTGTACATTGAAGAACTAGATGGATCTAGACTATAAGATAATCCAGACATGGTTTTCAAATTACAAAAGGCATTGTATGGACTTAAACAAGCACCTAGAGCATGGTATGCAAGACTAGACAAATATTTCTTACAATAGAATTTTAGGAAAGGTACTGCTAATAGCAATCTTTATTTTAAGGTTGAAGGCATTAAGTTGTTGATTGTTGTTGTCTATGTTGATGATATTATCTTTGGAGGAAGTGATATTTTGTGCAAAGAATTTGTAGAAGAAATATTAAAATAATTTGAGATGTATATGTTGGCAACAACAATGTAGGAAAACTGGGGGGTGAATCGGTTTTCACCAAACTTAACCAAATTAACCTTAACTTCAGATCTGATCAAGAACAACAAGAACAAAAATAAACACCACATCAACAACACACATAACACATAAATTTTTGACATGGAAAACCTGGTTAAAGAAAAACCCACGGTGGGAACCTACCCACAATATGATGATACTCTGCAGTAGTATGTTTAAATATTACAATAGGGAGTGCACATGCATTCATGCGCACGTCCTAGAGATCACTGCTCAAAACAACAAAGGGCTACAACCTTGGGAAGGTTCACTATCTTAAAAAGATTGGACAATAATCTGAATTACATGAACTGAAGGAATAGTATCTCGAACTGCCTGATCATAGTTCTAGTTAAGCACACATACTCAAACTCTGCTCTTCACACTTCTGCACAATCTTTCGTACTTCTTCATTTTTCTCCTTTGCTACTAAAGGATCAAAATAATATTTGCACAAGCATATGTATCTCACAAATGAATATTACATGTATTTATACAATTCATCTGATGAATACTAAGAGGAGGGGTGAATTAGTGTGCCCAAACTTCTAAACAAACTCTTAAGCAGTTTAACTATTGACCCGAGTAGCAGTTTAAACAATAAACTGATTAAAACATAAATAAGCCAAACAACAAATAAAGCATTCACCCACAGAAGCACAATCACCATAACACAAGATATTTTGACATGGAAACTTAAATGGGAAAAACCACGGTGAGTAAAACTCACAA
Source organism: Cryptomeria japonica (assembly GCF_030272615.1). Taxonomy (NCBI): domain Eukaryota; kingdom Viridiplantae; phylum Streptophyta; class Pinopsida; order Cupressales; family Cupressaceae; genus Cryptomeria; species Cryptomeria japonica. The sequence continues at coordinate 148,687,849 of NC_081406.1, read as the reverse complement.
GTCAACTATCTACAGAATAGTAACCAGATCGGTTAAGGTCAGACCGGTTAAGGGCTTACAATGTTCTTCACCAGAAAAAATCCTGTTAGGAATCCAGATCTCTATTAGGAGATAAGTCACGTAAAAGACTACCCTGTTAGAGGATTTTAGATCCACAACTATGAACCACCTTGTTAGAGGATTTACAATAGGCATGGTTGGGCCTACCTGGTTAAGAGTTTTAGACTTGTCGAAGGTATTAGTAATCAACAAGTGAATGATCTAGACTATAGCACTGAATGCTTGATTAGATCCTTGGCAGCTCCTTGTTAATGCATTTCAACATTACTTTAGTCTTCTATATTTTCACACTCTCTATCTCTGTTATGTGAGACCTTTTCTCGCACAGACCTTATCTTCATTCGCACATTACACACACTAAAACCCTAGACATGATGTCCTCATATAGGAACCTGATTTCATGTCGGTCCAATAAGATTAGACTACAATTTCCTAGGTACACTACATCTAGACATATTTGGTAACATGACACATAAACACCGCCAAAGTGTCGGTGGATGATAACTCATCACACTTTATATCAGTTAACAAAGTATATTGATTACCGGTTGACAAGTGAAGACTAGAAAACTTGGAACATAGTGTTCCAATCAAAAGATTAACTATCGCTCATGATCTTCATTCCACTTTGAGATCTTCATAATGACATGCAATACCGGTTGTAACAGCTACTGGTTGAAAATAACACATACATTAATAAGTGTGTGTCCATCAATGACAATCACAACTAATTATCATCAAAATACCAACATCATCAACCATAACCTCAAGGTCAGCTCAACACATAAGACCTAATTACAAAATTACATCACACGATACATAAATCAATATATGGACCAATACAATGTCGAAAAGGACATAGCATAGACCTAAATCAAATCCTCGAACACGCAACACCACCAAATATCTTACCAAGATCATCTGCAACATGCAATGCCCATCGGGTTGGCTAGAAAGTCATATAATACGAAGTATACCACCGAACCAATAAAATATTCAATAACGTGCACCATGATCAATGTAGACCACCAAAACGCATAGAACACAATCAAAGAACATCAACAAGGAACGTGAATTCTGCCACAACAAATCGGATAACAAGAATCATCATTGTTTCATCACCGGAGCTCAAGAACATCAACAACAAACTGAAAGATACACTTATGAAATTCCAAATCATGAACCATCCAAACTGAGGACACAAATGAATGTCCCAAACACTCTCCAAAATCCACACATAAATCAATAGAAAAACCAATCACCACACCAGATCACATAACTCAATCAAATCTCCTTTCAGAACACTGAAACTCATACTGAATCAACTAGAGATAAGTATCTCAAAACCCATTAATCTGCATCAACATATCTATAATAAATCAACTCAAACCAACTAGATATGTTGAAGAAGTTTGATATGGAGAATTGTAAACCTATTACTACCCCTTTAGCTATTGGATGCAAGCTAGGCAACGATGATTCATCTCTGGATATTGATCAAAAGAAGTATAGATCTATGATTGGAGAACTATTGTATCTTACCGCTTCTAGACTAGATATTATGCAGGATGTATGTTTGGTTGCAAGATTTCAAGCTACTCTAAAGTAGACTCATGATCAAGCAGTGAAAAGGATCTTTAGATATTTGAAAGGGACTCAAGAATTTGGCCTATGGTACAAGAGAGATGGATATTTCATGTTGAAGGGATATACAAATGTTGATTGGGCCAAAAGTATTGATGACAAGAAGAGTACAAGTGGTGGAACATTATTTTTGGGAGACAGATTGGTTTAATGGATGAGTAAGAAACAAGAATCTGTATCACTGTATACTGCTAAAGGTGAATATATTGTTGCAGCATCTTATTGTACTCAAATTTTATAGATGAAGTAGACTCTTAAGGATATCAAAGTTGTATATGATGAAGCTATTCATATTATGTGTGATAATACCAGTTCTATAAAAATTTCAAAGAATCCACTTATGCATTCAAGGACTGAACATATTTCAATCTATTATCATTTCTTGAGAGAGAAGGTTGTTGAAAAAGAAATCAGATTGGAATACATTTCTACATCAAAGCAGATAGAAAATATTTTTATAAAGGCATTGGCAAAGGATACTTTTGAGTATCTCAGACAAAAGTTAGGAGTTTCTGCCCCTCCTTCCAACTAGATGCAGTTTTGGTGGTGCATCTTTCCAAGGGGAGACTTAGTGCTTATTTTTGTTTCCTGGATTGATGTTGTTGCTACTCTCAGGGAGAGTAGTGGTGTGAGTGGTCAGCATATTTATGTTTATCTTTAGGTACACTTTGTCATTGTTTTCAAAGGGGGAGAGAGTTGTTGTGAGATTATCAATTTTTTCATCGGTATTGATGGTTGTTGGTCTACTGGTGTTGTCATCGAAGACAAAGGGGATATTGTTGGAGATTGTTGTTAGCATGAGCTTGTATGGTTGTCATTAATGTCAAACCTAATTATCCAGATGGATGTTGGTCTGAATATGCTTTGTCAGACCTTGTTTATCTTGATAGAGTTTGGTTCAAATACTATTTTGGTGTTTCTTGTGTCATCTTGTATTCAAGGACCTCTTAAATGCTTTTGAAGCCTTCTAGATATGTTGTTAGTTGCATTGTGGTTTATTGGGTCATGTTATTTTGTTCCAAATATGTATTGGAAGATGTGTTGAGATGATTATTTGGGTGTCAATTTTGTTTATGGAGATCTGCATGGAGTATTTTGCATCGAAAGTGGTTATTTGGCCAACTCGTTGATTAAATCTACACGTTATGCTTTGTAACATTGTTTGGGATATATGTTATCATGTGCATTTTGTTGGATCTTTCATGGGATGATGTATTTTGGTTCCCTCTTTATCCTAGAGTGGGCCAATCCAAGTATTTTGGGTTCGGGTGGCTTATTTTGTGTAATATTTGCTTATTTTATTTTGGTCGACCCTTGATTAGGATTTCAATGTTGTATCTCATATACAATATGTATGAAAAGATGGATTAAGTATGGATGAGAGGTGAATTGTGTGAGAACTGTATGTGAATGATTTGCAAGAAGATTTGAGTTTGTGGTGATGCAAAAGTCAATTTGGGAAGAGATTTGAAGTTGATATATTCTACCAGACAGAGTGTTGTGACAATGGATATTATCAGAGATGTTTGCCATGTTATTGGTCGCTTGATTATTGTTCAAGGAAAAATTCACGATCACGAGAATCCTTCTCATTTTTAGTTCAACTATTTCATTCGTTGTTGATTGATAGTGAGTCCTTCAACAATAGTTTGTATCCTATTTTGAAGAAGTATTCTTCAACTGCACAATTCCTTTTTGTATCTTGCCTAAGGTAGTGCACCTTAGCTATTCAAGGCCTTCAAGTGTTGGTGCTCCTTGGATACAAACCTAAAATGTTGTAAACATTGTTATTCATATTGTGAGTTAGATTCTCACCTTGGTTTTTCCCTATTTGGGTTTTCCATGTAAATCTGATGTTTATGTGTTTCTATTTGTTGTGCTAATGTTTAAAGTGTTGATATTAAATAAGTTAATTAATAATTATTTTTGAAGTTCTGGACTAATTCACACCCCCCTCTTAGTCCTACTAGGTGTTAAACACTATTATCATCATGGTTTTTTACATCTTGGGTTACCACATATATCTAGTGTTTATTGTCTGAATGTGTGTTGGTTTATGTATTTAAATATTGGATCATTAATGAATTTAAGTTAAGAAGAATTTATTATTCATTTCTTTGAAAAGTTACTTATGGTAATTAATATTTAACTTGAGTGAAAATTTAATATAATAATTCACTCCTTCCCCTTTCACTATATTGTGTACCCTTTAATTGGTATCAAAGTAAGGTTCCTTAGTTAAAACTTAATAGCTTCAAATGGATCCAAGATGGCACACTTAGTCTCTCAAGAAGGTTTGTCCTCAAACCATGCTCCTTTTTTTGATAGATTCAATTATGTTTTTTGGAGTGGAAGGGTGAATTCCTAGTTGATGGCTTTAGGCTTTGAGGTTTGACAATTATTTCTGGATGGATATGATTTTCCTAAGAATTTCTCAAGGGATCATGCTAGTTAGAAAACTTGTGAGAACAATGTGAAGGCTAGGAATGATATTATTTGTGAATTAACTAACTCTGAGTATATGAAACTGATACACTACAAGATAACTAAGGAAATATCTAGATCAAATTGCATAAAATCTATGAAGGAGATGAGAAGAACAAGGAAGCAAAACTTCATATTTGTAGAGCTCAGTGTGAAGGTCTAAGGATGAAGGAGGATGAAAATATTACAACATTTTTTCTCGGGTGGATGAGATTGATTGTTCTATTAGAGGATTTGGCGAAGAACTAAAAGAACAAGTTATTGTGAAAAATATACTCAAATCTCTTCCACCAATATTTGATCCTAAGTTGGCTATAATTGAGGAAGCTAATTATCTGAACAAGATGACTATGGATGAATCGTGTGGCTCGCTAACTACTTTTCACAAGGAAGGAGGTTTCTTTCAAGGTGTTTAAGAAGGAAGATGAATCAAATTCTAATGATGAATTAGATCTAGAAGAAACAAACTTTATCAGAAGAGTATAGAAAGGTTTCAGTAGGTACAAAGGTAAATTGTCTTTCAAATGTCTCAATTGTAGAGCAACGGGAAATTTTATGGCTAAGTGTCCCTATAAAGATCTTAACAATGAAAATCAAAACAATGAGAAAAAGTATTTCAACAAGAAGAAGATTTTTAACAAAAATCAAAAGAGTTTATTTATGAACAAAGATAGTGGATCATTTGATGAAGAAGAAGATCAGGGTGCTACAAAGAATGACAATGAGAAATCTTTATTCATGGCTATTGAAACTCTAGATAGAAATATTAAAATGATGTCAGAAGATGATGATGAAGTTGACCTTATGAAAATATTACTTTGTGTTGGCAAAGAGTTAAAAGGACTAAAAGGGAGAATAGCTAAAGAAGTAAAGAACTCTAATAAGTTGACTAAAAAACTTGAAAAATCAAAAAGGATGGTCATTGAATTGAAAGTTGAAATAGAAGAATCAAAGAGGTTTGAAGAAGTGTTGAAAAAAGGCTTCTAAATAGAGACAAGGACTATGAGAAACTAGAAGCAAATATTGTTGCATTGAGAAAAGATCTTGATAAAAAAAATAATCGGTTGAAGATGAAATGTGAAAAGAGTACAAAGATGCTAGATTAGATTATTCAAAGTAAGAGGTCACCGCATATCAAAATTAGTAGTTGATTCTATGTGATCTTGAATTTCATCCTCAGAATGTTACCTGTAATAAGTTAGTTTCACAAAATACAATGGAAATGCATACAGGAAATCCAAAATCCACCAATGAAACTACATGAAATACATACTAAAATAAAACATTATTTTACCTTCATGGCTTATGTCTCATTGTGTCCTAACTCCACTATTCCTAGTTGCAGATGGTGTGCTCTCAGACAATGCACTGTTGGCTTCCAAGATGGCATATGAAGAATGGACTGATAACTTGTAGTTAACTGATACTATGATATGCAAATACTACATGATTATGCTAAAATGATATATGATATTTGCTATTTCTATTTGCTTATTTGTTTCAAAGACTCACGGATGCATATGATCAATTTGAAGACTATTTTTGAAGACTAACTCTCTCAACTAAAGCTCTTGATTTTATAGACTTTGAGAGGATGAGATGATGTGGCTTAGATCAACGCTCCTGATCAGATCTGCAGATTTGGATGGCTGTGAGCAAAGGTGAAGGTTGAGAAAAAAGGGGAAGGAGAAGACAAGTGTCACTCATCTCACCTTGACTGAGTTGTTGACTGAGAGAATCTAGGGATGGTTGGAGGAAATTTAGGCATGAGAGGACAAGTGGACTCAAGTCCTTCCTAAGATGTAGGGGGTGTTGGAGAGAATATAGGAAATGGTTATGAAATATGTGTAGGTACACAATTTTCATTAAATTTTGGTAGTTGAAGATAAATGATAAATTAATATTTAAGAAATATTAATTTCCTTAGCCACATGTTTGATGAGTTGGCAAAGGGAAGATGAAGTGGAGATGGAGGGTGAGTTGGATAAAGGATTAAATAATTTAGAAAATTATTTAATATTTGAGACTATAGGATAGGAGAAAAACCATTAAATATTAGATATTTAATTGTTTGGATGATATAATTAAACATTAGATATTTAATTAACTTGGTTATAAGGATAATTAAATATGAGATATTTAATTAATTAGAGGAATAAGATAAATGAATTAATTAATAAAATATTAATTAATAGAAAAGAAACGAAAATGAATTAAATAAATTAATCTTTTCAAATTAACTATTTAATAGAAGAATAAATATTAGATAAATATTAAATAAATATAGAATATTTATTTAATTGCTCGTAGCCAATTTTAGGTGTATACATTTTTCCCCTATTTGAAACGATGTGAAAACAACATTGTTTCAAAGATTAAATCAAGTCTTGATCATGCGCCTGATGGAGATTGAAAATCCTGATTGTGTCCCCCCTCGGGAGATTGATCGTGAAATTGTCAAAAATTATGGTTTGAACGACTAATCTCATGACAATTGATAAAAATTTAGTCAATTAAATTTATTTAGAAAAAACAAATTAAATTTCCCCATTGAAATTAATTACTCTAAAATAGTAAATATAAAATTAACCAAGGCTAATTTTAACTTCATTGTTATCCTTGTCAGCTTTTTGTTTGAAAATATTCTTGCTGAGGTGGCGAAACAGTGATTCTAGTGGAGTGTCATCGATTTGAGCGAGTTCGGTGTTACCAACGACCTGTCAAGTATGGGTATCCAGTATGTATCTTATCCTGAGCCTTATTTTCAAGTTTTAATTCAAAATTTCATGTTTTAGGCACTTTTTTTTTAATTTTTTTGATTTTTTCGACATTATTTTAGCACTTTTGCAGTTTGTTTTAGCGCATATGCAACTAGGTTTAGTGCAAATGCTTAGATTAGCGCATATGCTTGGTATGTTAGCGCTTATGTTCAAGATGTTAGTGCATATGCATAGGGTAGCGCAAATGTGTTGTTTGTTAGCGCATATGCCCAGAAAGGTAGCGCTTTTGCATGGATTAGCATTTATGCCTATAGTTTTAGCGCTTTTGTTAAAAAGGATAGAGCATATGCACTAAGTTAGCGCATTTGCATTTAGTTTTAGTGCATTTGTTGTAGTTTAGCACAAATGCTCAATAGGATAGTGTTTTTGCTTAAATTGATATTTTTGATAAGTGCAAAAGCTAAAAATCACTTTGATAAGTAGATTTAACATGTTTAATATGCATTGATGATGAAATAGGGTCTTGATTTAGCAATTTCACGATTGCGTGATTGATAGATAGCTTTGATTGTTGGATTGATTGATAGGATTGATTAGCTTGATTGATAGATAGCTTTGATTAGCTTGATTGATAGATAGATTTGATTAGCTTGATTGATTGATAGGATTGATTAGCTTGATTGATAGATAGCTTTGATTAGCTTGATTTGATAGATAGCTTTGATTAGCTTGATTGGATAGATAGCTTTGATGAGCTTGATTTCATCGATTGAGTAGCTATAAGAAACCGATTTAGTTTCTGATGTAAGAGATTAGTGGAGTTTTTGAGTAAACTCAGTGTTTGATAAAAAACCATGATTGATAGGTTTTAAAATGTTTTGATAGTGTAAGTTGCTTCAATTTGATTTGATAGATAGATTTGATGATTCAATTTGATTTGATAGATAGATTTGATGATTCAATTTGATTTGATAGATAGATTTGAGGATTCAATTTGATGTGATTGATAGATTTGATGATTCAGTTTGATGTGATTGATTTCTCTTGACAAAATAGGAGAAAATTGATGTTCTCCAGTGTCGAGAGAAATTACCCACAGTGCGTCATTTAGTTCCAAAGTTGACCCAGACTGAGATTAGACACATAGATGCATGTGGTTTACGCTATTTGTTATATATGCCTGAGATTACATATAACAGAGCTTTGTTGACAACATTGGCCAAGAGATGGCACAATGAGCATAACACTTTCCACCTGTTGACGGGTGAGATTAGTGTGACTTTGGAGGATGTCTACAGGATTCTGCATATCCCAGTGACTGGTGAGCTAGTGCAGTATGATTATCAGGATCAGGTTGGGACAGAGGCTTGTAGAGTTGTGTTTGCTGATGAGAGCATTGGTAGAGAAGAGATCTGATAGGTTGATATGGTGATGTATTACGAGGCTCTTCCTGTTATTCTTGCTTGTTTGATTGGAGGATTTATATGTCCTGATACAGGAGATCACGAGGTTTTTCTGTTGGATGGGGTGAGATTCTCTTGAGTATGGTTCAGCATCATACTCGATATGTGTGGGGTGTTTGCATGTTGGCACACTTATATCATGATCTTCATCAGGTAGTGTATGATGAGAGTGCGAGTTTATCTACTAGATGCACTTTATTGCAGATCTAGTGTTGGGAGCACATTGTTGTTACTCGGCCTATCCATCACAGAGTTCATGGAGAGAGGCAGCCATATGTATATTTCTATGCAAGTATCCTTACTCAGCATAAGTTGGGTAAGATGGAGTATTGGCATTGGGTGATTGATTCATTGGATAGCATCACTTGGAGACCATATCTTGATTGTGATCCATACATGGATGACGCACAAACATTACAATGTACTATGTAGAGTAGATATCTCATTGGTCAGACACCTTTTATTGTTGAGCGATAGTTGATTGGTCAGATTTTGAGACAATTTGGTATCATCTAGCCTATGCCTACTGGTGTGACAATATATGCTCGACGATACAGAGATAGGCAAGATTGGGGACCTTCATTGTCATTTGAGATTGCTCGTGCAAAGTTTGTTGCTACTCCGAGAGTGGCTTATGATATGAGATTACACATTCTTGATCCTGGGGTTACTACAGAGTATGCTCAGTATATACTAGCTCATCCATTTCTTCGCATTAATGATCCAGTAGATCCTCCTCTTAGTTCAGGAGATGATGAGGATGACTAAGATGATCTAGTTTCCAGGAGACACAAATGGAGATGAGAGCTTAGAGCTGCTCATGAGGCTAGGGGAGGTGGAGATGATGGTGGGGATGGAGGTGGTGGTAGGAGACCTGGACTGAGGGGAGGTTGATTGAGAGTCCATGGAGGACCATTTGGACTGGCTAGAAGGATTGAGAGACCACATCCTATGGGTGGGAGAGATGTTGGACATATTGGGAGAGAGCATGGCAGGACTGGTATGAGATCACCAAGAGGATTGCCATTGACAAGAGGTAGGGTGACTGTACTGGATGGGGGTTGCGGGAGAGGCATTGATTTCGGACAGATTCAGCCAGATCCTTGAGTTATTGCAGCAAATGGTGGAGATGATGAGGATCCTGAGGATCATGTTCCCCTGATTAGACAACGAGTGTGGAGAGTTACTCAGACTGAGATTCCAACAGTTGGACAAGTTGGTGGTGAGGGGATTGGGATTCATGCACCACAACAAGATGTACCAAAGTAGGTTGCACCAGTGCATGATGTGCCAGATGTGGTTATACCAGAGCATGATGTGCTAGGGTAGGATACTATTGACAGTCTAAGAGCACAAATTTATTAGCTCGAGAATAGGTACATACTCTTATTACTCAGCGGGATAGAGCTGTTAGGAGACATCATGATATTGAGGGTCTTCTTGATCATATTTAGCAAGTTGGATCGGGTACTCTCTCAGCGGATACTATTAGAGCACTAGTTTGGGCTGCAAAGGAGACTTCGCACTAGCGACGATATGAGGAGGCAGTTACAGACAGCCAGAGAGCAGGTAGTTATCATACCACTATGCTGATGGATACTAGCAGTGGTGGGGTCATGGGACCTCCTCAGAGGAGTGGTGAGCATGGGAGAAAGGCATCTGGAGGATCTTCTTGCCCATAGCCATAGAGACCGACAGAGTCAGGTGGTAGTGGTATAGGACAGTCGTGACTTGATTTGCATTGGATGAGGCATTTGTATTGTTTATCTGATATCATTGTATACTTGGACTTTTATTGTTTTATGATGATCTATATGCAGATATGGACTCTATATGATGATGATGATTTATATGCTTTGATGATCTATATGTTTTGATTATATGGATGCAGTGATTATATGTTTTTGTTTTGATTTTCGATGATCTTGGATGCAAATGAAAATGATTTCTATCTTAAATGATGCAAATGTACTGATCTATATGGAATGCAAATGAATAATTGATTTGCTTTTGATTTATGATTATGTAAATGATCTATATGAAATATTTTTGTATTTTTATGTAATGTTTATGATGATTATGAATTTAAGTGCAAAGATGCAGCTAAATGATCGTTATAAAAATGATAATGCAAATAACAATGATGATACACTACATGATAAATGAAATGCAGGCTATTAAATGCAAACTAATGCAATGATAAAATGCAACTAAATGAAATGAATGATGATTAAAATGCACCTATAATGATTAAATGCAAATTATTTTTGTTTGTCCAAGTATACTCAATCTTTATTTATGACTGTTGATCTATTTAATGAAATGATATGCTTATAATGCAACTGACAAATGAATGCTTATAATGCAGATGAATAATGAGCTAATGAAATGATCTAACTAAAAATTGTAGTGCCATTCTTCATATGTGATCTTGTAACAGTGCTTGATTTCATCATTGAGCTTTAAAAATGTTGTAAGAAAATACAAGCAACTTGACATAATGATTCAAGATGACCTGAGTATTTCTTATATGGATTTTGATATAGCAAGTAAATACAAGCAGCTTGATATAATGGATCAAGTTGACCTGAGTATTGCTTGCAGAACAGACAAGGAGTATCTCCTTTCATGCATGACTTGGAATGTCCTCCTTGATCTCTTGTTGATCATATCCTGAGACAAGTTCATACTGTAGTAAGAGATAAACCATAGATAGCAATCAAAGAAAATAATCATGCCCCATCATACTTCTCTAGTCATGGACATCCTTGAGTTGCATAGAATACATGATTAGCAATAAAATCAAGATATAAACATTGAACCTTGTATGTCATTCACATGTTCTAATGGTCATTAACTGATATAATCATCTTAATGAATGATCTTTGATAATCCTTTATAGCTTCTTGGTTGATTCTTCATTTTTGATGATTCAGTTGTTATCAAATGCCTTGATTTTCGTTGGCTTTGTTGCTTTTTATCTGTTTCAAAACCCTAGATGTTTTTGGATTTTCTAAGTTTTTCGAATGTTTTTGGATTTTAAAGATTCAAAAGATCACCTTAGCAAAAGGAATTAATATTTTGCCCCCAGTGGAAACAAAAATTTATTATGGATTTATGAATTGATCAAGATCCAAACCATGGCAGGATACAAATGCAGATTGATTGATTTTGATAAAATCTAAGACAGTGACTACGACAAGTATGTCAAATATTGATAACTGTTGGTAAGCTGCATATTTCTTGCTAAATGGTTCAGACAAATGGATACGAAAGATGGAATGGATAAGATAAGATATATGGAAGCGATAGATGTGATAAGATGGAGTGAACAGGTTTGCAAATCGATCTCATAGATGGAGGAACTCACTTCTTAGATAGCCCTTGTTTACCAGGTTTTAACCACTTGTTTTTATTGCACATTTTGATTTATTTTTCTAATCTTTTTGTCTTTCCTGATTTTTGAGAGATGAAACATGTCCTGCCATCATTTGATAAAGATAAGACTACCCATAACAGAAACCAGCAGTCATATTGATCTATGTCATTGTTTTGATTTGTTCGATGATTGATAAGAATGTCTAGTTTCAAAGAGTGAGTACCCCGTGTAAGACCGATCTATCTGGTTTCGAGTGTACCTATCCCTGTATAAGACATGTTGATGTTGATAGATTTTGAGTGATGAATTGATTAACAAGAGATGTGATCAGTTTGATTGCAGTATTTGATAGTTTTCCTATTATTGATTTGATGGATGGGCCATGAGCTCATGCTTTGATTTTCAATTTTGTTCTTTTTTTTTTTAATTTTTTGGACATTTTTAATTTATTTTTTGAAATTTTTGGATTAGAGGAAAGATGTATTTGGTTGCCCCAATGTATAGCAAGACAAGGAATGGATGAATTGTTGAGTTGAAGATGAATGCGTGAAAGATGGAGGTAGCTTATGAGGAGACACGTCAAGAGATTTTTTGAAATCGTGTTTTGTCCTTAGTTTTGATCAAGATCAAGGAAGGAAAAGAGGACATAGATAGGAGAAACAAGATCATAGATAGTGATAGATGATGGAAGAAATTAATAGTTAGGATAGATGGTATAGATTAGCATGAAGCAAGATCATAGATAGCACTGGATGAATTTAGATAGGGTAATGGATATTGGAGGAAGGATAATGGGAGATGTGGTATGAAGAATAGAGTGGATGAAACTTTGACCCCAAGTATAGATGTCTCCATTTGTAAAGAGGTGATATGTAAGATTGTCACAATATTTAGCACCACCTGAATAAGTGTTCCTGAACTTTTCAAAGATAGAGACCCAACCCACACTTAGAACCTCTGGAAAATTCAACCAAACATATCTAGAAACTAGGAAGTAGACTCAAAAGGGAATAAGAATCCCAAATTGGATCAAGGTACTTAGTCTTTGATTACCCATGTGTGTCCAATTGGGTTCATTCTGGCTCATATGATCATTATAATCTTTAGAATCCAACGTGGCTAGCTACATGAGTTATCCTGACTTTAAAAAAATCCTAGATAGAGTCTCGCTGCCAGAAACAATCCATAGCTCCAACGAGGTTATCGTTGTAATATTGCAAATATTGCTCCATTGCCAGCTAGACGTCCATAGCCCTAATGGAGTTACTCGCATTTTCCCATAGCCAAGCTTTTGATTTTTTATTTTTTTCTTTTCTTATTTTTTTTGGATATTTCTTTTCTTGATCTTGCTTTGGATCTTTTGATATTGTCTTTTTCTTTTCTTATTTTGATTGCATTAGCTTGTAAGTAATGAAACTTACATGGGTTTGATAATTACAGTGGCATTGAAGCAAGATTTAAGATTTTTCACTAGCCATGTCTTCGACTAAGAGATCACAATGATTTAGAGCAATTGATTAAGTGTATGAGATGTAGTAATCAAAAGATGTTGGTACCAAGATACGATAAGTGGTTCTTTTCTGGATTGAGTGTGTATCCCAACCAAAAGATAATGTTAAAGAGGAACAACCTTGGATTCTGAAGTGTATCATGAATAGATATCTAGGAAATGGACTGAACATGAGATTCGAGCATGGGCAAGCATGTGACAAAATGACATAAATGCCTATTTCACAGATGATGAATATATGCAAAGTATTGAATGAAAGGGATGGAAGGATAGAAAAGAGGTGTTGGATAATAGATAGAATGTTTGAAGATTTGTGTGAGGATAGATGGAAATGTATTCAAGATGAGTGTTGGTACACAACTTGAGAAGTAACGAAGATATGGAGGAAAATTGAAATTTGGGACATAAGAACCCAAAATAGATGAAGGAAATGATGGAAGAATAGTTTTGAAAAGATGTTTAGATAGTTGTTTGAAAGAAGTTCAAAGATGTGTGCCTTTGTTGATCTTTCTTATGGATCATTTGAGGTGATGGAATGGTGGATGGAGGGAAGTAAGGACCCAAGATGGATGGAAGGGATAGAGAGTTTGACTTTGGAATGAAAGGACCTAAAATGGATTTGGAGGATGAAGAGTTTGAATTTCGAACGAAAGGACCTAAAATGGATTGTTAGGGTTTCAAGCAGATCCGAAGCAAATATGAACTAACAATTATATGCAGATTTAAATACAAAAAAGATAAAGAAATAAAATAGGACACAGATAACACAGAGATTTAACGTCGTTCACCCAGAATGGGTTACGTCCACCATACACAGTCGTCCAATCTTTCTTATTATCTAGCAAAAAATAGTAAATCAACCTTACAATGCCTTAAGCATCCCAGCCGCTTATAACATGCATTTTTAGGGCAACAAACAAAGTTGACCTTTTTAGGGTTTTATTACAATGTCGGTACATTACTTTGCTGATCAGTCGCCACATTTCAACAATCTCCCACTTGGAGACTGATACTACACGACACCACTGTACATGCAACATCTGCTGGATAAAACAATAGGACTTGACTGGTATAAATTCCACAATTATCAATCAAGAAAACCAACAGAAACTGATGAAGAAATCCGCTTCTCCTGTGGAACTGCCTTTGTGAACATATTGGCAGGATTCTCACTTGTGTGAATCTTCTCAAGCCGTAACTAACCCTCCTTCAAAATAGTCTGGATGAAGTGGTACCTGAGCTGAATGTGCTTTTTCCTTGAATGAAAAGTAGAGATCTTCACAAGATGAATGGCACTCTGGCTATCAGTATACAATGGGCTATCCTCTTGTGTCTGACCCAATTCCTTCAGAAAACATTGTAACCAAAGCATCTCCTTGCTAGCTTCTATAGCAGCAACATACTCAGCTTCAGTGGTTGAAATTGCAACAACCTTTTGCAGCCTAGAAATCGAACTAACTGTAGTTCCCCCTATAGTAAAAACATACCTTGTAGTACTCCTCCATGAATCAATATCACCTGCCAGATCAGAGTCAACAAATCCACTCAGAGTAGCATTAGATCCTTTGAAACATAATGCCTTTGTAGTAGTTCCTTTCAAATACCGAAGAATCCATTTTACAGCATTCCAATGTTTCATACCCGGATTACTCATAAACCTGCTCACAACTCCCACTGCATGTGCAATATCTGGCCTTGTGCATACCATTGCATACATCAGACTGCCAACAGCTGATGAATACGAGATGTTAGACATTTTATTAACCTCTTCCTGTGCCTTTGGGTACATCTCCTTAGTCAATTTGAAATGACTAGCCAAAGGTGTACTAACTGATTTTGCATCCTGCATGTTAAATCTTTTCAACACCCTCTTTATATACTCACTTTGGGACAAATTCAAGGTTCTATTTTTCCTGTTTCATGTAATCCTCATACCGAGAATTTGCTTAGCTGCACCCAAATCCTTCATAGCAAATGACCTGGCTAATTTCTGTTTAAGATCATTTATATGTTGCATGTTAGACCCAGCAACAAGCATGTCATCAACATAAAGCAATAGGATAATATAACTGCCATTATCAAATCTCTTAAAATATACACAATGATTAGAATGACATCTATGATAACCATGTTCAGCCATGAAACTATCAAATTTTAAATACCACTGTCGGGGTGCTTGCTTTAGGCCATACAGACTTTTCTTCAACCTGCACACCAAGTTCTCCTTACCTTTGACCTCATATCCCTGTGGTTGCAACATGTAAATTTCCTCCTCCAAATCTCCATAGAGAAAAGTTGTTTTGACATCTAATTGTTCAAGATGTAAATCATCTGCAGCCACAAGACTAAGTACAATTCTAATTGAAGTCATTTTTACAACTGGAGAAAATGTTTCATCATAATCTATACCCTTTTTCTGTGCAAAACCTTTTACCACAAGTCTGGCCTTATATCTTTTCTGACCTCCTTCCTCCTCCTTTAGCCGATAAACCCATTTGTTAGGCAAGGCTCTTTTTTCTGCAGGTAAAGGGACTAAGTTCCAAGTCTTATTTTTCATCAAGGAGTCCATCTCCTCTTTCATGCCTAGCTCCCACTGTTGTTTGGCATCTACCTGCATTGCTTCTTCATATTCTTCTGGTTCACCAAAATCCGTTAATAAAATAGAATACAAAGAAGGAGAAAATATTTCAGGGGGTCTACTTGTCCTTGTAGAACATCTAACACTTAAAGGAGTTTGTGGGACAATCTGTTGTTGTTGAGCATCAGGTACCTATGGCATTTCATTTTTAGGAATCTCATCCAACACCACATATTCTTGTTTGTCTTGTTCATGCTTCTTTTCCTACATCTGTTCTTTATACATAACCTTCTCATTAAATATAACATCTCTACTTCTAATTATTTTTTTATTTTCAAAATCCCATAATCAATAGCCATATTCATCTATCCCATATCCAATGAAGGTACATTTCTGAGATTTAGCATCAAGCTTGGTTCTATTTTCTTTATCAACATGGACAAAAGCTTCGCAACCAAAAGTTTTTAGAAAAGAATAATTTACCTTTTTACCAGTCCATGCCTCCTCTGGAATACCACCATCCAAAGGGGTTGAAGGTCCTCTATTTATCAAATAGACAGCAGTATGTACAGCATCTGCCCAAAAATGTAAGGGCAATCTAGCATGCAATCTCATGCTCCTCGCACGTTCCATGATGGTCCTATTCATTCTCTCTGACACACCATTTTCCTATGGAGTTCTTGGAACTGTCTTTTGCTTTCGAATCCCATTTAAGGAATAGTAATATTCAAATGCTTTGCTGCAATACTCACCTCCATTATCCGATCTGAGACACTTCAACTTTTTTCCTATCTCATTCTCAACCAAAGCTTTCCATTTCTTAAAAGTTTCAAATATATATGATTTTTGTTTTAGGAAATATACCCATGTTTTTCTGGTTGAGTCATCAATAAAAATAACATAATAACAAGAGCCACCAAGAGATGATACCTGAGCCGGTCTCCATACATCTGAATGTACAAGCTCTAACTTCTCACTCTTCTTCTCTTTCCCAACCTTGAGAAATCTGACTCTTTTCTGTTTACCATAAACACAGTTTTCACATAACTCTAAATCAATCTTCTTTAGTCCTGGCAATAGATTTTTGGAGTGAAGGATTTTCATCCCTTTCTCACTCATGTGCCCAAGTCTATGGTGCCACATTATTGAATCTGTTCTTGCAACATTTATTGTTGTTGTCCCTGCAGTAACTTTATCTGTTGCAGCTAAGGTAGAGTAAGTGTTACCAGTACACAAATATAATGTGCCTACCTTCGCACCTTTAGCTACTACTAATGATCCTTTAGTGACCTTCCACATACTGTCTGAGAAGGGAACTATGCAACCTTCACTACCTAGTTGCCCTGCAGAAATTAAATTTCTTCTTAAATTAGGAACATGTCTTACCTCCTGCAGAAACCAGTCATTACCATTCTGCAACTTGATCTTTATCTTTCCTTTTCCAACAATTTGACAGTGCTCATCATCACCCAAATATACCTGTCCAAACTCACCTTGAACATAATCTAGAAAATATTTTCTATGGGGTGTAGCATGAAATGAAGCCCCATAATCTATTACCCAGGAATCATTAACATTATCCAAACATAAGATTAAAGCATCTTGTAAAGTATTACATGCAATATTAGCTTCCTTACTGTCATTTTCATTTTTGTCTCCTTCTTTATTTTTCCAAGACCAACAGTCTTTCTTTAGATGACCAGGCTTTCCGTAGTACCAGCAATCTTTCTTTCATCTAGATTGAGAGCGTCCTTTCTTTGACTTCCCTCGTGACTTCTCATTCCCAGGGCCTTTTCCTCTTTCCTTTGATCTTCCTCTGTTCTCCACATTCAAAACACTACCTGATGATGTTGGAGTCTCACATGTGCTTTTCCTTCGCATTTCCTCGCTTAGGATAACACCAACAATATCATCAAATACCAAAGTATTTTTACCAGAGACAGAGTTACTTACAGCCATAACCAAGCTATTCCAGCTTTCTGGCAAAGAACATAAAATCAAGAGAGCCCTAACCTCTTCTGCAAAGGTATTTTTTACCGAAGACAATTGACTGGTAATTGTATTAAATTCATTTAAGTGCTCTGCTATAGATCCTCCCTCACTCATTTTCAAATTAAACAAACGCTTCATAAGAAATACCTTATTCAAAGCTGAGGGTTTCTCATACAACTTAGCCAATGTTGCCATCAAATCTACAGTCGTTTTTGCTTTTGCTATATTGAATGCTATAGACGACGCAAGGCACAATCGAATGGATCCCAGTGCCTTTCTATCTAAAATGTCCCACTCTTCATTTGACATTATGGTCGGTTTCTTTGCCTTTCCTTCCAATGGCCGCCACAGATCCTTTTGATACAGGTAATCCTCCATCTGCATTTTTCATAACTGATAATTTTGGTCGTTAAACTTTTCGACCTTGAATTTGGAATCTTCCATTGCTCTCACTCAAATCTGAAAGTCCTGCCAATTTACAGAAAACCTCACTCTAATACCAATTGTTACGGTTTCAAGAAGATTCGAAGCAAATATGAACTAACAATTATATGCAGATTTAAATACAAAAAAGATAAAGAAATAAAACAGGACACAGATAACACAGAGATTTAACGTGGTTCACCCATAATGGGTTATGTCCACCATACACAGCCGTCCAATCTTTCTTATTATCCAGCAAAAAATAGTACATCAACCTTACAATGCCTTAAGCATCTCAGCCGCTTATAACATGCATTTTTAGGGCAACAAACAAAGTCGGCCTTTTTAGGGTTTTATTACAATGTCGGTTTTCATCAATGAAAAATAGCAAAAAAAAAAAAAAATTCTCGGGGGTTGCCGCCCCCGAACCCCTGCTCGGGGCTCGGCCCAGCCCCAAACCCCGGCGAGGATACGTGCTGAGTGTACAGTACTTTTCTGATCAGTTGCCACATTTCAACAATTGTTAGGGTTTCAAGCAGATCTAAAGCAAATATGAACTAACAATTATATGCAAATTTAAATACAAAATATAAAGAAATAAAATAGGATACAGATAACACAGAGATTTAACGTGGTTCACCTAGAATGGGTTACGTCCACCATACACAACCGTCCAATCTTTCTTATTATCCAACAAAAATAATACATCAACCTTACAATGCCTTAAGCATCCCAGCCGCTTATAACATGCGTTTTTAGGGCAACAAACAAAGTCGGCCTTTTTAGGGTTTTATTACAATGTCGGTTTTCATCAACAAAAAATGGCAAAAAAAAATTTCTCGGGGGCTGCTGCCCCCGAACCCCTGCCCGGCGAGGATACGTGCTGAGTGTATAGTACATTGTTGATCAGTCGCCACATTTCAACAATCTCCCACTTGGAGACTGATACTACATGACACCACTGTACATGCAACATCCGCTGGATAAAACACTAGGACTTAACTGGTATAAATTCCATAATTATCAATCAAGAAGACCAACAGAAACTAATGAAGAAATCAGCTTCTCCTATAGAACTGCCTTTGTGAACATATCGGCAGGATTCTCACTTGTGTGAATCTTCTCAAGCCATAACTGACCCTCCTCCAAAACAGTCCAGATGAAGTGGTACCTGAGCTGAATGTGTTTTGTCCTTGAATGAAAAGCAGAGTTGTTCACAAGATGAATGGCACTCTGGCTATCAGTATACAATGGGCTATCCTCTTGTGTCTGACCCAATTCCTTCAGAAAACATTGCAACCAAATCATCTCCTTGCTGGCTTCTGTAGCAGCAACATACTCAGCTTCAGTGGTTGAAAGTGCAACAAGCTTTTGCAGCCTAGAAATCCAACTGACTGTAGTTCCCCCTATAGTAAAAACATACCCTGTAGTACTCCTTCATGAATCAATATCACCCGCCAGATCAGAGTCAACAAATCCACTCAGAGTAGCATTAGATCCTTTGAAACATAATGCCTGTGTAGTAGTTCCTTTCAAATACCGAAGAATCCATTTCACAGCATTCCAATGTTCCATACCCGGATTACTCATAAACCTGCTCACAACTCCCACTGCATGTGCAATATCTGGCCTTGTGCATACCATTGCATACATCAGACTGCCAACAGCTAATGAATACAGGATGTTAGACATTTTATTAACCTCTTCCTGTGCCTTTGGGCACATCTCCTTAGTCAATTTGAAATGACTAGCCAAAGGTGTACTAACTGCTTTTGCATCCTGCATGTTAAATCTTTTCAACACCTTCTTTATATACTCACTTTGGGACAAATTCAAGGTTCTATTTTTCCTGTCCCGTGTAATCCTCATACCGAGAATTTGCTTAGCTGCACCCAAATCCTTCATAGCAAATGACCTAGCTAATTTTTGTTTAAGATCATTTATATGTTGCATGTTAGACCCAGCAACAAGCATGTCATCAACATAAAGCAATAGGATAATATAACTGCCATTATCAAATCTCTTAAAATATACACAATGATCAGAATGACATCTATGATAACCGTGTTCAGCCATGAAACTATCAAATTTTAAATACCATTGTCGGGGTGCTTGCTTTAGGCCATACAGACTTTTCTTCAACCTGCACACCAAGTTCTCCTTTCCTTTGACCTCATATCCTTGTGGTTGCAACATGTAAATTTCCTCCTCCAAATCTCCATGGAGAAAAGTTGTTTTGACATCTAATTGTTCAAAATGTAAATCATCTATTACCACAAGACTAAGTACAGTTCTAATTGAAGTCATTTTTACAACTGGAGAAAATATTTCATCATAATCTATACCCTTTTTCTGTGCAAAACCTTTTACCACAAGTCTGGCCTTATATCTTTTCTGACCTCCTTCCTCCTCCTTTAGCCGATAAACCCATTTGTTAGGCAAGGCTCTTTTTTCTGCAGGTAAAGGGATATAAGTCCCAAGTCTTATTTTTCATCAAGGAGTCCATCTCCTCTTTCATGCCTAGCTCCCACTGTTGTTTGGCATCTACCTGCATTGCTTCTTCATATTCTTCTGGTTCACCAGAATCCGTTAATAAAATAGAATACAAAGAAGGAGAAAATATTTCAGGGGGTCTACTTGTCCTCATAGAACGTCTAACACTTAAAGGAGTTTGTGGGACAATCTATTGTTGTTGAGCATCAGGTACCTGTGGCATTTCATTTTCAGGAATCTCATCCAACACCACATATTCTTGTTTGTCCTGTTCATGCTTCTTTTCCTACATCTGTTCTTTATACATAACCTTCTCATTAAATATAACATCTCTACTTCTAATTATTTTCTTATTTTCAAAATCCCATAATCGATAGCCATATTCATCTATCCCATATCCAATGAAGGTACATTTCTGAGATTTAGCATCAAGCTTGGTTCTATTTTCCTTATCAACATGGACAAAAGCTTTTGATATTGTCTTTTTCTTTTCTTATTTTGATTGCATTGGCGTGTAAGTAATGAAACTTACATGGGTTTGATAATTACAGTGGCATTGAAGCAAGATTTTAGATTTTTCACTAGCCATGTATTCGACTAAGAGATCACAATGATTTAGAGCAATTGATTAAGTGTATGAGATGTAGTAATAAAAAGATGTTGGTACCAAGACACGATAAGTGGTTCTTTTCTGGATTGAGTGTGTATCCCAACCAAAAGATAATGTTAAAGAGGAACAACCTTGGATTCTGAAGTGTATCATGAATAGATATCTAGGAAATGGACTGAACATGAGATTCGAGCATGGGCAAGCATGTGACAAAATGACACAAATGCCTATTTCACAGATGATGAATTTATGCAAAGTATTGAATGAAAGGGATGGAAGGATAGAAAAGAGGTGTTGGATAATAGATAGAATGTTTGAAGATTTGTCTGAGGATAGATGGAAATGTATTCAAGATGAGTGTTGGTACACAACTTGAGAAGTAATGAAGATATGGAGGAAAATTGAATTTTGGGACCCAAAATAGATGAAGGAAATGATAGAAGATTAGTTTTGAAAAGATGTTTAGATAGTTGTTTGAAAGAAGTTCAAAGATGTGTGCCTTTGTTGATCTTTCTTATGGATCATTTGAGGTGATGGAATGGTGGATGGAGGGAAGTAAGGACCCAAGATGGATGGAAAGGATAGAGAGTTTGACTTTGGAATGAAAGGACCTAAAATGGATTTGGAGGATGAAGAGTTTGAATTTCGAACGAAAGTACCTAAAATGGATTTGGAGGATGAAGAGTTTGAATTTCGAACGAAAGTACCTAAAATGGATTTGGAGGATAAAGATTTTGAGTTTGGAATGAAAGGACCTAAAATGGATTTGGAGGATAAAGAGTTTGAATTTCGAACGAAAGGACCTAAAATGGATTTGGAGGATGAATAGTTTGAATTTGGAATGAAAAGACCTAAAATAGATTTGGAGGATAAAGAGTTTGAATTTGGAACGAAAGGACCTAAAATGGATTTGGAGGATGAAGAGTTTTCTTGATCTTGATCTTGACTTGGAGTAGGATCATTTGAGTTTGTGTTTTTCACTTGATTTTGAATTAGATTAGTGAAGGAGATGGAAGGGATACCATGCTCTTTCTTAGGACATGGATGTTGAATGGGACTCTGCTCTTGAGATAAAAGGGGATCATTGTGGATGGAATACCAGAATTTTAGGGGATCGCCATAAGATTCTTGATTGGTAGGATCTTGATCAAAAATGGGATTAGATTGGAGAGCCATGATATCTTGATCTTGATTTAGGCTAGGACTCATTTCCTTTGAATAAGCTTCTTCTTTTTCAAGCGACAAGGGATGGTCACATGAGTGATCAAAGTTTTAGTTTAGATAGGTTGATGTTGTTGAATTGATGGATACTTTGTTTTAGATACTCAAGCTCACTAAGTTGAATAGAGGGTTTGCTCGATAGACCCCTATGACAAAGTATGTTAAATGATATGGATAAAGTCTCTTGATATGGAAAATTGACTCGACTAACTTGAATACCTATCTAGGTATTGTTGTTGTTGAGATAGTTGGATGATATACTCTTGATCACTTGGTTTGATTTGGTGTTTCAAATGTTGGAAAGCCTTTGTATTACCCTTTTGATCAATTTTTTTCAGCAATTTGTTGAATTTTTGCTCACTTGTAGATGATAATTTTCTTCAATTTTTGACCATTTGGAACATGTTACAGACATAGAAGACACAGTGTTTAATAAACAAAAATGCACAAGCAAGTACAATCCCTATGGTAGGTTGAGACAATAGTTGTTGAATCTCACGTGGAGTTTTTCAAAGTGGATATTTAGATGCTTGACCCCACTGGCTCCACCCTCAGCACTCTTCTTCAGGGCAGTCAAGCACCAGTTTCCATTAAAACTCCCCATGGCAAACTTTATATCTCTACTAGGAACCGTATGTGTGTGAGCCACTTCAGAGGTCCGACTTCTTGCGCCAACAACTAGAAGGATTTTGGCAACTAGTACAAGTGGTTTTTAGTAAAGGCTTCTAGTCATGTGGCCATACATGGGGAACTTTTAGCTCTGTAAATACAGAAGGTTCCCAGCCTATAGAGGTAATGCTCCATAGGGTTTATGGGGAAACATAGTGTCGGTATGAACTTATCAGCACATGTTGTTTGAGACTTTCGTCACAAACACGATTTATTTATAGTGGATTGGAAGGACTCGGTATTAGCCCATTTCCACTTTAGGTCGTTCCCCTCTCACTAGCCCCCTCAAGGCAGCTTGGGAAGGCAGGGCCTCTAAAGGATTTAATTGCTTGAAAGTAAAGAATGGGTTTGGCTTTTTGGTCACCCAATTAAGGGGAGAGCATATACCTACCACTTTCGAGACACGGAATATAAGTGTTCTTTTTAACTTTCCATAGCAATGTGATCTATCCTCTACTTGGAGATGTTGCTCCAACAAGCATGGTGTTTATTTTAGCCCTTCATAGCAAATGATTTTATAAACTAGGAATTGGAAATCCTGGTCAACAAAATGAAAATCATTGCAAAAAGTAACTTGCTTTGTAAGAATGAACAAGTTGATTGTTCTTTTTAACTTGCAAAATATAAGATTAATTGTGCTTTTTACCTTTGCAAGAAAATAAAAGATTTTTGTTCTTTTTAGAGCCCAAAATTTGAGGTGTGAATCCCAACTTTGCAAGAAAGTAAATGTTTGATTTGTTGTTCTTTTTACCTTGCAAATGTGATTATTTTTAGAACCCAAAAACAAGTGAGGTACTTTTTAGAACTCCAAATTGAAAAATGAATTTCTTTTTACCCAAAAGGAAATATGAGTTCTTTTTAACCAACTTTGAAAAAACTAGAAAAGAAATCACTAAATCCTAACTTAACTCCTCCAAATCTGCAAGAAATTGTTAGAAACCTGCAATAAAAAAAGAAGATAGTGAAAATCCAAAACCTTAGGTGGACTTCCACGAGCGTAATTTCAAATCGTGGTTACAAATTTTTCACTCCTGATTCTGAAATGCCCTGAAATTTGACTAAGTCTGAAATTTGGAGGATCTTCCAAAAACTAGATTTTGCATTATAACTCCTAAAGGTCTGAAACCCCTCTCAAACATCCTGACAATATATATGGAATATAACTTATAGTATAAGAAAGAGAAAAGAGAAGAGGAAATGTCACTTATATTTAAATGTTATATTCCATATATATTATCCTTGCACAAGCCTAATTTCAAGATTTGATTAAAAAAATTGCACTATGTTTCAAATGCGTTAAACTATCTGTCAAATGCGCTAACCTACGTCACAAAAGCACTAACCTACGTCACAAAAGTGCTAACATGTGATGCAAATGCACTAACCTATGATGCAAATGTGCAGATTTTCAGACAAAAGCGCTAACCTACATGACATATGCGCTAACTTGTGATGCAAAAGCGCTAACCTATGATGCAAATGCGCAGATTTTCAGACAAAAGCGCTAATCCACATGACATATGTGTTAACCTATGATGCAAATGCGCTAACCTATCGAACAAAAGCACTCTCACAATTCACACATGCGTGAATCTGCATTACAAATGCATTAATTTCATTTTTGCAAGATTTTTAAAGGTATATGTGAGGTCCAGCCCCACGGTGGGTGCCAAAATGTGTGAGCTTGAATTTCATCCTCAGAATGTTACCTGTAATAAGTTAGTTTCATAAAATACAATAGAAATGCATACAGGAAATCCAAAATCCACCAATGAAACTACATGAAATACATACTAAAATAGAACATTATTTTACCTTCATGGCTTATGTTTCATTGTGTCATAACTCCACTGTTCCTGGTTGCAGATGGTGTGCTCTCAGACAATGCACTGTTGGCTTCCAAGATGGCATATGAAGAATGGATTGATAACTTGTAGTTAATTGATACTATGATATGCAAATACTACATGATTATGCTAAAATGATATATGATATTTGCTATTGCTATTTGCTTATTTGCTTCAAAGGCTCACGGATGCATATGATCAATTTGAAGACTATTTTTGAAGACTAACTCTCCCAACTGAAGCTCTTGATTTTATAGACTTTGAGATGATGAGATGATGTGGCTTAGATCAACGATCCTAATCAGATCTGTAGATTTGGATGGTTGTGAGCAAAGGTGAAGGTTGAGAAAAAAGGGAAAGGAGAAGACAAGTGTCACTCATCTCACCTTGATTGGGTTGTTGACTGAGAGAATCTAGGGATGGTTGGAGGAAATTTAGGCATGAGAGGACAAGCGGACTCAAGTCCTTCCTAAGATGTAGGGGGTGTTGGAGAGAATATAGGAAATGGTTATGAAATATGTGTAGGTACACAATTTTCATTAAATTTTGGTAGTTGAAGATAAATAAATTAATATTTAAGAAATATTAATTTCCTTAGCTATATGTTTGATGAGTTGGCAAAGGGAAGATGAAGTGGAGATGGAGGGTGAGTTGGATAAAGGATTAAATAATTTAAGAAATTATTTAATATTTGAGACTATAGGATAGGAGATAAACCATTAAATATTAGATATTTAATTAATTAGAGGAATAAGATAAATGAATTAATTAATAAAATATTAATTAATAGAAAAGACACGAAAATGAATTAAATAAATTAATCTTTTCAAATTAACTGTTTAATAGAAGAATAAATATTAGATAAATATTAAATAAATATAGAATATTTATTTAATTGCTCATAGCCAATTTTAGGTGTATACAGATTCATTAAAGAACAAAAGGGAAAAAGTATAGAACAGTCTATGAAGGCAAAAGTAGTGAACCTGGAAGTTCAAAATCAGAACAATTTGTTACAAATGAAGAGAGCATAAACATGGATGATGGTTTCACTTGTGTCAGAAGGCAGAACAAGAGATTCAAAAGGAAAAAGACAAGAGGAAAAGGTTTCAATACCATGTTCAATCAATCTTTTTTTTATTACTATTTTAATTACAGTCATTTTGGTCATAAGGCTATGAATTATAGAAAAGGTCCAGTTAGAAGAAATAACTTTGTTAGCAAAAATGTGTTTTATTTGTTACCTGATTTTAGTATCATTTGTTATAAGTGCAATAACTATGGTCATATTGCAAGAAAATTTAGAGGCAATTATGAGATTTTTCCTATGTCGAAAATCAAAGGAAACAATCATGTTAATCAGAATAGTGACTCAAGAAAGGTTTGGTAGAAGAAACCAAAAGAGCATAAGATTGTGATGTATCTGATGGTTCAAAATGCACTTCATGCACAAAAGGAGAATTTTTTTGGAACATTGATAGTGGATGTTCAAGTCACATGGCCAGAGATTAGAGTAAGTTTATGAATTTTAAAAAGTTTGATGGTGTCGATGTTACTCTTGGTAACAATTCTATGGCCAAGATTTCCAAAAATGGTACCTTTAGTCTCAATGGTGGTAAGACAAGAAACTACAATTTTTTGTATGTAGAAGGATTAAAAAACAATCTTTTAAGTGTAAGTTAGATGTGTGACAATGGCTATTGTTTGAAATTCAATGAGAAAAGTTGTAAAATTAGAAAGAAATATACCAAAGAGTTGGTTGTTGAAGGAAGTAGAATCAATAGTGATGTATATCATCTTAGTGAGGTAAATGGACAAAATTAGTTGTCATACAAAGAGAAGAGAATTGACTTTGACACAGAAGGATGGGACATATCAATTTTTATGATCTTGTGAGAGTTACTTCAAAGGAAATGGTAAGAGACATGCCTAACATCAAAATGCCTCCATCTACTAGTTGTAAACCATGTCATGAAGGAAAGAAGACAAAGACCAGATTCCTTAATAAGGAGAATTATATCACAAAGACATTAGACTTGATTCATGTTGACTTTTGTGGTCTTATGAGGATAAAGAGCCTACAAGGTGGCAGGTATTTCTTTATGATTATTGACGATTATTCCAAAATGTCTTGGATTGGTTTTTTAAGAGAAAAATTAGTTTCTTTGGATAATTTTTAAAGCTTTTATGGATTTGGTTGAAAAGGAATGTGGTAGAACAATCAAATGTTTGAGATTAAATAGAGGCAAAGAATTTAAATCTACCAAAGAATGGAATCCAAAGATAATATTCAACACCTAGAACTCTACAACAAAATAGATTGGTAGAGAGGAAGAATTGAATTGTCCAAGAGATGGCCATAACTATTTTGAAGCAGACATAGTTATTTTGAAGCAAACTAATGTATGGGGGAGAATTATGATGACAGAAGGAGAGCATTTCAGCATTTCAGAATCTCACAGCAATCCAAATCAATTAGGTCAAATCAATTGGTTTTTCCATCAATGCCAAAGGGGGAGATTGTTGGCATTATAACAGACAAGTGGAGATTGTTGGCACTTCAATAAGGATATTGAGAAGGTTGTTGATGATTATGGATACAACTGATTAAGGATGATTACTGTCTTAATATTATTATTTTGTCATTGATGTCAAGAAATTGATTTTCTAATTCAGTATGATGTTGCCATATCTTAAGAAGTATGATTTGATGAGTATAAAGATGTTGGTAAAAGACACAGAAAGAATATGATGAATAAGGGGAGGATCATTCTTTCTTGGTGGTAATTTAGTATCATTATTGCTTACAATTTTGAACCTAGAAAATTTTAAAATTTTCTTTACCTCGTCATATAATTTTATGCTCTACCAAATCTTTAGTTACATGCTCATATAAATATGCAAAAGTAAGACCTCATTTTCCCCAACCCCTACTCCATTGTAATAATTGTTGCAAATATGAAGATGATCGATGTCTTAGTATGATTTTCATTGATGTCAACGTACTGATTATGTTTTCCGTGCTTGGTTTTTTCTCTCGATGTTCAGACTTATTGAAGATATATTCATGATATGTTGGCACATTATTGGATATTTCCCTAAGATTATTCTTTTATGATTTGGTGGTCGGAAAGGTGTTCTTTGGAAGTCTACGCTATGCTGATAATTCTTATTTGATAGAGTTTGTTGAGCTTCACATTGCTCCGCATCTTTAGTTCTTTTGTTGTGTTTCTAGATTTATGCTTCTAGTGCATGTATCTTCATTATTCCGATTCAACATGTGTTTTTGTGCTCCGAATGTGTTCTTACTTGGTTTGGTTTACCTCGGATGCTCTATCTTTTGGTTAGGTGATTGTGGTATTTGGATAACGTGTTGTTGCATTGTGGTGTGGTCCACTTTTTCATTCCTCTCCATTGCGAGAATGCTTAGTAAAGACCTATGTTTTGAATTATGATTTATTATCTCCTTGGCCGATTTGAAAAATCTATTCTCGAGATCAGTATATATAAAGATTGCTTGTAATGAAAATAAATCAAGAAGAAGGTTTGTAGAAGGAAGTTGACTATAAAAGGAAGATCTATTTTTTTGTGATACCGAGTGGTTGATCAGTATGGTTTTTTGTTGATGTTGTTTGGTACCGCTAGCAGTGAGCCTAAGGTTTCTTTCGGCATTGCAACAGAGTGGTAGTTGTGCCTTTGTGGTGGATTCTTTCTTTCTTCCTCTGGGAAATGAGCCCTCCGTTTTTCTGGCAGTTTTAGTTGGGCGGTGAGCCCACCTGCAGTGAGAAATCAATGAGCCATCTTGTAAAAATCACCTTAACCAGTGTCACCCTAACAGGTGTTTTTATTTTGAGAACTAACATTCTCCATGGTTTTTCCCTCCTTGGGTTTTCCACGTCATATCCGATGTCTCTTGTGTTTTCTCTTTTCATGTTTTATTTGTTCATGGTTATGCAATCTGAAATTTAATTTGTCGGATCTATTTTTTGTGAAAAATGAGATAAGTTTTTAATTGACAACCGATTCACCCCCCCCCCCCCCTCCCTCCTCTTAGTTGTCTAAAATATTCCACAATAATTAGTAATTTATAATATCGTATTCTCTTGATAGCATTGGTTGTTGAATAATGAAAACTATAATTTATGGATTGTTTATAAGTAAAGGACAACAAGTGAATAATAGAAAAAAATTAATAAAATAGAAGGAGGATTTACAAGTCTTTGTGGATTGAAGGAAATGATTCATAAAGGAGTAAAAAGTAAAGAAAAATATCCAAAGTATTTTTATTTCTCATTTCTTCACATTCAATTTGGATGAGTAGCATCTAGTGGTGTAATGGAAGTGAAACCATTCATAA
Source organism: Cryptomeria japonica (assembly GCF_030272615.1). Classification (NCBI taxonomy): domain Eukaryota; kingdom Viridiplantae; phylum Streptophyta; class Pinopsida; order Cupressales; family Cupressaceae; genus Cryptomeria; species Cryptomeria japonica. The sequence continues at coordinate 148,658,399 of NC_081406.1, read as the reverse complement.
AGGAATTGCATCAAACAATCAATATCAAAGATTCATGGATGCAATGTAATCAAGGTAAAGTTGCCTTAAGCTCATCAACATTCTAAACCATTTCTACAACCACCATCAAGTTTTGATGGAGTTGTGATAACCTCATTCATATTCACATGACATTTTGGCTTCTCTAGAGTCTTCATTTAATAGTTGAATATGATTGTATAAATGGATGTGTATAGTCCATGTATTAGATATTGTTCAATACGATATTTTCCCTACTTTCCCATGCATGAAGCCAGTTATGGTGAACCACACAATCTATTGTGTTATGTGTTTAGTTTTTGTTTGTTTCCATTTTAGTTTAGTTGTTTTTTATATGTTTTCTCTACTCGATTAAAATTAACAATTGGTATCATAGATTGGTTAGATTGAGCAGAGATGGAAGAAGATGATGAAGTTGATTTAGTTATCAAAGAATTTCTTGACAATTTAGACTCGACAAAGAGTGATATTGTGCAAGTGAAAGCTGAAACAAAACGTCATGTAAATTGGTTGGATGGCTGGAAAAATGAGGAGGATTCAATTGAAGAAGACGGTTGAGGTGATTGAAGATGAATTGGAGGAAAATGTGAATGAGGCATATGGTGTCGAGAACAACCAAATTGTGAGACTGGAAGAGGAGAGTCTATTACTCATATATCGACTAATTTTTATGAAACAGGAAATGGAGGATTTACATTTTTGTATCATAAATTCAAAAATTGTTAGATGTGATGTAGAACCAAGGGTATGTGATCTGATTTTATTGGAAAAAGAGAGTAGCATGGGAATTTGGAACTTTGGCAGGTTGTTGAAGGTCCTTGCTTTAAAATTAGAGTAAGTAGTTGAAGCCTATTGGTGTGATTTGGACAAATTTTGCACTGGGCTGAAGAAAGAGACAGAGGTGATCCGTGAGGTTGCGAGCCTAGTGGTGAAAGATCTTCCCAATACTCTAGAAGTTAGAACCTGAGCAACAATTATTCAAATTCATTACTCAATTATATGGAGAAGAGAGACTGGAATGAAAAGGATGTTGATTTAATGAGTCATTTGAATTTTTTTCAAAGAGGTCATTTGCTATAATTTTTTAGGAAATGTTTAAGTGTTGTGATAGCGAATTTTTTGTTTGGGTATTACAACCAACTAATGGTGATCTTCTAGATGAACTATTTGGGGTTGCAGAGAAGGGGAGCACATGAGTAGTTGATCATGCTATGTAAATGTTCAAGGATTCTTTTTTGGATGGAGTGTATTTTGAGCCTACAAAAAGTAGTGTTCCTGATCATGGATTGATGGATGAATTACTGTTTGAAAAAGTAGTAGGAGAAGATGTTTTTTACTCCAATTTGACTTGGAGAAGGTTTATCCAAAGTGTACGTGAACAAAAATTTGCAAAGTTAAAATCTTGTAGGTTGGTTGTAATGTGAGTTTAGAAATGGAAATGTAGGGAATGTCATAGTGCATGGTTGTACCAATTGGACTTCAAGAGGGAGACTGCTAGGAATATGAAGTCCAACGGTCACATGATTTTTGGCTTCTCCAAACTCTTCACTTGACAGTTGAATATGATTATATAAATGGATCTGCACAGTCAATGTATTGGATATTGGTTAATACAAGATTTTCCTTGCTTTCTTGTGCATTAAACCAGTTATGATGAACCACATAATCTATTATGTTCAGTGTTTACTTTTTGTTTGTTTCCATTTTAATTTAGCTTTTTTTTTATATGTTTTCTATGCTCCTTTAAAATTAATATATTTACAGATCAAGTTTTCTAAAAAATCTTTAGAAACTTTCAAGCATGCGCTTAGTAGACATGAAGCCAAAATTCATGTCATGGAATGTGCTTGAAAGGAATGTAGTTCCTCGAATGTCGTGGTCAAGACATATACACAAAATTGATTTGTTGAAAAGGCTTCAAAAAGTTTCAAAGCAAATATAATTGGCAAAATTCTGTAACGTTTTGAAAATATCATTAGGTCTCAATAACCTCATCAAGACTCGAAACATTACTCGTGACCATTTGCAAAAAGTGAATCCTATTGAAACATCGGTACTCAAAAATGGTTATAAAAGTGGTTGTGAGAACCACTCCAACTCCCAACATGCTCTATTTTCATAATGGCCATTTTGATGCACCAAATCGTCTTTTTGCTAACATGGAATAACCTTGGGATTTTTGTTTTCTTCCTATAAGGGATAACCTAAAACTTAGAATACATCAAAAAGAGATTTTGTCAAGGGAGTTATACTTCCATCATGGACAAATCATATCGATGGCTTCATTATTAAACATCAGCAAGAGTTGGAATGTGAGCATGTTTAATCTCAACATTTGAATGAATGGATTAACTTGATTTTGGGTTCAAGTAGCGTGGAATAGCTACTTTAGACATAGATAATTTGTTTTTCCATTATCCTATGAGAGATGGGCTCCAAATTCGTTCAATTTTCTGTTAAGAGAGATGGGCTCCAAAAACTTTCTTCTCTATCATTGGCTAAAAGTATGGATGCATATCCTCATCATTTGGCAATTGTGTCTGTGCTTACTCAATGAACTATAGTCGTGCACATGGAAAAGTTAGAATCCATCATAATTTTATTTCATGCCTACAAATAATTGAATCTTCTAGTCAGCAAATGGTCACAATATTTTCACTTGTTAATAAGTTTAATATTCACCTTTGAAACTCCCAAACTAAAAAGAGACAGTTACGGGAAACGAAATATCAACCTTTGGGGAGCATATTTATTGCAAAGTTTTTCAAAGAGAGGGAAGATGGAGGAGGGAAAGGGGGAAGGATATAGCAGTGTAGTTATTTTTCAAGCATAATATTTTCTATAGTGGTGGAGTCTCTGAGCTTTGTTTTCATTAAGGAAATAAAGGAGGTACTTTGAATATTTGTTTCTTATTTGTATTTTCTTTTGGTTGTGATTTTTTTATGTATTTTTGCAATTATTTTTTGATGTCTTTTCTTTATATCTAATTATGGATGTGTTCATTATATGACAGGTGAGTCTTGGTTTGTCATATTTTTTGAAATGAATCATTGTTTGTTCTCTCGATTATCATTTGTGGGTTCAAGTGAATGATCAATGTGTCATTTGTATTCATTCTCTTTATTATCAAATTACCATTGCATTTGTGTCATGGCTATGCACAAATATTAATTTTTCCTTTCCTGCTTGCAAGTCAAAAGCATACCTCTGAAAATTGAACTATATCATATGAGGGAAGTGCCCCTCTCAAATGCAAAGGAAGATCACCAATGCAAAGTTGATATCCCCAATTGTTAGTAATGTGTGTCTTTGTCAATTGGGCGAATAGACTTATAAAGCAAATAGTTTTCACAAAGACAAATTTTCTTACTAACAATCATAGTTGAGTAAGAACCAAGATTCAGTGTCCTTGTCTACCACAAAAGAAAAATACATTGCAGTATTTCCCTGTTGCACTCAAGTATTATGGATAAAGTAGAATTTGAAAGAGATGAAGGTAGAATTTAATGGACCTATTTCAATTCTCTATGATAATAAATATCTTAAATAATTGGTAATGCATTCATGGACAAAGCAAATTACAATTAAGTGTCATTTTCTAAGAGAAATTGTTGCAAACAAGGAGATGAAATTGGAATTTGGTGAGACTAAAGAACATATTGCAGGAATCTTCACAAAACCTCTTTCTAAGGATACCTTTAAGTATCTCCAAAATAAGTTGGGAGTGGTTGTTGCCTCCTCTTGAATCAAGAGGAAGTATAGGCTGGGGGGGGTGTTCACTCCCTGCCACAAGAATGCTTGGTGGTCTTGTGTAGTGTTTCAGAAATGTTGGTGTTGGAAATAGAGATATCATTTTGTCATGTGTTCGTGATGGTGTTGAAATGTTGATGTTGGAAACATTTTTTCATGTGTTCGAGTTATACCATGTGGCTTGAATGGTGAGTATGCCTACACATATTTTATCTTTATCCAGAGTTTTAAGAGTTGTGGCACAGCAGAACATAATATTTGTCTCATTAGTTTGTTGTTAACTAACTTGGTTTGTATTTTGAAATGATGAGGTAGTAGTTTGATGCTTGTGTTATTGGAGATTAAGGTTGGATGTTTCTTGAGACTGCATAGATACTCAGTAGGATCTGCAAGATATGTTCCCTTGTGTAGATCTTTGAGCTTTTTGGGTTAGACCTATTACTCATTTGATGAGGTCAACATACAAATGAGGTGTAGCACGTGTGTCCACCAAGGATTGTGCATGGACAACCTTTGGGACCAAATTAAGCTTCCTTGTGGAGCATGTGGTGTGTTCCTTTATTTTGTATAGTGTGTGGAATAATTGGCCCTAGCCTACTATATGTTTGGTGAAGAAGGATTTATATGGTTAGCCTGAAAAATGGTTAATTATGTATTAGGAAAAATGGTTAATTATGTATTAGGTTGATTTATAATTGTAATTGTAATTGTAACATATATATAGGTGTCTTAGATAAATTTCTATGTAGTTGAAGTTGTAGTTGTGTGTGTACTTTTGAGTATACAAGTTCATATCGTTCGAGTTGGAGAATAAGTTTAGTGTAGTTTCCTAATTTATGTGTGTCATTATTAGAACATCATATGCATTGTAGGAGACAATTTGAAGGCTAATAAAATCAAATGCAAGTTGTATGTTGAAGTTGAAGGTCCTCAATTCATATCATTCATATTGTTGAGATTGAAGTCTGATTTAGTAAGTTGTTGCTCAATTAAATGGGCATATGTGATTGGTGTCTCAAATGAGTTGGTACTCACAAAAATATTAAGGGGATTGGTGTCTCTTGTAGGTTGGTGCCTACTCAGTCATTGTAATTGATTCATTATTTTGTGAGGTTGGATTTGGGTAGTAGATCTAAACAACTATTCTCATCGTGGTTTTTCCCATCTTGGGTTTTCACGTATATCTAGTGTCCATTGCATGAATGTGTGTTGGTTTATGTTTTTTAAATGCTAGATCATTAACAAATTTAAGTTTATCACACTCACCTTCTTGATCTTGTGCTCACTATTTTATTACACTCATCTTTCTCCCACGAACTTATTTAGATCCACAGTCAAACCCTAGCTCTACACAAACAATTGCCTAGCACAATATAGTAAAATAGTGAAGAAGAAGTTGGACATATGGAGGGATTTTTTAAATTTAACCACATAGGAGAAGTGGATCTGCATTGTCTTGAGCTGATTTCATTATAAATACATATATCTAGACAAGCCTAGCCAAATCACAAAAGAATAAATTCAATAGGTCACTAGCCTATGGGTGCAAGGAGAGATACCACCAAAGAAGGCCATAAAAAACATAGAGGTTACACATATGATTAGAGCTATATATAACATAATGAGTTTGGATGTAACTAAGATAGTGAATTCAGTTGTCAAATACACAACTATTGGAATAGCATACAAGGTGTATACCAATTGAGAAGTTTTTGCTATCGCCACCTCCATACGTACCGCATATAATATGGTGATGAAAGGAAAAGACATTGAACTTTGTGAGGTCTTGTGTCAGGATTTGTTGGAGAATGTAGAGCACACCAAACAATCACATTACCACTTTTTGTGTGGTACCCTAATCATTTGTCTAGCATTCTAATTTATGAATGAATTACTAGCATTTGCAGGAAAAATATGGGATATTACTAGGCCAATTGTGGCATACATTCAAGACCATGTCCAAAAATTTTAGTATTCCACTTCCTATATAGCCAAGTGTTGGGGTTTCTTTAAATCATTTCAAAAAAAAATACAAGAATGAGAAAGTGTTTCATATGACATGGTCCGCAAATACATAGATAGCATAGTTTTCATAGTGGCTAACTTATTGATAGACTCATATGTGGCTAACTTATTGATCCTCCCTAAGGACCTGAAGGCAGAGGAATACCCCACATACTTAGAATTCATGGATTCAATAAGGAAGGCCAAGCTCAAAGAACATATGGAGAAAACCATATAGAAATGTCATGAAAAATGGGGTTTTATTAAGAAAGAACAAGAGGAACAAAGTGAATATACTCCTTAGAGGTCCAAAAGATTACATATGCGCACTTTTTGCAGAACCTACCTAAGGTGAAAGTAGCCAACCCAAAAAAAGGGAACTTCCCACTACACCTCTACAAAAATAACCTATAGAGGAAGAAGTAGTAGAGGCCTTACTACAAAAGAGTATGGACCGAACCCCTGGTCCGTTGATGCACGGCTCGCTACTATCTGCTGCTGCTTCAGAAGGTCCGATCCAGCCGATTAGTCCCCCTTCAGTGAATCCCTACCATCATTGATTCCCGGGGCTATGATAATGCCAAGATAGTCCGGTTGGCTTCATGATAGGAACGACCAGTCGATAGCTGCTTGGGTCTGATGGATGGATCAGTACCACCTTTAGTCCCCGTAGGGTGGAAATCCAGGAAATTCTATCCCATCAAAGCAAGCGGATCGGGTGAAACGAACAGGCATTCTAAAAGCGGGTGTTCTAAAAGCCCTCCCGAGCTAGCGCTCGGAAACTCCATCAAAACTAATGGGTGCGTAGGACCGGACCTGGGAGCTTTTCCTGCTCATTTATCATCCTTTTGGCAGGCATATAAATAAGAGTGTTTATGCAAATAATAGAAACAAAGGAAGAGTGGGAAGCAGGACCAAAAGATACTTCTTAATCAGAGGATACATCACTCGCTTAAGTCTCTCCTTCGCTGAATGAAGATCAATTATACAATGGTCTATCATGGAAGGAAGTCCTAGATGTGACACTGCAAAAATACATTGATATGGTGGTTCCCAATATATTAATCATAGAAAAAGCATTGATAAGGTACATGATGGCCTCTAACCAGACACTTGAGGACCTCATGGATAGGTTATCAGACGCCTTAACCACCACACTTAAATTGCAAAGAGAAAAAGTGGTAAAGGAAGAGGAAAATTTAAAGGAATGGGCAATTGTCAAGGTAGCCCCTACAATCACACCACCACAAAGGCAATGAGTAATGGAGATTTAGGTAAAAGGGATCCAATCTAAACAAATATTGGACAAAATGATGTTGGAGAAGCCAAAGGTTACTCATGTAATAATGGAAAAATAAGGGAAGCTACATAAAAGGCTCATCAAAAGTTGTGTGAGGAAGAAGAAAAATATAAGAAAACTTCTTTAGAATCTACCTATCCTTAGCAGGAACAATCCTCTTAGCCTTTGCAGATAGACACCTTCCTCCTTTGTCACATCTTTGATGTAATCCATCAAGGACTTTTTGGCCAAATAGAAGAAAATTTAATCGAAGGCATCTCTACAACTATTACAACTATTACAATTTCCTTTAGTTGGATCACAAGTTGATTTAGGAAGCATCTCACCTTTGCACAATTTTCAATTGGGGGATATATTTCATCACACAACAAAAGAGGAGATCTTGAAACAACATGTCAAGAGATTCAACCAACTTGAAGACTTGGTGAAAGAGATACAAAATAAGTTTTCTTAGATCAAATGGGATTCATCATAGCCAATGTTATTACATTTGAGAACTTTAAATGGTGAAGTAGTTAAGGATACAACACTACGAAAGAATACACTGAGATAACAAATAACAGTTAAGCTTCAAAAATAAAAACAAAATGGATGAGGAGAGAAAGAAATGTGTTAACACATGCTCTAGTTTGGAGAATCAAATATAACTACTATGAAAAATACAAAAAGAGACTTGATTAGTCCATAAAAGTTATGTTTGCAATAGCCAAATGTGACAAAACCAATAAAATCCCAAATGGATCAATTGGAGCTTTAGATAATTCAAAGATCAATACACTATGATATCTTAAAATATTTAGATGGCCAAGTCCCCAAGGTAAACATGGAAGCATTGCATGGAAATTTCAACAACTACAAAATCAAAAGGAAAAGATTTGGCATTACTTTCATCAACTTAGAGAAGTAATAAATCTAAGATTGGTCCATATTACCAAAATTATTCAAAATCACAACACTTGGCCTAGAAAATCCAAATACCTACCATAGTCCTAATAGAAAAGAAACTATTGTTGTAGATCCAAGTCCACATCCAACAACTTCAGTTAGCCAAAACTCAATGGGACAACAATTTTGAAATCCTAAAGGAGATATATAAGGATATTCTCCCTACACAACAAAGTTGACTTGAGGACAAGTCAAAGCTTTGAAAAAGGGAATTATGTTGGCAGAAAAAAGGAATAGTCAAACACAGTTAAGGAGAACCTAAGTTGCATCTTGTCACATCAAGCCCAAAGCATAAAATTAGGATGGTAACATCTAGACTATATGTTATAGTAATCTTTTATTAGCTAATAATTATTTATTTAATTATTAGTCTATTATACTCTGCTTAAGCTAAACTTAGGAATCTTATAATTCTTTAGGGTTTTCACCTTTAGGATTTCGAGTATCCTTTTATAAGGATTCTCTCTTTATATTTTCATAACAATTGTAATTATTGAATTGCATTCTTGTTGCACAATCAATATGACTCCTCTTTTCTGGATCTCTGAATTCTGGCCTGCATAGTTTTTTTGCTTCTCTCCTTCTGTGACAGGTTTGCATGCAGGTGATCTTTGGGAGCTGTATAGTTGATTTTTCCTCAACTCCAATATGGTATCAAAGCTCCAGATCTACATGCCCTTGTTCTCTTCATGAGATTTTTTGGGCCTTGTTCTTCAGATCTAAGTATTCGGGGATTTCTGCAGTTGCTTATTTCCATTTCTGGGGGTAGCTGATTTTTTGGTACATTTTGGTGCCAAAATGACCTCTCAATTGGATTCAAAAGGTCGATTCCCCGAATTTTGATATATAATTCGACCTATTTCAGTGACAAGGGCATTTGTGGTGGGATTTTTTATTGGCACATTTTTCGACGCACAAAAATCCATACGGTTGTACCTGCAAATGCGTTAGAAAATTTTCGTCAAAATAATTTATTTTTTTTTTTTTTAACCCTCTTTATGCTCTACAAGAGGGGTTTTTTTCTTTTGGCCGTAACTTGGTCATACAGAGGCATTTTTTGACAAACCTTATATCATCGAAAAGATCTTTTAGAGCTCTATCCAGATCTGGAGGTTTGAATTTTTTTATTTATTTTTTGATGGTGTTATTTGCTGTCAAAACCAGAGGTTCTTTTGCACTCCAGGAGACATAACTTGAGCATCCGAACTCCATTTTTTCGAAAACTTTATATTGTTGGAAAGCTTGTTTTGTGTTATTTCCATTCATATGAGTTTTTTTCCTAGATTCAGCTCCAAGTATTTTTTATTCAGTTTTTTGCTTTTCAACACTGGTGAATATCTTGGATGTTTCAAGTCCTGGGATCTCTTTCTTTGAGTAGGATGTCTCATTTTTTGTTGTTCTTTCTATTTCTAGTCTTTTGTCTCTTCTGGTCATTGTAGCATTTTATTTATGCAAACGCACTGAGATAAAGTGCCCATATGCATTGTATACTTGGGATCTTGCACATCTTGTGCCTTACTGTACATGCACTACTTATAAAGTGCCCTGGGGGGGGTTGATGTTTGCATTTGTTTGCCATCTACCTTTGTCACGTGAGTGTTCCTTCCACGACATTAGCCTCATGATGTGTGTCAAGTGAGTGTTCCTTCCACGACACTATGTACTTTCTTTGTACCTTCGATGTTCCTGGTTCTTCATCATGCAGTTCTTGTTGGCCGTTCTTTTCAAGGTACCTGTCCCTCTCCCTTTTCAGCATTATGGGGAGGTTTGTCATGTTGTTCTAATGCTTCCTTGGTTCGATTGATCAACTCTTCAGGATTTGGTGTTTCATGTCATCTATACCTTCGAATTTAGTTGTTTTGTCTTTGTTTGCCATCTGATTCGAGTAGTGTCATTTGAGGGCACTCATGCAGATTACAGTCTTTTCTACCTAGTCTTGTTCTATTTAAGTGGAGGTTCTTAAGATCAGTAGTTACTCTTCGACAGTGTTTGCATCCATTTCATGCTTCAGTGGTGTTCTCCTTGCTTTTTTTTTTTTGTTCCTATCTTCTGGAACACTCTTGTTTGGTGGCTTCTTAGTCCTTCACTTGAGCTTCCATCTCTTCTTGGAGAGAATTTTTGTTCCCACAAGGTGTTCTCCTTTTTCTCCACTTTACAGAGATTTTATTGTACCTGGGTACCTCATCAGACCTAGTTGTTGGGACCCATTGTTGCTTTCATGCATTTTTTTACATGCTTTTTTAGTCCTTAGTTGTTTTTTAGCTACTCCCTAAGTTCATCTTAAGGGGGGGTGTTAGAGTAATCTTTTATTAGCTAATAATTATTTATTTAATTATTAGTCTATTATACTCTATGCTTAAGCTAAACTTAGGAATCTTATAATTATTTAGGGTTTTCACCTTTAGGGTTTCGAGTATCCTTTTATAAGGATTCTCTCTTTGTATTTTCATAACAACTGTAATTATTGAATTGCATTCTTGTTGCACAATCAATATGACTCCTCTTTTCTGGATCTCTGAATTCTGGCCTGCATAGCTTTTTTGCTTCTCTCCTTCTGTGACAGGTTTGCATGCAGATGATCTTTGGGAGTTGTAGAGATGATTTTTCCTCAACTCCAATACTATAGATACTATGTATGGGTCACAGTCTTCCCCTTAGATATAAGTATATCATAATCTATATAAATGATAGAAGAGGAAAGATAAAATAAGGGAGAAGAATATAGTAGAATATACAAATGAATATATATATGGATATATATAATAGGAATGTATAAAAGGGTATAAGGAGATATAAGGATATATACATGATGTATTGAATTCATACAAATAACATAAATAATTTTGGCTTCATATATGAAATATTATGGTATGTTCTTTATATAATGTTAAGTAGTTAGTCTCCTATAAAGGACTAAGTTTGAGGTATCAAATACAACACTAAGAAATTCATTGGGGATCAAAACTTCAATTTGTGTCTCCCCATATTTCTTGCTAACATTTAGGATTAGGATTAAAATTTAATTGTGATTAGGGTTAGGGATCAATTAGGGTCAGGATTAGGGTTAATGTTTATGTAGGTCTGCATTTAATGTTATGGTGCAATTAAGGTTATGGTTAGGGTTAAAGTTGAGGTCGGGGTTGGGGTTGTTGATCAATATGAGTTATGATTGGGGATGAAATTTATTTAGGGTTAAAGCTAGGCTAGGATTAGGTTTTAATTAAAGTTAAAGTTTAATTAGGGCTGGGATTCAATTAGAAAACAATTAGGGTTTGGATCAGGGTTATGATTCAAATTAAGAGGGTTCAATTGGGGTTATGATTGGAGTTGGGGTTTAATTATAGTTTGGGATAGGGTTTGGTTTGGATTAGGGTCTAATTCAAATTACAGATAGGGTTAGGCTAGTTTATGGCTCAATTATGGTTAGGCTTCAATTTGGGTTAGGGTTAAGTTAAGGTTATGATGGGTTCAACTATATAGGCACCTCGTGAATGATATGTCTCGATGTATTCTACCTATTATTACAGCTTCTATTCTTTGTAATTTCTCTTTACTCTTGAATATTAAAAAAAAGAAGAATTGTGTTAGAAATACATGTAGAGGGGAGTCTTCTAATACTAGGCTTCCTAATATATTGGAATGATCATTCTTATAACATGTAATTACCATGTTTAGCTATTCATATTTTACAATACAATATTTTACCAACTATGGTGTGGTCAATATACCAACTATTTACCTTTTAATTCAATCGTACATATGAAGTATAACAGAATCTCTTACCCAAAAGATTTAAACAATGAATATGGTGTGGTCAATATACTAACTATTTACTTTTTAGTTATATCCTACATTTGAAGTATAATGAAATCTCTTAACTAAATTAATTAAATAATGAATATGTTGTTGTCAATATACCAACTATTTACCTTTTAGTTCATAACCAATATATTAGCTACAACATACCAAATCAACTTCTAAATGCACTTTCTATGGACCATAAAGACTAAGAGTGGTTATGTGGACTTCAATCAAAATTTAAATATAAACTAATATTAAGTTAAAATTCAATTACTAGAATCACGACACTAAAACTTTAAAAATATTAGCAAATTTAAAACCTTATATTCATTATAACAACAAAAACATCAACTCTTTTAGTGGTGGTAGTCAAAAAGTATATATATCTTGCAACATTCAACAAATGAGTCCAATGCAATTTTGCCATCATTTTTTAAAATATTACTTTATATTATTTTCACATTTTTTTCCACATCTTTACTTGATTAGCAAATTGAATACATATAAAGAGAAGATGCTTCATCATGTGCCTCCAAGAAAGCTTGGGCTATAATCCAAGAAATCTTGAATTATAATGAAATCTCTTACCCAAAACAATCAAACAACTAATATGTAGTGGTCAATATACCAACTATTTACCTTTTAGTTCAATCGTACATTTGAAGTATGATGAAATCCCTTACCCAAAAGATTTAATGAAATCATTTACCCAAAAAATTAAACAACTAATATGTTGTGGTCAATATACCAACTATTTACCCTTTAGTTCAATCATACATTTGAAGTATGATGAAATCTCTTACCCAAAAGATTTAATGAAGTCCTTTACCCAAAAAATTAAACAACTAATATGTTGTGGTCATTATACCAACTATTTACCCTTTAGTTCAATCGTACATTTGAAGTATGATGAAATCCCTTACCCAAAAGATTTAATGAAGTTCTTTACCCAAAAAATTAAACAACTAATATGTTGTGGTCAATATACCAACTATTTACCCTTTAGTTCAATCCTACATTTGAAGTATAATGAAATCCCTTACCCAAAAGATTTAATGAAACCCTTTACACAAAAAATTAAACAACTAATATGTCGTGGTCAATATACCAACTATTTACCTTTTAGTTCAATCGTACATTTGAAGTATAATGAAATCTCTTACCCAAAATATTTAAACAAGGAATATGTTGTGGTCAATATATCAACTATTTATCTTTTACTCCAATCGTACATTTAAAATATAACATAATCCCTTTCCCAAAAGAAGTAATCCACGAAAATGTCCTCGTCAATATACAAACTATTTATCATTTAATTCAATGACATTAGATCCAATTACATAATTAAAAATTAAAAATATACATAAATAACCAATACATTTAGTAGAACATACCAAATCAACTTCTAAATGCACTTTCTCCTTGGACCATAGAGACCAAAAGTACTTTTTGTGGTGGGATTTGATTGAAACACCTCATTTTGATAACTTCGGTTTCCCTCCTACTACTTTACCCACATATTACGCTTTCGGCACATGGACGGCAACGCTACACTACAAAAGTCTACGCGGATTCTATCACCTTATCCAATGTATCTTAGTGGGAATCTTTTCTTCCTGTTTCCGCCAAATTTGACGGGGGATATTTTCTTCACCTCGACGCCAAATTTGACGGGGGATATTTTCTTCATCTAGACGCCAAATTTGACGGGGGATATTGACGGTTGCTATGGAGATTTTAACTTTTTACGATATAAAATACTGTTGCGAATAGAATAATATATACGGCAACGTCTATCTACCATGATGGATGCATTTTCTATTAAAATATTAATTAACATGTTAAAATACATTTGAAATTTCTTAAATAAAAAAATTCATATTATGTTCTACTACATTTGATATGTTAGATATCCTAGTATAATTATGTCAAAGGCTAATTTCCATACAAAATGGTAACGTAAAAAAACTTGTAGATTTGCAAATCATATTTTTTCGTTCGATTTTTTTGTGATTTTATAGTAATGGCGATGGTGAAGATTTATCTACTAAAAAATTTGTCGAAATCTATTGTATTTTGTAGATTTTAGAAACTGTATGGAGTGTTGTTTTGTGTAGAGATTCGCAATGTCCTATAATTACAATGGTGATAAAAGTATACTGATGTGACTTTATTATAAAATTATTAAAGGGTAGATATGTTTTTTTTAAATTATAAAATTATTTTAAGTAAATGAAAATGATAATTCTTAAATAATCAAATTAGTATTTTTATCTTTTGAAAAATTAATATAAAAGATATTATCTAGAGTGCTTCTGGATTAGATTGTGTGTGATTTTTTTGCATCAATGTTTCAGATCACACTCTGTGATGAGAAGATGACCAAGAAGCAACCCATAAAAGATATTTAATTATTTTTAAGTTACAAGTCTAGTAAAAAATAAACATTTTAATAGATATGATAGTATAGATAAAAATACATTTATCTAAAAGTAATTATAGACTTTTCTAATAACAATCTCATTATTCAAAAATATTATTACAAAAGACCAAGAAAGTGATGATTATTACAACAATAAAAACAACAACAAATTTAATCAAAATCAACATTGATTCCTAATTATTTGAAAATATTACAAAAATAAGTCAATAGTTGAGCTTTCAAGCTTTTTAAATTATTATTGGCATGTCAAAGTGTAAACTATTCCCAAATAATTAGGAACCACTTCATCATTTTTATGATTTTTACTTATATTTAAATTTTTTAAATATTGCTAGCAAAGTCTTGATCTTATATAATCCATCATCTCGTTTTGTTTTATTTATTTAAGAGTTAGATTATTTTATTATATAATTATTTTATTTTAATTACTTTGTTTGTTTTATTATGAAGTAAAATAAAGATTGGAAGAGAATATTTGTATGCACTATTTAGAATCAAATCATATAACAATTCAAATATTTTTATTATTTTTTTTTTTTAATAATAAATTTTATATTTATATGTTATTTATTGTTTTATTTGTGAAATGTATAAATTTATTTATTTATATTATATATTTAAATATCTAAGTTTAAAAATACTATTTTATTTCTACTCTAAAATTTTGCTTCCTATTTCTTGACACAAATGTTTTATAAGATTATTAATCATTTCCATGTAGATCATATATTTCTTTGTTTTTAATTTTATTATTTTGTATGCCCATTATTTTTTATTAAGCCAAGCAAGGGTTCTGAAAGCACCCAAGCCCTTTTACAAGAAAGATTTAGTAGTAAGAACATCAAAACAACAAAGGACAACCAAAGAACAACAAATACACTACAACAAATTAGACATTACAAAACCTTACAAACTACCAACCTAAAGTCAAGGTAGTTTGTAAAATTGTTCCAATGAATTTTTCTTAACCACAATAAAAGGATCCTCATCCAAACCCAAAGCTTTAGAAGCACAAGAGGTTTCCCCTTATTATCACCCTTCTGTACATCATCAAAGGAAGGAAAGGACTCCTCAATAGTAGTAGGAATATGATATTTTTTGTGCTTGAGTACCTAGCAACTTAGTATGGTCCAATTTATAACAATAATGACAAAAAATTGGAGAGTCTTCAAATTCAAGTTGTTGCAACTAATCATAATATTTTGAAGATAAGAGTAGGGAACACCTTTTTCTTCACAAACATACAAAATCTAGTGAACAACAAATGATTTTGAATTTTATTATCAAATTAGTAGCACGACATTTCCTAAAATTATTGGGAATGAGCATAAAAAAAATTCATCCTAGTACTCCAAAGTCAACCATAACAGTCTTACCTAAATAGGAAAATTGAAGATAAAATCGTCTTGGATTAAAACCCATAAACAAAATTTTAAGACAATGGCCATTCTTCCCCTAAAAACCAAGGAACTCTAAGAAGAGTTTCTAAGATATCTTCTAGATTGGAAAAGGAGAATAGGAAAAAGTACACAACATAGTAACTAACTAAATTTGACCTCTTAGCTTCCAACTTTAAAGTACCCATCTTCTAATAGTATCAATGTTGGAACGATTGCCACAAAATATCCCAACAAGAAAATTCTTAAGCTAAGCAGTCAACTCAATAGTAAGAGAATCAAGGATATAAATTTGAATATTCCCCTCCATCTTTGCATTAGTGGAAACCCTAGGGCATTGACCCCCTCCAAAACTACCACTAGTCACATCATAAGAATAACCTATCTATAATATTAAATCACTTGCATCCTACAACATGCAAGATTTCAATTTGCAATGTTCCTCTAAACCATAGAGGTCAAAGAAAGAACAACAATAGATGATGAAAAAACAATTACCACACTATTGCCCTCATTAACAAACTAAGACTGATCAAAATCAATTCTAATCACAAATGTTTTAACACTCGATACATCTTAAGCAAGAGCCACAAGAACCGTCTGGTCATCTTTATTATCAATCAAAAAATCAACCATTGAGGGGAGAGGAAATCCTTTTCTTATCCCCCAAAATGAATATTTATCAAGGACTATCGCATCTTCCATCCCAACAACCTCATGACCCTTCACTTTCAAACAAGCCTCTAATAGCATGTTGCAAAGAAATCCATCCTCCTTCTCAACCCAATCACTCATCCAACACATCCACCATAGGAAGTACAACATGAAAATCATCATCTTGTCAATGGGCCCTTGGTCTATTGGTGAAGTTGAATGGCTCCAAATGAGCCCACCGGGGATCAAATCTTGTTGAGTGCAAAGATGTCGACATCATAAGGGATGAAGTTGGGATTGTGCCCTAGATGAATTTGGCAAAATGGATACTCCTCGGTCCTTGGCTCTTAGCCAAAGAGGTTTCAACCTATAGGCTTGTGCCCTCATATTGGGTGTCAAAATTTACTCTATAAAGGCCCTTGTTGGGCTAGTGTGCTCGCGGGCTTTGCCCTTGCTGGGTTGTCATGCTCACGGGTCTAGACCTCCATCAAAAATAAAAATAAAAATAAATCATCTTCTATGTTTGAATCATCATCTTCATCTAAATTAGCATACATGGATGAAAACATCGTTCCAATAGTGACTAGGATTTGAATCACTGCTACACCAATTTTTGAAGCCATAGACATAAGGAATGCCAAACATGTTAATGATGTTGATTTTCCCTTTATTTTTATTTTTCAATAGTTTCTTATTTATATTGTTTCAATAGTTTATATATTATTTAAATATTAAAATTAAGTTAAATTTTATTACATAAGAGATTTATTGATTTAAACTACTAATACATAAATGAACTTAGCATAAAGTTAGATTATCTAGTTTGAAATTAATTTATGGCAAAGTGGTAAATATAAGCAAGTAATAGCAAATCTCATATATTTAGTTATCTCCTTCTTTTAGGTCAAATGTATTATAAAAAATGTATTTACAAGAATATAGACAATATGAATGAAATAAAAAAATGTGCATTTGCGTTTTTTTATATTCATATTTATTATTAAATATTATGTTTATTTTTTAGTAAATAGTAATACTTTGAAAAGTAAATAATTATGAAATTTGAAGTAAAACCTACACTCCAGTGCTTGGTTGCATTGTAGAACACCTCTTATCATACTAAGTTAAAATTGATATCTCTCAAAAAATTTAGATAAATATTAAGATATCTATACTAGAAAATGTATTTTATTTGATGTCATTCATGGTATAGTTTTATGATCAAATTGTGGTATCCTTGTTGTAGCCACCAAGGTTTAAACCTTTACTTGGCCATTATGAGTTTGTATATTTGTGCCCTCACTAATCCAGTGTGCTCACGAGCTTGAACCTTCACATTGAATTTGTTGACATTATGCTCATGGCTTTGTGCTCCAATTCCACACTAAGTTGGTGTGCTCACAGGTTGTGTGCCTCTATACTATTCACATTAATGCAATGTGTTCATAATGAGGATGAAGTCTCCTATTTGTGGTATCACTTGGCTCAAGATAAACTAAAAAATATGTTACTTTATATATCTATAAATATAATCATTTTATCAAGGTTCTCCATTACTAGGGGTTAATTAGATAATATGTTTTCTTAACATGAAGTGGAAGTTAGAAGATTATTTTTAAATTCACGATTTAATCAAATAAAATTCATTAATGTAATTAGATTCAAATCAATATGAGGCAAGATCGAAAAAATGTAAAGAGGGTCAAATTGTGAATATTGATCATGAAGATGTAATTATAAAAAAATATTTGATGGTTTAATTAAAAAATTTGGAATTGTTATTATGTTTGTCAAATTGGGACAACTATACTCTATAACTCTTAAGGTTGCTTAAGAGTTAGCCACACCCAAAATTTAGTTTGCAAATATTTTTTTCTTGGCATAACTCTATCTTTTACTAAAAAGCATTTCAATATGTCACCTTCATTTATGCCCACTTTTAGATATTTTTAGTTTAAGTGTCTTTTGGGTTTGATATAAACAAAGGGAAGTAAGAAGTTTCCTTGAAGATTAGGCAAAATCATGTATTAGTTGCACAATGATTGAAAATACAAGACAAAATAAGAAAACCGATTTGTTTGGTATCTATACATGCTAATGTATAGATGTCAATGATGCACTTAATAATGTCTTTTGATATGCTCTAACGATAATTTATTATATTTATATGCTCTTTCTTGATCCTAATTAATAATTGTCAAACACGAGGATATCATTGATAGAATAGTGGTATTCAATAGGCCAAGAAGGATGAGCAATTTCACGCCTACAAGAAAGAAAGAAAATATACAAACAAGAACACAAGTGAATAATCCAAATTTTTGAATATTATGATTAATATTTGTACATATAGTGGGAAGTGGTTGGTTCATATTAGAATTCAAATCATGCAAACTAATAGTAATTGAAAAATTGTTCCTCCAAAATAGAAAAAGGAAATGCAACATACCTTGAAAGAATTTGACTAACTCTTCAAGACATCAAACAGCTACCTAATATGGCTTAATGTCAAGTGTAGAATAAAAGAATAATTAATTTATAATTAATAATGATATTCTACACTAACACCCCCCTTAAGCATATTTTAGGTGATCTCAAAGAAAGATGGATCTCGGCAATCAGTTATGATGAGGTAGTCATGTATAATGCAATATCTCATAAATTAGAGAAAGGAAGAAAACCCTATGGGAAAAAATTCCCTCAAAAAAAGAGAAAAAATTTGAAAATGTACTAAACACAACACACAAAAAAAACAAGGAAACTAAGATTCCATGGAGCGCAGTCGGATCCAGATTTCAAATTTGAGCAGGAGTTCTGGTTCGGCGTCAGGACAGCTAGAGGTAGATGGTTCAGAGATTCCTGCAGATGGAGGGGGCTCAGATAGTAAGGATCCCGATGCTCCCTTGGATCTGGGGGACCCAGGGGAAGCACCAAGACCACGTGAAGAGCGGCTGCAAATGAGAGCAGGAAAGGGCAGGTCCAAACTTCAAAAACAAAAGTCGGCAACTCAGAAGGAGCTCAAGGACAGCAAGCGACTAGTGGTTCAGAGAACACTGTGGAAGGAAAAGATCATCCGGATAAGGTTCTTTCATCGACCCCCGAGGATCTTAAGGGGGGACCTAGTTTGAATGGACATACACGTAAGTGGTCCTCTCTATTCAGGGTTAAACCTAAAGGTAAGTCCTCATCACTTCCTTTTAAAAACACCTAGAATGTGTCTCAGGGTAAGTTTGCTATTGCTATTCCAGACCAAATCATAGACCAAAATATTGCTAGAATGGAAAATACATTGATCGGTAATTTTTTGGGGTCTAGACCTAATATAGAGATCGTTCGTGGATTTGTCAAAAGAAAGTGGAATTTGAAAGGTCAGGTTGATGTGATTGCAATGAACAATGGTTGTCTATCCTTTGCTTTCTCTTGTGATGAGGATAGAAGAAACATTATCTGTAGTGGGCCATGGGCAATAGGTAAACATATCATGTACATCCAGAAGTGGTACCCTAACGTAGCAAAAGGAAAGAATTTTTTGGTCCAAGTCCCGATGTGGGTTAAACTCCTTGGGCTTCCAATGGAATTCTGGGAAGAAGATGTTTTTGTAGGAATAGCCAATACCTTCGGGGAACTTATCGCTATTGACCAGATTACGACATCCAGAAAAAGGTTGATTTATGCTAGGATCTGTGTTGGAGTTGGACCTGATACAAACATGCCAGAGGAAATAGAGATACAATCTAAACTGGGGAAGTGGAAGCAGAACATTGTTTATGAAACAATCCCTTTTGCCTACTTTCATTGTAAAAAAGTTGGACATTGGGCTAAAAAATGCCCAAGTATCGAGGGTAAATCCTACCTCCAAACTAAGGTTTGAAAGAAAGTGGATAGGCCTCTAAAAGCTTTGGAGTCCAATGACCCAGATCAGGAGAAACAATCTCAGATTGGGCGGACGGAGGAAGATCTCACCGGTGAAGAGGGAAACGAACCAAAGAAAATAGATAGCATTAAAAAAGATCATCAGGAGTCAGAGCTGAGTGATAAGGATTCAGAGCATGGAAAAAAAGACAACAATCAGAAAGAGGAACTGGAAGAGGATAAGATAGAGTTAATCTCAGACAAAGGTGAGAAAAAAGGAGATAAAAAGTCCACAGATAACAAAGAGGAAGGAGATAATTTAACCTCATCTTAAACTCTCAAGATCAAGATAAAGAATTAGACTGGTATCAGGAGGCCCAAACTGATAATATCCTGGGCCAAGGGCTATCGGAAATCCCATTAGCTTCCCCAGCAAAAGTAAAGCTAGCCTTTTCGGAGGAACAAGATCCAAAATGGGGAGATGAGGAAGATATCAAAAAGGTGCTAGGGAAGAATGAAACAAAGCAGGAGGAGGAAGAAGCAGCAGAGGATAAAAGAAAGAATAAGCAAAAAAAATAGAATAACAATAACCTTATCAATAGTACACTGACTAGAAACACCAGAAGCAGGCTTGGGGATGTAGGAGCGCAACACACTTCTCCAGGAAGACATTCAAATGCCAAAAAGAGATCAATGGAAACAAGCAGGAATATAGCAGATGGTACCCAAAGAACCATCTTTGAGGCAGGTATTTCTAAAAATCCATGAAAATCATCTCTTGGAATATTCGAGGACTAAACAACCCTCACAAACATGATTTAGTGAAAAGTACGATTAGAGATAAAAACCTTGATATTTTTTTTATTCAAGAAAATAAGATGGCAAAAGATAAAGTTGAAAGTCTGAATATGTTCAAACATGGAGGAGTCAGTGGAGGGAGTTCATAAGGTGCTTCGGGAGGAATTGTTACGTTCAGGAACAAAAACAATGTTGAGGGTGAGATTCTGATTCAGGACAACAACTTGGCTTGCATTAGATTTAAGCACCATAAGAATGGCACCACATGGGTCCTAACTAACTTATATGCTCCTAACACAAAGACTGGTAGAAGTGAGATGTGGAGAAATCTTACTCGGTTAAGAAGCAGGTTTGCTAAGGACAGCTAGATAATAATGGGAGACTTCAATATCCCCTTGAAGGAAAATGAGAAAAAGGGAGGGAGGCAAGGTAATCTGGAAAGTAGATTGGACCTGATGGATTTCATAAACAATAATGGTATTCATGATCTGGAGCTGCAAGGAATCAAATACACTTGGACTAACAGAAGAAGTGGTGAGAACTTGATAGGGCTCTCCTTTCCTTAGATTGGTTTAACCTTCATGATTGCTCCTTATCTTCTCACATAAGGGCAGGATCATATCATTATCCAATAACCTTTACGGCTGAAGTAAAGAATAGAAGGAGAAATTTCCCTTATAGATTTGAGAAGATGTGGACTAGACACCCGGATCTAGAAAGTAAGATCAAGGAATGGTGGCAGGTCAATATTGAAGGAAATGCTATGTACAAAGTGGTCAAAAAACTTAAGATTGTTAAAGTTAATGTGAAGAAGTGGAATAAAGATTGCTTTGGGAATATCTTTACTTCAAAAGCTATAACCCTATTAGAGCTCAAGGAAATCCAGGATGAGATATAGAATAATGGTTATACTAATACATCTAGAGATACTGAAGATGCTATTCTTATGAGATATCATGATATTATAGCTAAAGAGGAAACCTATTGGAAACAAAGATCAAGAAATGTATGGTTGAAGGAAGGGGACAGGAATACTAAATGCTTCTATATGTCCACCTAAAGACATAAGGCCATTAATAGAATTGTTCAGATCAAAGTGAATGGCAGATGTGTTGTAGATGATGATCCCATGAGTAAGGCTGCTATGGACTTTTTCCCCAATTTACTTGCTAAGGATCAGAATCTGGATACACGGGCCCAAAGGGACCTTCTGGATAGTATACCTACCATTTTAGGGGATGATCAGAATGCTCACTTGATTGCTATCCCTTCCCATGATGAAATTTTGATAGTTGTCAACTCCTTTGAGGGAAACAAGGCCCCAGGTCCGGACGACTTTCCCATGTTCTTCTTTCAAATGTCCTGACATATTATTGGAGATGATGTTACCAGAGTTGTGAAAGAATTTTTTGGTGCTAGAAATTTTTTGAAAGAAGTTAATGGCACTTTCATTGCTCTAATCCCCAAAAAGATGGGGGCTGACTCTATGGATCTCCTTAGACCTATTAGTCTATGCAACTCTCTTTATAAGATAATCTCTAAGGTTCTTACCTCTAGAATTCTTAAGTTGCTCCCTTCCATCATCTCGCCCCAGCAAAGTGGTTTTGTCCTGGGTAGACAAATTTTAGATTCAATCATCTCTATCCATGAAAACATTCATTCTCTGACTTTCTCCAAAAAAGAAGGTTTTTTTCTAAAGCTGGACCTCTCTAAAGCCTATGATAGAGTGGATTGGGATTTTATGATGGATGTTCTCTCAGCTTTCGGCTTCAACTCCAAAAGTATTAGTCTTATTAGGCAACTTGTCTCTTCGGCTTCTTTCTCTGTTTTAATGAATGGATCTCCCTCTCCTTTCTTTAAAGCTTCTAGAGGTCTCAGGCAGGGAGACCCTCTATCCCTAGTTCTCTTTATCATTATGGCAGAATGTCTGGGGAGATGTATTGGTAAGATGGTTGAGAAAAGGGAGTTTTGTCGTTTGAATCCTTCCTCGGCGGATCAAACTTGTTCCCATTAGCAGTTTGTTGATGATTCTATAATAATGGGGAAAGCTACAGTAAAGGATTCTAGAATATTAAAAAAGGCTTTGGATAACTATGGAGATGCCACTGGTCAACTTATTAACTAGTCCAAAAGCTTTGTTTATTTTATCAATACCCCAGAGAGAAGGAGGATTAAAATTAGTAATATTTTGGGGTGTCAAATTGGTAGTTTGTCTGCTTCTTACTTGGGGCTTCCCTTGTGCCATGATCCTCCAGATACTTTCTGGGGAACCCTGGTGGATAAATTCCACAAGAAGTTGTTTGGATGGAAGGGTGCTCTTCTCAGTCAAGCAGGTAAGGTTCAATTGCTGAAATCCACTCTACAAAGTATTCCTCTCTACGCCATCAGTTTGTTCAGAATCCCTGCTAAGTATGCGGAGGCCATAGAAAAGATTCAGAGAACTTTTTTATGGACAGGGGTTGAGGAGAAGAAGAGAATAAACTTGATTGCTTGGAAGAAGGTTTGAAAGCCTATAAACAAAGGAGGTTTGGGCCTAAGTAGAATAAGAGACATAAATGAGTTCCTTATGGGCAAGCAAATTTGGAGAGGTTATAGAAACCAAGGAGAGTGGAAAAAGATATGGGATAACAAATATAAAAGTCAATGTCCGACACTTCAAAGCTTTCTCAAAGCGGAGAGTATCCCATTTGGATCCAATATTTGGAAAAATGTCTCTAGAACAAGAGACTTAATTATCAAAGGTGCAAAATAGAAATTGGGGAAAGGGAATCTTATCCAGTTCTGGGATGACCCCTGGCTTCTAGAGACCCCTTTGAATGAAAACCCTGAGTGGAACAGATTTTAGAATCAATGCAAGGAAAAATTTGGAACCAAGGTGGAGGATTACTGGATAGATGGACAGTGGAAGGACTTATCTCAGGTGGACCAGTCTTTGGGTAGTTTGAATAAAGTAATGAACTCTATGGTGAGGATTGAAGAAGAAGATCATTCAATTTGGAAACTCACTGCTAGTGGTACTTTTACAGTGTCTTCTCTATATCATCAACAGTTCAGTAACATGGAAAGCCCATGCTGGGCTAAAGCATGGGTGAAAGGCCTCACCCCTAAGATTAACATTTTCTTCTAGACAGCTCTTCAAGATAAAATTCTCACTACTGAGAATATCAGAAAAAGAGGTATTAGTATGCCTAGTTTTTGTATTCTTTGTAAGCAGAAAGAGGAGACTATAATCATATGCTCTTTCATTGCCCTTTTTCTACTGATGTATGGGGAAGTTGTTTGGACCATTTCAAAGTCAGTTGGGGTTTCCCCAAGTCGATTAAGGAGATTTTCAATTCTTGGCATCATCCTTCAAGAAATAAATCCACAATCTTATTATGGAAAATTGCTTTACCTCACATGTGTTGGGGCATATGGAAAGAGAGAAATAATAGAGTTTTCAGAGAAAAGACTACTAAGGCTAAAATTGTGTTTGAAAAAATAAGAAGAAGTATAGTGGAGAATATGAATATAATAGGCGGTATTGATAATCCTCAAGATAAGGACGATCAATTTATCTACAAAAAGTGGAGATTAAAGGGTCAAGAGAGCTTTCAGATCAACCCTAGAGAGGGTGTGACATGGATCAGCCTGCCCAGGGGATGGATGAAAATCAATTTTGATGGGGCCTCAAAGGGTAACCCAGGTGTCGCAGGATGTGGAGTGATCCTAAGGGATGAATGGGGAATATGCAAAATAATTAAAAGCATTCCCATAGGAAATCAAACTAATCATGTTGCCGAAGCCATGGCGGCTTACCATGGGATGATCCTTGCCAAGGAAGCTAAATGCACTAAAGTGTGGTGTGAAGGAGACTCTTTAAACATAATCAATTGTTTAAACATGAAATTCCCGTCTTCTTGGTCTATTAGTAATGCTATTAAAGCTACTAGAAAAATCAGCGATGAATTTGATATGTGTGTTTTTACACATGTGTATAGGGAGGCCAATTCCTATGCTGATTGGGTAGCCAACCTAGCTTGCCAATCGAGAGACGTCATTACTAATTATGGTGAAATGGATATTGCAAGTGAAATGAAATCTCTGCTTAATCAGGATCAAAGCCAGACAAGGAAAGGTGGTACTTTTAATCATTATTTCTAATGCTTCTTCTGCCTTTTTCGATGTAGGGTTTTATCGAAGATAATGAGCATTTATATAGGTGTCTTATCATTATCATCTGGCACGGATTCTGGGCGTTCTTACAGAGTACCCACAGAAACTAGAGGAGAGGTTATCAAGTTGAGAGAAGGAATTGCAAGGAAGGTGCTAGAAATATGAGAGGTAACAAGAAAAGATTCGAACCCACTTCCTACTCTGACTGGAGAAAGAATATAGAAGTCTAGGATATCCTTCAACAGGGGGGGCTAAATGTTTTCATGGAGCGGTTAAGTGGGAAAGACCCCACAATCACTAGTTATTTCATCAAGAACTGGAAAAATGGTAAAATCCTTATCGGTTTCCAGATGATGAATGTTGATGAAGAGGTCATTGCCGAGGCCACTTGGATGACTACTGAGGGAATGAAATTTTACAGGGATCGAGGCATATCAGATAAAGCAGCAGATAAGTTTCATGTTACGGATGAAGAGAGGAGAAAGATGATCAAAATTGACAACTCCTACCATGCTCCGAAGAGAATTGGCAGGCCATGGAGGTTTGTTTTATTTGCCTCTATAGCTTACATTACCTTAGACGGTAGGTTTACCAGAGCCTACGGGCATCACTTTGTCCTACTCAACCATTTCTGTCATGGGGAAAAGGTGAGCCTACCTTATTACCTAGCATTATCAATGGATCATACTATAAAGGAGGTTCAGAAGGACCTCAAAGGCGACCATGCCCTCCACCAGGGGCTTATGGTCCTAGTTTATAAAATACTTAAGGGGAAGTGTATTGAAAAGCCTATTAAGGGCAAAAAAGAAAGAGATGAGACAACGGAGAGTGAAGCTAGTGGATTTAACTTTGAATTAGAGACTGAGGGAGAATCAGAAGATACTAGCAAAAAAGGGAGGAATAGGGCGAAGAAGAGAAGGATTATTGTGGAATCAGAAATGTCAGAATCTGAAACTGAATCTTTTGAGAAAAAATTTGTTAAAAAAAAAGAAAGGGAAAGCTGCTGGAAAGCAAATTCAGAGGAAGATCACTAAAAAGAGATATCAACCACATTCTAGTTGACTCTGAGGAGGAGGCTGATGAAAACAAGAAGGTTGAGGGTTAGGATAAAGAAGGGGAGGGTAACCCGGTGATGGACAATATCGAGGTTGCGAATACCACAGGTCTGCAAAAGGAGGATAAAGGGGATTGTAAAGCGGAAAATCGCGGTCGAACCCTAGTTGGTCTCCCCTCTTCTAACTCCAAGGAGAGAGAAGGGAGGTTCGCTAGGATTCGATGGGTTTTCACTTAGGGGGAAGACTTTACATTCAAAAGAGGGGTTGAAACTCATAAGATCCAATCCCACGCAATGTAAGATTGGATGCTAAATGAATTTCAAGGGTTTGGAAAGCAAAGCTACCCTCTTTTGTAAAGAATGTTGATTAAGGAAATTAAGCTAAGGATGCATAGAAAGTCATAAAGATTCGCTTATAAACTGAGTTTAGGTTATAGGATGAAGCTGCGGACCTGGAATTAGCAGTAAAATGTCGATACGGCGCTGTCCTGCAAATTTGAGCAAAATTTGTCGGGACGATGGCGCCCGGCGCCACGGTCCTCCGAAAAATCCGCGAAACGAAGGGGGATCTGTTCGTCTCTGCACAAGGATTCCAAATCTTCAATTTCAGCCACGTACCTGCAACCTACACACAGAAAAGCGAAGACGATTGGGGGGTTAGGGATTAGGGGTTTGCCTTTAGGTCAAACCCCGGTTTTGGAATTAACCAAGAAATGAGCAAGAGCTGTAAATGTAAATGACTGTAAAACAAGTACTAATACCTTGTTCTAAGGATGTTTGTATCCTTATGTGCGAAGGTTTAGATGTTGTATGTTGTATGTTGTATGTGATCTCCTCTTCAATGGTTGAATCCTTGTCTTGCATGCAACACTTAGCCTTGAATGGAGACTTGGAATGATCAATTGCTTGAATGCTTGAATGCTTGAATGCTTGAGTATAATTTCCACGCTTTGTACACATATCCTCTTCATCTCTCCCAAATGAGAGAGAAAAATGTAGTTTATATACTTGTCAATTAGGGCTGATAGACTGATTTTCCCGACCTTAGGCCGACCAGGGAAGTATATTTCCAAATTGCAATCAAAAAGACCCGATATCACTTAGGAAACCGGGCCCAAAATAGGACCCAGGGACCAGGGCGTGGGCGCCCTGGTCCTGAGGGACCAGGGCGCTGGGCGCTCTGGTCCCACCTCCCGGGACATCAGGGTGCAAGGAGGTTCAGGCCAGGGTGCTTGAAAAATGCAGTTTTCAGTGTCGTGAGCAAGTTTTGGGGTCTCCATTCAGGTTGCGTGTTGCGTCGCCATCGTGAAGACCGAAATACAGTCGAAATTGCAAGTGTCGCAATTTTAGGACGCTACATTTAGCCCCCACTTTAGCGGGAGTATGTATGCTCATACTTCCGGTAAAGTACAAGGAAACAACGTTGAAAGACTTTCACCACGTCAAGGAGGCAAGATACACCAAGCCCCCAGTGGACTAAGGATCTTACAACTTCGATTGACAAAGTAAAAGGGAAGATCGCGAGGAAGAACCATGACTGTCAGTAGTAAGGTTCCCTCGCTATGAGTCATGCAAAAGAAATACCAAAAATCTTCAAGACAAAGCTAAGTTTGCCAAGAAATTTTCAAGTATCTTTGAAAGGATAGACAGGGTGTATGCCCCCCTACGTTAAAGCGATCGCACACGCCTCAACGGGGGTGATTGTTTTAACGTAGTGATACACATAAGAAATGAGAAAGGGAAAAAGGAGCACGTTATCGCAAGGATTTAGCCCCCAAGTGTGAGATAAGCCCAAGGATAATAGACACAAAACACAAAGCACGAGGTGACTTCGCTTTCCTTGGGGTCAGTATGCTGTATGATAAGTCATGTATATATATCATATGTATGTATGCATAATTGTTCTTCATTCCCCAATCAAGGAAGGTCACCTAGAAGAAGGGAACACATGTGTCTTTTGAGTCAACATGAGAGAGATCGAGAGATCTCAATGCTTTGCATCGTCCTCAAGTAGACAACACTAAGGACGACAAATAGAAGAATGAGAATAACATATAGAAGAAGTAACAAAAGAGAGGGGGAGAGAGTCTGCTATGCTAATGTAACTAGTCTAGCATGTCATCTACCCCTCGATCTTGCTGATCAATGTTTCGGGAAGGCAGGGAACACGCTAGAGGAGGAACATCCAACACAGCAGATGGAGCTATCACAAGATCCAAACAAGGGCTATGTTCATGTTCCAAGCCACATTGTTCTTGTCTAGGAGCTAGGATAAGTGCTTTAGAAAATTCATTAGATAAATGGTTATCAACATCAACAAGTTCATATTCGCTATCAGAAGCAAGAGGAGTAATATTTTCATCTATATCATCATCAAGATTTATAAAAATAGGATCTTTAACTCGCACAGGATCAAGACCATCATGCATCTTATGTTTAGGAGATTTAGGCTCAATATCCGGCTGAGGAGAAAATGGAATAATGCTTGTTGAAGGTGTTTTTGGAGATTGTAAAGTTTGAGAAGCAGCTGCTTGAGCCCTAAGACGACGCTTTCGTCGACGTCCCCGTGCAAAACGATTACGTCTAGTCTTAGTAGGAAGTGTAGAAGATAGAGGAGGAGGAATGTTCTCGTCCCTATCACTTGGGTGTTTAGGTTGTGGTCTCTTAGGCTGGATAATAGGAGAAGAAGAAGGTCTCTTCTCTCTATAGAAGGCAGGAGGAGGAACTGCTCCATATAAAGGAGGAGTTTTTGGTTTAGGAAGAAGACCAAGTCCATCATGACGAGGAGGTATAGGTCTATTTTTAGAAGATTTATTAGGCATAGACATAGTCGCATCCATAGGGACGGGTTGGGAATCTTCTTGGGGAAAGACATTAGTTTTGTCTTTCAAAGGAAGAATTTCCTTCTCAAGAATGATAGGAATGTCAAGTTTAGGTGCTCTAGGTTCACTTAGAGATAGGATCATATCTGTTTTCCACTTTTGATAAGATTTGAAAAGATGATCACTTCGCGGAGGAAGAGATTGGAATTGTTTAGGCCAAAAGTAATCAATAGGAACACTAGAGGTTCTTTCAGCTGGTTTAAAGAGACTATGATTGACAGTAACAACTTCACCATTATGGGGAAATTTCAAACACTTATGAATAGGAGAAGCAATAGCTTTCATGGAAGATAACCAAGGATAGCCAAGCTTCACACGAAATTGTTCGGAAGAAGGAATAATAGCAAAGTTCACATCAAGGGATTTGCTATGGACCTCAATAGGCAATGTAATAGAACCAATTGCAGGAGAAGAAAATGCATCAAATAGTTTCACAATCACATCTGTTTTGTCATAGATCACTTGATTCAATTGCAAAGTAAAAAGAAATTCTTCAGTAATAACATTAACCATGCACGAAGGATCAATAAGCACTCCACGACAAGGCATATTCTTGACTTTTGCAACTATGTATAAAGGACCATCAGGTGCCCTAATGGTTTCGCTAGAATCAAATGTGATGGAAGGTTCTTTAGGGTTTTCTTGCTGCTCTACAAAGTTAATCACATTCGGAGTCATAGACACAAGACCATCAGATGAGAAAGAGGAATCATTAGCCTCAATCACATTAGAAGTATGAGAAGTATGAGAAGGTAATGGATCAGTAAAAATCTGAAGATTTTGGTTAGGAGGAGCTACAGATGTGTTGCCTTTATCATTCACTCCAGAAACAGAAATAGTATTATTATCAATCAAATCTTGAATTTTACCCTTTAGAGAAAAACATTTTTCAGTATCATGCCCAGGCTGGCGATGAAAGTGACAAAAAGCTTTGTGATCAAAATAAGGTGAAGTAATCTTTGCAGGATCAATTTGTCTTATAGGAGGAAGGGTAAGCACATTTTGTCCCAATAACTTATTCATAATATCATGCAATGATTCATTCAAAGGAGTATACTTTCTTTCTTTTCTGAAAAATTTAGAAATAGGAGGCACACCTGATGCTGCATTCACATTGTTGTTGATGATGTTTTCATTGAATTTGATGGAATCTCTGTTCGGTTTAAACTTCCCAAATGGTTGTTGACTGCTATCACCCTTATCACTCAGAGCCATAGGATGTGATTGTTCCATTTGACTCACAGTCAGTTGATAATTGTGAAGAGTGGCGCACAACTGTTGGAAAGAAGTAAACTCAGAAAACAGAAGTTTGTCTCGAATATCTTTTTGCAAATTAGAAATAAAGATTCTTTGAATATCATTATCAGGCACTGGAAAAGAAATTTGAGCATACAAATGCTTATATCTACCAATGAAATCAGTCACTTTTTCTTTAACACCTTGTTTACAATGCATTAAATCAATCAAAGTAACTTTAGGACTTATGTTGTTTTGAAATTGTTGAATGAAAGCATTTGCAAGTTGTTCGAAAGAAGTAATAGAATAAGAAGGCAACGAGCAATACCATTGTAGGGCTTTGTCTCTTAATGTTCTGGTGAATAGTTTTGCAAGCAACCTTTGGTCATAAGCAAAATCAGTACATATTGTTTGAAAAGTCTTAACATGTGTTAGAGGATCTCCTTTACCATTATAAAGCTCCAAATGCGGGATTTCAACATGCTTAGGAGGAATAGCTCGAACAATATCAAGAGAAAGTGGGCTCGCAACATCAAATGTGGGCACACTAAACTTAGATTGATTCATAGAGGCAATTTGTTGCTGTAAAGAAGAGACAGTTTGTGCAAGATTATTAATGGTAGCTTCAGTCGAAGAGTTCATATTAGGTGTGTTAGATTGAGATGGAGGTGTGATGTTATTGAAAGATGGTAAAGAGTAAGGTGGTGGGACCCTATGATAGTCAACCATAGGGGATGATTGGATAGGAGGAACACTACAAGGAGGAATGGAATGGTTAAATGAATTGCCCCCTTGTGTCATGTTCATTTGTGAAGATGTAATAGGAACACTTATTGAAGGAATGAATGAAGAAGTCGGATTAAATGAAGGAATAGGGTTAATTGAAGAAGGAGGATTGCCCCCATGACTGGTAATCACAGGAGGAATGTCTTGTATAGAGTTAGCCATGATGTTTGATGTAAAGGTAGGTAAACTAGCAATAGAAGTGGTCAAAGGAATAGAATGATTGATTTGTGTAGGAGGTTGTGTATAACTTAAAGATTCGGCACAACTCTTCATAGGCATCACATTCGAATCCACAATGTGTGCGATACCACGTAAAACATCAATTCCATTCTTATCACTTTGAAGCATACGTTTTAGACCCTCAATTAAAGGAAGAGCTTGACTATCGGGATACTCATGAGACATCCATTGGTGAAAATCGTCAAATTGGTTATCCAATTTGGAAAGTTGTTCAACAGAAACTTCATGGGGAGCTTCTTCATCATTAGGAGGATTAGAGGAATTACCCATGTCCTTGTTAAAAAGACTGCTCAAATTAGGTTCCATTTCCTCAGTAGTTAAACCTCGGAAAGACTTAATTCTACGGCTTCGTCTAACGGGAATAGTGTAAGTAGGGCTTATTGTTGTAAAACTCATGCACTAGAGAGAGAGAGAAGATTTTGATTTTTGAGGTAGCAATTTTCAGTAAAACCAGCCAATCTTCCAGATTTAAGCTGTTAAATGCAATCACAACAGTCTCCCGAAATTTCAGAAAAAATGTTCGGGACCGTGGCGCTCGGAGTGCAACACGGTCCTTGCAACTTTTTTCGAAATTTGCAGGGATGAAAGGTATGATGATTTTAGAGCTAATCTGAAAAAATTGAGGGATTTTACGATCTGTAGATAGGCCAAATTAAAGTTGCAAATTCAAAATTGAACCCTATCAAGATTGTCGAAAAATGCAAAATTTGAATTTTGAAAAAGAGAGGGAGACTGAAATTTTGAATTTTATGATTTTAGAGGGAATGTCAAGAGCAATGCAAATTTTGAAATTTGAAAATTGACTCAATTTCACGCAAAATTCAATTTTGAAAGCGGAAATCAAAGTTGTTGTAATTAGGCACTTAATTTCAAAAGTCACAAAATGCAAGAATTTGAATAAAGCACTGAAATTTTGAATGAATGCAAACACAATTTTCAGATTTAAGACAGTAAGAACACAATTTTGACACAAAATTTCAGTTTCGATAATTTTTGAATGATTAGGAGCCTTAGACCAAGCAATCACAAGACCAACTTTGACTGTAATTTTGAAAGTGTTATAATTGACAAAATCAGCCAAAATTCTGGATTTTAGCAGGAAAATACAGCAAGATCTCACTCCCGAAATTTTGGAAAAAATGTCAGGGACGATGGCGCTCGGAGTGCAACACGGTCCTCGCAACTTTTTTCCAAATTTTTAGGGATGAAAGATATTGTGATTTTATTGCGGAATCCAAAGTTACAACTGATTTGGAGATGTTTTGATCGGTCAAATTGTCGGACAAAGGTTGAATCAAGAGGGTTTCAAAAATTAGGGTTTTGACTTTTAACCACTTAATCTTCAGAATTAAAGCACAAATATGAATTGATAATTTGTAATAGAAGGACAGATCTGAAACAAGCATTAACATTTAGACATTTCGCAAGTTTAATTACTAAAAAGAAATTTTAGGGTTTTAATGCAATCACCTCTAAAACTTTGCAAAAGATCAAACATGGAAATGTAATCAATTTTTTCAGATCTAATCATGAAAAATCAGAAAGGATGTTCACGTCGGGTTCACCAAAATGTAAAGCGGAAAATCGCGGTCGAACCCTAGTTGGTCTCCCCTCTTCTAACTCCAAGGAGAGAGAAGGGAGGTTCGCTAGGATTCGATGGGTTTTCACTTAGGGGGAAGACTTTACATTCAAAAGAGGGGTTGAAACTCATAAGATCCAATCCCACGCAATGTAAGATTGGATGCTAAATGAATTTCAAGGGTTTGGAAAGCAAAGCTACCCTCTTTTGTAAAGAATGTTGATTAAGGAAATTAAGCTAAGGATGCATAGAAAGTCATAAAGATTCGCTTATAAACTGAGTTTAGGTTATAGGATGAAGCTGCGGACCTGGAATTAGCAGTAAAATGTCGATACGGCGCTATCCTGCAAATTTGAGCAAAAGTTGTCGGGACGATGGCGCCCGGCGCCACGGTCCTCCGAAAAATCCGCGAAACGAAGGGGGATCTGTTCGTCTCTGCACAAGGATTCCAGATCTTCAATTTCAGCCGCGTACCTGCAACCTACACACAGAAAAGCGAAGACGATTGGGGGGTTAAGGATTAGGGGTTTGCCTTTAGGTCAAACCCCGGTTTTGGAATTAACCAAGAAATGAGCAAGAGCTGTAAATGTAAATGACTGTAAAACAAGTACTAATACCTTGTTCTAAGGATGTTTGTATCCTTATGTGCGAAGGTTTAGATGTTGTATGTTGTATGTTGTATGTGATCTCCTCTTCAATGGTTGAATCCTTGTCTTGAATGCAACACTTAGCCTTGAATGGAGACTTGGAATGATCAATTGCTTGAATGCTTGAATGCTTGAATGCTTGAGTATAATTTCCACGCTTTGTACACATATCCTCTTCATCTCTCCCAAATGAGAGAGAAAAATGTAGTTTATATACTTGTCAATTAGGGCTGATAGACTGATTTTCCCGACCTTAGGCCGACCAAGGAAGTATATTTCCAAATTGCAATCAAAAAGACCCGATATCACTTAGGAAACCGGGCCCAAAATAGGACCCAGGGACCAGGGTGCTGGGCGCTCTGGTCCCACCTCCCGGGACATCAGGGTGCAAGGAGGTTCAGGCCAGGGTGCTTGAAAAATGCAGTTTTCAGTGTCGTGAGCAAGTTTTGGGGTCTCCATTCAGGTTGCGTGTTGCGTCGCCATCGTGAAGACCGAAATACAGTCGAAATTGCAAGTGTCGCAATTTTAGGACGCTACAGGGATAAAAGTGGCAGAGATGACAATGATACTGTTAAAGTCTTCTGTGAGACCATCGCTACCATGGTGAAGGATATCAACAGTTTGAAAACTGATACGCAGGCTATTGCAAGAGTTACGGTTGGTGACAAGCCCCTGGTTGAACATGTTAAAGAATTGGTTGTCGTTCTGCATAATGCAGAAGCTATTGAATATATGGTTGGAAAAATCATAGCAAGAGAAAAAAAGGTCAATGAGATGGGAGATAGAAAGGAAATGGAAAATAAAATGAATGACTTTGGCAGCAGAATTGACAAGTTGGAACTCAACATTAAGAAGATCGCAGACCAAAATTCCCAAATCCTCAAATCGTCCGTGGACAACATGAACATCCTCATAAACAAGTTTGAAAACAATGCTGAGAAGGATGGTGATAAAGAGCAACTGGGAAAGAAGGGTCATGAAAGGAGGACCGGAGCTAACACAAAGATCAAGGGCGACATCAAAGGTCGTGAGCTGGAGGAACTGAAGACTTCTGCAAGCAACATGAAACAAATGGTTGTTAATGCTGAAGAAATTATGAATAGTATTTAGGTCTCTTTTGGTGTCTTGGGTTTTGTCTTTTTGTTGTCTCTGTGCTTTCCTTTTGTTGTCTGCTTCGGGTTTTTATGTTATGTTTTGTTAGCTGATTCCTCTCGGTAGGATCATTTTGTCTTTTTGAAGTGATTGGGCACTTTATCTAGCAGTTTTGTTCTCTTGGCTTGTACAAGGTTCGGGTACCTTTCAAATACCTGCTTTTACTTAATCAAAACACACAAAAAAAACCAAACACGTGATAGTATTGAAATCCCTACAAGATAGGGCTCATGTGTGCCTCTAGAATGAAGAGAAAGAAAGTCAACACAATGTATCATATGGAAAATGTTGTTGTAAGTTCCTCTTAAAAAGATGACACCTCTTCCTTCTTGAAGATAGTTCTAAACATTGAGCTATCAAATTGTTGAATTGAGTGGAATGTATGGAGGAATTAGGATCCATGGCTATGAAAGTTGTTCATGTCTCTCAATGCTAGTGTTAAAATGAGTCATAATCAAATGTTTATCCCAATCCTAACTAAAATAAGTAACCTTTCAAAATAATGTAAATATTGATGAAGAGAGGGATCCAAAGAAGTGATATGTGTGAAATGTCAATACATGCAATGTGTCTATAATCCAAATCATATGTAAAGTCTTAGTGTAAAAAATATTTGGAAGTCCTTAGTGAATCCTCTCTAAAATTTGTAATCGCACAAGAATCGTCATCAAGAAGAAGACATGTACCCTCAATACTATCATCAAGATCCAAAATGTGGGACTCTACAAACAAGCTCTCTACTTTGCAAATCCTGAATAATAGCCAAATTTGTTGTGAACTCAATAGTCTTCCCTATTTCACTATTTTATAATTTGATTTATGAAAATAAAAGTGTTGGACAATTCAAGAAAGAAAAGGACATCAATCAAACATCCTTTGCCTACGTGAAGAATTCCTTTCTCACAAACACTTATATAAGTATCATTATCCATCAATATTTTAGATGTATCTATAGATTTTAAGTATAAGAATGGATCTAATAAATAATCCATATGATAGGAGGATCCAAAGTCAAGAATCCATCTCCTAAACTTAGCGACTGTAAATGCAATAAGCACTATTTCTTATGTAATCCAACAACAATGATTCCTAAACTTGGTACATCCTCATTTTTACCCGAAACCCCATATTATTTTAGAAAATGTAGTGATGTAAGCCTTGAGAGGTTTCATTTGAAGGATTTTAATTGAAGAAGGCTAGATAAAACCCTCATAGATCAAACCCCCTTGGATAGAACCTCTTTAGTCTTAAATCATACTTGTAATAGAGTATCCTCTACACCTATCAAAATGCTAACAAAAATCACTTTTACTTTACCTTTGGGGGATCAAAAGAATCCATTTACAAGTTATGTTTTTTAAAGTATGTATCCCTTACTATAAGCTTTCCAAAAAGTAATTTTTGAATATATTAAATTTATTATTAAATTAATTTTTTTATTTCTTGTGAATGCAGGTTTTTATTGAACATTAATCTCTTTGTTTCACACATGTGGAAAAATAGGAAAAAAGAGAAAAAAAAATGTATTTTCCCTAGGTATTGATATCCCTATTTCAACAAGAAAAAGAAGTTAATTTAAATGGATACAAAAAAAGTTATGCATGACCACATACACCTCTATATGCAACAAAAAGCTATGAAAAAATATTCACTCACTAGATATTGGTGTGAAAATCTATATTAAAAAAGAAAAAGAATTTTATCCTTTCTACAAAAAAAAGTTATGCATGATGGCATAAACATCACTTTTGAAAAATATTGATTACCATGAAAAATAAGTTATTAAAAGTTAAATAAAAAGATTCACAACATATTTCTAACTTTTCTTTTTTTTTAAAGAATCTACACAAAAAATCTCACATATAAATAGTTTGCATCATCTTTGAATTCCTAATGGTTTAGCTGCTATAAGTGTCATAAAGTGAAGATTTTATGTAAAATGTTGATTTTACAGTCTTGATTTGATCAAAGAGGGGGTAATTATTGTGGGTCGACCCTTGTTAGAGTTCTCTTTTTATTTTGCCTTAGAAATACTCAAGCTAATGAAGACTCCATGATAGGTTGAGGTTACCCTATTTTTTTTTTCAAGAAGATGTATGAGGTGGTCATTTTTTTTTCTTCATACATTTACACTATTTTTTGTCCTAGGAATAGTTTACTTTTTCTTTGTTGGTTTTCTCTCAAATTAAAGAAGTTTTAGTGTGATTTTTGGAGGGTTGAGATTATTTATCATCCTTGATTTCCTTGTCCTTTTGATAATTTTATCTCTTTCATTTTTTGTTTTAGGACTCTTGTTTCTAGCAATAAGAGTTTGAGGTTTATAAGAGCTCATGGTGCACATTTGTATCGACCTGGCTTGCTCCCTAATCAGGTCTATAATTAAATCATCTAAAGATGTCACTTTCCACATGGCTCCAAGAACCCTTTGGATTAAATAGGAGGTAGAGACAAACAATTTTGATATCATGTTCTTTAATACTTCCATGTGTAATTTTGATATAGGATGTGCTAGATTCTTTAGACTTATGATGTTACTCATGACTAGGCCTAGAAGGAACCTTGTAATTTTCTTGATCCATTATGAATCTTTTTTGTTTTTCTATCAATATTCTCAAAGTGTAACATATTTGTATTAATAAGAACTTTTTATTTAATTATACTTCAATATTTCATTAGTACGTACATGTGTCCAATGATAATCACAAGAAGTATTTACAATTAAAATTTGGTGGACCACCTTTAGATGTATCAATTAGTTGAATGGGATGTAGAGGGGGGTTTTCTATTGAAAATTTGATTCTAACACTTTATAAAGGATAATTCAATCTTTTTAAATATCTAAATGCTTTTGTTCGTTGGATAAATTTATTGTGAGGTGTAGTAATAGCATTTACATGATGTATGGGCTTGTGTGAAATAGAGTTTTAAATATAGGAAATAGCATCATTCTCATGATTAGTGTAACTCCTAAGAGATGATTGAATAATTTTATAAGAGGTGCATTATATTCCAATCTAAATATGGTGTATTATTTCAAAGTTAGGTGCTTTCATAATACACTCTAATGAATAACCACTAGAGGGTGAAGGATGAGAATCATTAGAAAGGTATAGTCTTAATAAATTGTTATAAATTATTCAATAAAAAAATAAGTAATCATTAAATAAACTATAAGAATAATAAGATGCATTGAATTATAGCAATGACTCGCCATTTAAATTTTTTCTAAATGCATAACTTATATATATATTATCATTTATGTGAGAATAATATAATAAGATGAATGATTTAAAATATAAATATGCACACATAGATCCTCTAAAAATATGTCATAGTATTCATAATGATATATATACTACAAATACTATTATCTAAAATATTCTAACACATGGAAATATTTAGAGCTTATGTATCACTATCAATTGTTACTTATGAAGGGTGGTCATCATTTTTTACCAAAGAAATATCATTTAAATAAATGTAAAACATTATAATTAAGTAAGGAGGTATAATTAAAATCTAAAATATGCATATTATCAAGAAACAAGGAAGAAGAAACACCATCATCAAATGAAATAACCTCATCACCTAAATTATAATATCAAGAAGCATCAATAAAAATTAGCGAAAAACCATGAAATGTATCTAATGTTATTATACAAACAATATGTGAATTAAGAACATTAATGAAACTATCATCACATAATGATCATAAATAACATGAATTCATTTATCATGAATTACATGAACAATATCATCATCATGATATAAACATATTGTGAGGAAAAATAACGAGGACATGTCATATCTGACCAATACTTGATTATATCTTGAATAACTATCCAAGAAAGACATCATTTGTGACCCTTCAATACCTCACCTAGATATGGAAGAGGGGAGTTATCCTTTTCAGATGCCCTTTTCAGGTTCTGAAAGTCTACACATAACCTTATTTATCCATTCTTCTTTCAAACGAGAACCAATTTTTCCACCTACATGGAATGTCTTATAGGGAAGATGATCTTCGTTGTTAGCAACTTCTAAGCCTCTTTGAAAATCAAGATCTCTACGATTGGGTTCACTAGTCGCTAATTCTTCTTGAAGGGCTTAGCATTGGGTTTCAAAAGGATAGTGTGGGTGATGATGGACATGTCAAAATTCTTCAAATATTCATATCCCTAGGCTATCACATCTACATATTCCTTAAGTACTTTTAAGATTTTATCCTTTTCAGTGGGTGTGTAGGATTTTTTGATGAATATGTTCTTCTCTTGGCCATCTCGGTTGAGGTTAAACTTGTCCTTCTCTCCTCCTTTTGTAATAGTTATTGTTTTTTCCTTTGTCTTAGGAATATATTCAAATATCCTTTCAAGTGCAACCATCCTCTTTGGCATAGTGTTTGTATGAAGGTTGACCATACCCTCTACAACTTCACCTTCATCAAGAGCATATCTATCTTCTTCAATAATTTTTAGCTCAAAAACTCTCGTATTGGCCAAAAAGGCCAGGATGTGTTCGTCATCTTCGAACACTTGGAAGTTAGTTACATTATTGGGAACTGTTGGTGTTGGAACCAACTCTACTAAAAATTGCCTTAGCTAGCTCTAAAGTGTTGGTTGCTACTACTAAGGCATATAGTATGTAATTCCTCTTCTAGCATACGAGTTCTATGTTGAAAGCATCAAAATTCTCAATCATATTCCATACTTGATTACAATATGCATCCAAACTCTTATCATGGCATGTGTATTGATTACGTACATATTTTATGATGAGTTTTGAATCACCCATCACCCTCAAGCATCTAACCCATTTATGTACGAAGAACAAAAGACCTCTAACCAAGGCTTCATACTCAGCAACATTGTTAGTGCACTCTAACTACAATTTATATGAAGCGAGGAATACCTTTCCTTTTGGGTTGACCAATTCAACTGCAACCTCATTGAATTGTTTAGACCTTGAACCATCAAAATTTATGGTCCATATTTTTATTTTAGGGGGTTCAAATCTTCTCTTCTTTAAATGGCTAAATTGGCTTCTTCATTTTGGGGGATACTATTCTTGTTCTCACACTTTCCTTCTTCTACCAAGTGTGGCATGGTTTTTTTCCACCTCTTATCTAGTAGGACCAGTTTTCTCTTAAATTAATACCATAATTAACTTAAGTACACTACTCATCAGTAACCTTATCAACCTCTGGAAGGGTCAATAACCAGTAGCATGGCTTCCTCTTATTTTTTCTCTCTTGTACACTTTATGTTTCCTCATGGGCACTATCCTAGTTGGTTTCCACCTCATGGGGGACTTCATAATTTTAGCAATGACCTTATGACATCTATCATAGGTGAGTTCTAAGTGATCCTCGTAGTGTATAATACACCACTAAGGTAGTAGTAGGTCGCCCACCTGTACACTCCTCCCAACAAAGAGATAACATGGGACAATTGGGTAGAAAATTCCTTCATCCTCTATTCTTGTGATTCCTTTTTTTTTTGACAAGTTAGAATTAGAAACAATAGACAAGGTCTTGATTTCATTTATCTAATAAGTACTAGGTCTTACGTTGAGAAAGGTGACTTTCTTCTATGTTCATACTCGATTATGACATGCTTTAACCTAGGCTCACTATCTATACAAATCATATGGTCCTCTCCCCTCCATGGGAGCCACAAATGAGCAAAGTTAGTGGAGATGTATCCACTCAATTTTTTTGACCAATTTCTACACAATAGAATTCTATAAACTTATGGGATACTAATAACTTGAATGTCAATATACCCAGATACATGTGAGTCTTGTTGTCAAAAAATTCAGCCCACTTGATGAACAACCTTGGTCATTAACCATGTGACACATTGAAATAGTCTCCAAATGTGGGACCTTGCATAATGTGAGGCTAAGTCTCCGAAAAAGGTCGAATTCCTTGTCAATCTGATGCAGGTGTTGGTCTTACCCAACACGTATAAATCCTAATCTAGTGATTTGAGGGGGAAAAGGGGAAGAAGGAATGCTTGAAAAGGAAAAAAGGTTTGCACCTAGATTGAAGATTGATCTTCCCTTCCTATAACTGCATAAAACACCAATAGGACTACCCAAAGCATGCACAAATCCTATCCTAATCAGTCTCCTAAGTGTGAGTGAAAGTCAAAATTCTTGTACGATGGCAAGAGGAACTAAAATAGTTCAAAACTGACACCTAAAGAAGGATTAACACAATTACATACAACTCAAGAAATCAAACAAGAAGGTAATACATTACACAAATTGTTCAAACTGGATGAAGGTAAAATAGGTCAAATCTATTCATGTAAGGCAAGACAAATTTACAATTTGCAGAGAAAATATGTATTCTGCAAAAGAAAAGAAAGAAGATCCCCAAAAAGGGCTACAAAACTACCTTTGTAGTTCAGGCATAACTCAAATTGAACTACAATTAGAAACCCTAACCCTACTAGGATTAAATTACAAAATATATGAAAGAGGAAGATTAGATCGACTAATTTGATGGTGTATACACAACACCTCTAAAAATATCCTCCCCAACTGGGAAGAAGCAAAATCCCTGCAGAAAGGGAAAATCTTTGCGCATGATGTACCAGGATGGCTTCTACGGAGTCATGTCTAGAGAAATGGCGAATATCCTCGGTGGTCTAAAAGAGGTTGGGAGTGACCTTGATCGGGTTTGGGTTTTCGACAAGACATAACTAATTGTTGACCATTAAAATCGACAACCACCCCTAGCAGTCATTTGAATTTTGTTGTGTTTCTTGGATTTAAATTCAGGCTGCTAGATGATCCCTATCATGCGTAGATGGTTGCTTCAGATTTCACCACGAATCCCTCCAAAGGGATCAATTTAAGTTTAAAACATGGTCGTTGATCTATCCCTTTAAGAAAATCTGATGGTCAAGATCGCGCCACATCGCCTTGGTCCTTCGGCGGATAGCGGGAGAGCGCCCTTTATTCTTTCTTTGTTATCCTGTATGGCCATTTGATTTTCCTTTTTCACTATGTGGGGTGGTGGGGGAAGAAAATCGGCTTCACTTTTTATCCCGCGAGGCCCTTTACATTCTCATTTTAACCGTGCGGGGTCACAAGGAAAAGGATTTTCCCTATAGTTGTCTTACTATCCCATCAGCTCGCGCCATATTTGACAAGCATGATTTATCGCACGCGGTGATGGGGGAAATTCTTCCACTAACTTTGACTATCTTCATTTCACCACACGGGATGGCAAGGGCCCCACCTGCCTTACGCTAGACCCAACCCACTATCCCACATTGTCATTTGATTTCCCTTTTGTGCCTTCATGGGGTGAAGAAAGAACTAATTTCCTTCTTCCCCACCATCCCGCGCAGCGAAATTTGATTGTCTTAGCTTTCATGGGGCGACTAACACAGTGCGACTAACATGATGCTAGCCATGATAACCTCTTAGGTCAAATTTGTATGGCTAAAGTTGACAAAAAAATAGGCAACAGGTCTATAGTGAGTTGTATGTGTACACCCTTTAGTTCACCTATCACATTGACCTTTGTCTTGTCCAATTGCACAAGTTTACTATTGGTCTTGATGGGGTTAACCTTAGCTTTTTCCATATGGATTACGACATCACATTCCCTAAAGCCCTTGAGTACACAAGATAGCTGTGTAGATTCTTACCAAAGATTTTGACACTTAGAAGAAATGGGGGATCCTCAATTTTTTCTCTATATATGGTTGTATTGGCATCATCAAAGATAGCAACCCTAGCTTCGATAATTGAGGAATTTGACTATTCTAGGTACTTCCACAATGCCTCATTTTGTTTTAGACAATTCCAGAGTACCTCCATGAGGAACATTTTGGTATTTGTGTTCTTCATTTATCAAGTAACATCAAACTTCCTTTTAGAGGACCAACTAACTTTTCCCAAATCATTTCTAGTCAAGGCATTACTAGGTCCTCAAGGAGGAGGTGGGTTGTTACTAGCATGTGAGTCAGGCAGAATTAGACCATCCTTAGGAGGAATCAAAGTTGTGAGTGGACCTTTATTTTGGCTTCTCAATTTGTATGTGTTTCCCATGTTTTGGAAAGCCTAGATGTCGTATGTTAGGTCTTCTGGTTCATTGTCTTCCACTGGTGGGAAAGTGAAGGTTTCTACCAACAAGGTAGTGGTAACATTATCAGAAGACCTAGTTGTGCCTTTTTCTAGTAGTCTAAGCATTAGCTTGGGAGATCCAAATTATCTTCTTCATTTGAGCACAATTATCTTCTGAATGAGAATAAGTATCGTGGAGTCTACACCAATTGGTCATAAGATTGGCATTGACCATATTCATAGTTTGGGCAATATTGGTTGTGTCTTGGGTATCTATATGATTATGATTGATACCACCATTATTCAGGCTCATTTTTCATTGTCAATTGTATGATCACTAATTGTACCTTTGGTTTTGATTTTGGTAGCCTCTCTTATTTTGATTTTGATATTTTTTGTGCTAGGGTTAGTTTTGGTTCTGACTTCCTGAGGGGTTGATCTTGATCTAATTCAATTCAAGTCACTTCAGTGAGCATCTTTTTTAGAGCTTTCACATCGACAGTCAAGTGTGTGGTTTTCTAATTAGGTTGGGGTGGATTTGGAATTTTATTAGCGATAATGGTGTTAGTAACTCTAGGTTGTTTTCCTATCCCAGTCATATTCCTAAAATCCCGATCATTTGAAATTTTTTGTAGATTAGCAGGTGTTGCATGATTCCAAGGAAGAGATTGCATTAGAGGGAGTTGGTCTATCAGCTGCAGGGGTCCATACAATAGAACTAGGTTCATGGTGTTAGCTCCATTGGCATGGACAGAATTGAAACTAACTATCTAGTTGTACGCTCCTTGTTGCATACTAATGTGAAGATTATTTCCTATGACCACAGGGGTTTGATTCAATTCTTGGTTCATCTTGAGAGCTAAGTTATAAACTTTGATTAGGCTATCCCTATCAGTAGTTGGGTTATTTTTCTTGATGAATACAACAATCCAAGGATCAATGGCTTTGTAATAAAGCCTCAATCGCTACGGGTTTGGAAATAGAGTAAGGTGTTATCAATCTCTTGTATGCCCTCTAGAAGTTAGTGTTGAATGTTGTCAAAGGTTCATTTGGTTGCTTCCTAAGGGATGCAAACTAGTGGTAGAGGGTTGGAGGGTCTATGTATACCCTAAATTGTGCAACGAAGGCATCTTCCAGGTTCTACCAACTACAGATAGAGTTGGAGGGTACGATAAGGTACTAATTGTATTCATTTTCCCCAAGGGAATATGGGAAGATCTCACATTACACATCCTGGTGTTCTACATGGTGTTAGACTACTACATCTTTGAATTATTCAATGTGTTCTTCCATAGTTTTGGGTCCACCAAATTCAAACTTAGCACAAGACTTATCAGGATTTCTAGGCAGGATTCCCCTAGGAATGGCTCCTTGAGGGGAATGAGTTTGATTGAATAAGGACATTGTTGGTGGTGGTAGCGGTGGGTTCTAGTTGATGAATTGTGTTGTTGTAGGTTGAGGACATTGAATAATTTGGTCAATTTGGGCAGTGGGTATTGGTTGTTGTTGTAGCACACTTAAGGGTTACCCCTTGTTTTTACTTTTCCTTGACCTAGTAACAAGTCCCAACTCTATTAATTTCCCTTTTTTTTGTTGTAGATCTT
The DNA here is from genome assembly GCF_030272615.1 of Cryptomeria japonica. Taxonomy (NCBI): domain Eukaryota; kingdom Viridiplantae; phylum Streptophyta; class Pinopsida; order Cupressales; family Cupressaceae; genus Cryptomeria; species Cryptomeria japonica. The sequence goes on along the minus strand of NC_081406.1, from coordinate 148,614,020 downwards.
ATAATTATTTCAAACCTTTCCATGGAGAAGGATGATAATACACTCCAACTTGGACAATCCCTCCTTCTATCGCCAGTTCTATTGATGGTCCTTTTGGCACAATCAACACCATCCTAGTAATACTATTGGACTTCTCTTGAAAGAGGAAAGGACGTGAAATCCTAACCTCCCAAGGTATCCTAAGTTGGGTCACAACTATGTGGGGATGGCTAAGTATTGATGTGGTTGACCTTAAAAAAGGGACATGTTGGCCGAATATGTACTTTTCTAAATTAATCATAACTAAACTTCTAAAAATAAACAGAAAAAGATATAGAAGGGAACTAGAAAGATGGGTATTTTGTAGTTTTATTTATTAAACATCTTACTTTACTGAAGAATGATCTAAATGGTCCCAAGCACTTCCATTTTACGAATCGGTTTATGCATGCAAATGGTTATGAGGATAAGGTGATTGTGTGAGAAGTTAATTAGTTATATGGTGATTGAATCGTCTTTGTTTGCATGATTAAATTGATGGTTTAGCATGCTAAATAAATCTAAATGCCTAATGCTTTCTTGAGTGATGTTGATAACGTTTAATTAAGTAAATATAGTTGTCCATGTTTCTAGTTCCCTACTATATCTTTTTCTGTTTATTTTCAGAAGTTTAGTTAGGATTAATTTAGGAAAGGATGTCTTCGACCAACATGCCCCTTTGTTAAGGCCATTCACATCAACACTTAGCCATCCCTTCATAGTTGTGACCCAACTTAGGAGACCTCGGGAGGTTAGGATTTCCCCTTCTTGCCTCTTTCAGGAGAAGTCTAGTAGTAATATTGGGTTGGTGTTGGTTGTGTCAAAAGGACCATCAACAAGAGCTAAGTTTGATCAATAGATTAAAGAAAGAAATTGAGATAATAATTAAACATTCTAAAATAGAAATAAGATGGTTTAAGATTTTATATACCTTAAAATTGAAAAAAAAAAAAGAAGTGAATTTTACCTAATGTCATGTTACATTAGAGATATGAAACATAAGAACTAAGACTAGATTATGGATCAAAGAACTAAAATGAGTGAAATATGAGATCTACCCATGTCTAGCACTTAATTGTGATAAGAATCCTATCATAATTTCCATATGTTTTTAAACTAAAGTTAGGTCTTCAATATATGAACACCTAATTACCTAATGGTATTTGAAGTAATAAAAATAGTTGTGGTACTAATGAGACTTGTTTTGTAAGGATTAAAATTTAGGACTTCCTTGCACCTTAGTCAAGCTATTATATTGCATTTCCTATAAAGGAAAAATAAATAAATGGGTGGAAATATATGCCAATGTAAGGTGGTAAGTACTATCATTGGGTGAATTGTTATTTTTTGTTGATACTTGATATAGGAAAATGAATGACTCTGCAAGAGAATGTACTCAAAGCGTGCTTCAAAAAATGTTTTTGATACTAGAAGCAACAAAACTAGAGTATTGACCCTTTAAACAAACAATTTGATGGCAACATAAACAAGCTATTAACAACATATTAGCATTGAACCAGTCACTAATATCATCAACAATCTATAGTAATAAACCATCAGTAAAAAAGTATTAATTTTAAAAAACACTAAACTACCAAAAGACCCAAATACTAGCAACCAAGGCCTTAAGCAAAGAGGCCACCCCAGTCCTTTGTGAGGAACTTAAACAAATCTTTATGCTTCAAAAAATGTTAATTGATTGAATATTAAGAGATTGATTACTAATGATGATAGAAATGAATGATTGTTGATTAAGTACTTGTATGAGGAGAAATGGTTTCAATAGTTTTTGTGGATGCTACCAAATCAATTCATAATGTACAAATGCTATAAGATGATACCTTTAAATACACGACGTCACAAAACTTTGAATTGTTTTCGCACCCACCTAATGGGTAATGGTTCAATCCTAAGACTATCAACTTTAATATGAAGGAATTCAAAATTTAAAAATTAATGTTACAATTACACTATCGACCTTATCCAAAGAACAAAATAATTATTATAATTTTATCAAAAATAAATAAACTGATAAAAATTATCAAAAAATTCTGCACACACTAAATCTTAAATCAATAAATAAACAAAAATAATCAAATTCTATACTAAAATCATATATTTGAATAACTAACTTAAATAACAATTTTTTAAAAATATCAATAATATATATCCTTTTCACAACATGCATAAAAAAATCCTCCATATAATAATCCATTCTTAAGCACTATCATTCTTAAAAAAAGAAAAAGTTCAAAAAGAAGTTATTAAAGTACTTTAAAGTTAGGAGAACACGAGGATATGCTGATTTTTTGTCAAAAGGTTTTCCTATTGGCAGATAAAAAGAAGAAAATGTGCACTTTGGACAAGGACATTGTCCTTACCTTATAATTAAAAAATAATGATAATATCCAATATATTTGTGGTCTCATGGTCGATGAAATCAATAATGTTATCCAGATTTTATGTGGTATTGTGGGAGGAAGAGAAATAAAATTTGGGTTCTCATTATCCATATGACCGACCTTTTCAACACCCAATGTTTCCCACATGACACATGAAGCCAAGACTGATTATGACTAGCACTTTTATCTTTAGAGATGTTTTTGGAAATTTAAAGGGATGTGTAGATATTAATTTTTTGGAATTTTTAAGTGAGATATTCATGGCTAATCAAAAGGTTCGAATTTTGATGTGGTGGTTAGTAGAAATTATAAATTACTATTTTTCATTCAATAGACATTACAATCTCTGGTCCAAGATCAATTTTGATGCAATGGTCAATAGAAGTTACGATCTCTGGTCAAAGGTCATTTATTATTCATTATAAATTAGGAATATTTAATGTCATTCTCGATGTTTGGTTAGAAGTTTATCTAGAAAGAAAGTGTTTGTAATTTGAAAGGATTGAAACCACAAATTTCATCACCCTACAATCTAAAAAGAGTATCTTCAATAAAAATCTAGAAGGTCAAAAAGATGAAAACAACCCCAACAAAAACTTCAAAAACGTGCACTTGAAAATACATCCACTCTTTTCTCTGTCAAACAAAAAACAAAAGAAAATGCATCCACTCATCTTAGCAATATATGTACTTTGAAATATTTCATATTTATTTATATTATATATAATAGTTCAAATAATTTTTTTAAAAATAATAAGTAATATTTTATTTTTTAAAATATACATGTAAAAAATATTAAAATATGATTAGCAATATTTGGGAAAAGGTATAAAAATGAAAATTGACTTCATGAAAGCATTTCACTAACATTAAAGAAAGTTCATTGTAGCAACTAGGGAGCTTGCCCTTGGGCGCCCACATGAATGCCTAGTAGGTTGGTGTAAAAAAGGCCCCACTACCAGTGTTGTTGGTGTCACTACAGTAGGACAAAACTAGGCGTAGCCAACCAAAGGTCATACTGGTAGGGCATTAAGCCCATGAATCCACATATGACTATATGGGCCAAGTGCATATAGTACATTTCTATCAACAAGACCATCCTCTAATCCATGTGAATCAACAAAGTTTTTAAAACACAACGTGTAATACATAAAAATATTTTAAATTATGCTTTAAAAAAATATTGAAGTAAATGTCGTGTCCATCAACCATTTGATTAATTTCTCAATGACCAAGTGCAAGAACCACATGCAAAGACATAGAGAATACACTAATGATTATGTCAAATTGTACTGAGTGTTGACAAACCAAATTAAAGGCTAACATGATACAAACATCAAATGTCAAATATATTGGATGCCTAGGAAACTAAAAGTAAATGATGTTAATATGGTCCCACTATGATTAACTTCTAGAATGCCAATTTAGACCTAAGTTAATTTAACATCTGAATAGGTTCCCACTAATGACTAGTTAGGTACAAAACCTTATTCACACTAACACTTTCCAAGTTAAGTGCTTGTTTTGATGTGGGCACATTATTTTACAGTATTTTATAATATTAAATAATTGAAAAAAGCACTTGGCATCACAAGGTATAGAACATATAATCCAAACAAACTCCCACTTGTTTTATACATTAATAGAATCACAAGGGACTCTCAACATAGTGAACTAAATGTTAGGGGTTGATCCCCATAACCATTTGAATTTATTTTTTCTTAAGGTCTTTGTTAATACCTCTTCAATATCCATAGAAGTGTCCACCTTCTCAACCATAACCCTCATGTTCTCTACAATCCCATGAAAAAATTGATACTACACATCAATTGCTTAGTCTATGCATGAAAGATTAGGTTCTTTTCCAATTTGATATCATTCTAACTGTCATGATAAATATACATTGCATCTCAATTCAACCCAATACCTAAAAATAATCTCCAAATACCAATTGTTAAACACGCCAAATATTGAAAAGGGGAAGGGTTGAAAAGGGGGAGGGGGGTGGAGGGTGAATCAATATTTATTAAAACTTGAAGCTTTTATCACAATTCAGATTTAAAGCTCTTAAACAAATCAACAAAAAATGAAGGATAAAGAATTGAACTCACATACACGAGAACACCATATTTATGTGGAAACCCCAAGAAGAAGAAACCACAATGAAAGTTAACTCACACTATATGAACAATATTACAATTTGTTTTAAGGCTTACTGCCTAAGGAAGCTCATTGTTCCTGGAAAGGACTTGCAACTAAGGTTCATTGCCTTAGGACAAAATAGAAAAAGGACTTGTAACTAAGGTTCATTGCCTTAGGACAAAATAGAAAGGACCTACTGAGAAAACTCACTATCTCCAAGTAGGATACATGAATATATGAGTTACAATGGATTAGCTTTTAGAATCATAACCTCCAATAGTCTCATTAGATTATAGGTTCTCTTAGCCTGTCGCCTCAAGCAACCATTGAACAATTCAACTCAAAAAATTTACCATACACTTCCACTAGCTCAAATTTGTATCTTTCACAATCCACACACCTTGCAAATGAAATGATCTTCAATTATGCCCTTCTCAACATCTCAAAACTCCAATTAGGTTGGCCAAAACAAGGGACAAAGAATAATCCCAACAATTCGGCCACAAAAAAATCTTTGAGGTGAAAGCAATCCAATCCAAGAGATGGAGAGGACCTAAAAACAACATAATAACTCTTTCCACACAACACCAAAAATCAAACATGTTGGCACACATCCAACATGTAGCACATTACTAGTTAGCCCAAAACACATCTTCCAATTAAATTCACTCAACGTGGATTCCCAGAAGGCATAGTAGGACCCAAGTACACCTCATCACAATCTCCAATGTTGGCACAAACCCCCAATTGCATAGTGCAAAGTGAGAGAATAGGTCCAATCAACCAAAATACTGACTATAATGCAATATAAAAATAAATAAAATGTAGTTAAATAAAAATTACTAACAAGGGGATAATAAATGAAGATTGGAAAAAAAAATTAAAATAAGGGTTTTGTTGGTATACCAGAAATGAAAGTGTAAAAGTGATAATTTCAACAAATAAGAGATGGGATTTAAGAGTTTATAATGTTTAAATAACCTAGGATGTATTTATTTTGTTTAAATGTATGAATTAATCATATAAATCAAATATGTATATGCATTATTTATAAATTGATCTATAAACCTAAAATATATGCAACTAGTACATTGGATTGGGAAAAATAAAATGCACCATAATTTTACCAAATAAATATATAAATTATTATTAGAAAATAAATGTTAAAAATAAGAGTGTGTATCTACTAGAATTTAAAATCAAGTACTATAGATGGCACTGGGAGGTCTAAAATAGGTTTTGTGATGACTCTAGGATCAATTTGGAATAAATTTTATTACATGGCATTTAGGTGTTGTAGCAACATAGGTTGGGTGCTAGTCTTGGTGGGAGTAGTGGATAGGAAATATTATAGTAGGTTATTTTATGATGACATGTCTAATATTAGGGAAAAATGGATAAATATATTGTTGAACACGAGATGCCACTCAGAGGGGAGGTGAATCAGTGATTTCCAAAACTTTTTAACCTTTTGACTCTAAGAGAGAGTATAGGATAGCAAAGCAAACACAAGTAAACCTCTCGGTGAGATAATGGAAGACTTCACAATGCAATCACACAAAGGCGCATCACATAACACCGGATGTACGAGGAAAACCCAAGATGGTAAAAACCTCAGTGAGAAACGTTGCTAGAGACCACTGCTCCAATCCAGCCTCACAATGAAACACTCGGTTACAACATTTAGGGCACCAACCCAAGGAGTACCACTCTTGATTTAGGGTACCAACCCCTTATTTTAGGGCACCAACCCAAGGAGAACCAACCCCTGGACCAAGCTCCAACTCAGTGAATACAAGATCATATAATGAATACAAAAGTAATCTACTTGTTACAAAAGAACTTTGTAACTCTCATGCAAGTCTCTCCACTGATTCACCTCTATCCTATTCTCTTTCGGTTCTCTACTCAACTTCTCACTATTGCAACCTTAGCGGTTCAACATCCACTTCTTCTTTGTCATTTCATTTCTCCTTGCTAGTTCTCTTCTATCACATTGTTGCTAATCACCACCAGTTGTCTTCACTCTACCAGTCCTTTGCTATCTGATCACTGTCGGTTCTCAGCTTACCGATTCTCCATTGATTTTCACTTTGCTCTTCTCTTTTCTGCAATCTTCTCTATCTCTTCTCTTCCGATTCAATCACCACTAGTGAACTCCTCTATCAAACTTAATGGCAGACCACTGGTTGCCTCACTCTTGTTGGTTGAATTCTTATAGATGGTTAACTCTCACATACTCAGTCTCTTCTATGATTGTTGTTGAGCACTTGACTGGTTAACTCTTTGGTTTTTCACTCCCTTCATTGGCTTTACTTTCTCATGCAACAACACCATTTACATCTTTGGTTAGCATACTTATATCCAGGCATTCCCGCTTAAACGTGAGTTTGAACTAAGGTGTGCTAGGGTTTCTGACATGCACTGAATCTGCATCAAATCTCATCTCAGATCATTGTGACATATCATATCCAATCAGATCTCATGTCCTTGATTGATGATCAACAACACATCAATGAGCATTGTCATTTTTTTTAAGTTTCAACACACGTCTTCTATCTTTAGCCGTCTGTAGCATGAATTTTGACCTTGTGTCTGGTCAATCACATGCATGATGTGGTTCCCTTCATCCTCTTCGATCTATTAGGTTAGTCTGTCCTGGATCTCTTTTGTTTCCTAAATCTCAAGCTGCAAACCTCTGTCATCATTCCTCGAGCTTTGCAGTCATTATTAAATGTTGGACCAACCGCCAACAACCTCACTGACACACCACACTAACCTATGCATGCATGCCACTTCACCTTCACATGGCACCTTTGTTGGCATCCACCTTGGCTCACTATTTCGGTCCGAATTGGTCAATGACCAGTAGCACACAATTGGGTTCATCTACCATTTCATCTCTGTCTACCGACACATTAACCCTGTTGGTATATCTTGCCTTACCGATTAGACCTAACCGATTAACCTTCATGCCTATTGTTCTTTCCAGTGAATCACATTTGCCCGGTCGTCGAACATGACAATCTACATGCACATCCATGCTTTAATCACCTGTCTTTTACTCTTCTATCTTACCTCGAAGGACTATGATGCATTCCATGCATTATAGGAGATAAGCTCCACTTACCGGTGGGAGTGGATCCTTGTCATCTACATCCGACATTGCACCAATATGGCTTCCATGTTTGAGCTGACACATCTTCAAACAAGCACATATGATATGGTTGGGCACACTCATTGTCATTCATCTCTTCATTTGGTGACTGCATCTTTATCTAGTGGGAGTCCTGTTGTTTCACATCCAATCATCATACTGGTTGACACTTCTGCATTAGCTCACCCTGCAGATCCACTTGCTAGCTCACCCTGCTTGCTCACTTGTTGGTTGGCAACAATGCACTGCCAATAAATCAATTATCAGTTGTTATACCATACCGGTCTCCAATCCATGTCTTCAACATAAGTCAACACTAACTTGCGTACCAATGACTCCAATGAACATTATGCTAGATGACACTCTCTTCCTTACCGGTGACCTGCTAAGCTAAGTGACATCAAAGGCACCACTTCCGATATGCATTAATGACAATAATGCACATACATCTCCCATACAAGTTTCCACCCTATACCGGTTGACATCAATGACAACACAATTCCAACATATATTGCTAGGTTTTAGGGGTAAAAAGAATAACTATATTAATATTTTTCTTAGGTATTTGGGGTAAGAGAGTGGAAGGGTTTTGGGTTGGTTCTAAGTAATACGAATTTGGGTTTAAATATATACATTAAAATTCATCTCTATATTGCTTGCTTTCATGAAGCAATAAATAAGAATTAATTGTGTTGTTTTATGTAAGATTGCATGCACACTTATGTAGTCCTAAGTACGTGAAATGATGATGTTTGTACACCATAGATAAGATAAAAAATTGATTGAAAAAGAGATATTTGACCTATGTGTGCTTTGTAGCACAATATATAAGGTAAATACCAAAGGAATTTGTTGGTCATTCACCAACAAGTTTTCATTTATCAAATTAGCGTCTTAGAAATGATAAAAGATTTTTTTTTTAAATCTACCATTTTTAAAAATATATTTATGAAAGTTGATATATATATCTTATTTAAAGATCTACAAAATGATAACACTAAAGAAGATTTCTTCATTTTTTATGAATAGATACGAGATTTGTAAAAAAACTATATTTATAATTTCTTATGATTTCCCTATGCACATGTATTGCAATATTTTCTCAATGGACAAACATGTAAATGACATCAAGAATGACCATGTATTTTTATAAAATAGTTACCCTTTAAAGTTCTAATTATATTTTTCAATGGTGGTCAATGTTTTTTTTTCAATAGAAGTAGCAGAGCCACTAAATAATTATATTAATAAAATAAAAAATTACATAGAGTCATAAAACTCAATCCTGAATTAATAAAAGATACCAAAGAGTCACAAAATTCAAACCTGAATTAACGGGAGAGACCAAGTATAAAAACTAGTCCGAAAAAGCCCCGATACAAAAATGCCCAAACATGGTCCCAAAATAGGGGAGCTCAACAAATATACAGTTGTAAACGATAACTATAGTAAAGTTGAAATATTACAATCCAAGTCGAAGATACCAATTGTTAGGCCCCTCATGTGGAGGCATATCAACATCAATTTCCACCCCACCGCCCTCCTCAGAAGGAATAGTTTGCAAGGGTGCCATCTCACAAGGAGCATCATTAACCAATGCCATAGTCTCAAGCAACGAGTGAATTATAGTAAAAACATCCAATGCCACCGCCAAGATGTCAGGAGCCACATGATCTAACAGAGCTTCAAATTCCAGTAGAGTGGCATCGTACCTGTTACATTTTCTTTTGTGGTGGGAACTAAACCCCCTGATTTTCAACGTTTTTCGAGAATAAAAAAATAGACTTTAAAGCTAAAAAAACATATTAATTATTGACAAAAAAAATTAAAAAAATTGTAGACTTAAACTTCAACAAATTTTACACATTTCATCAGTTTACATCATCTTCAAATTCAAAATGCAAATGATACTTTTATGGCGACAGAATTGAACAGTTATTGTTGTGTTAACCTTTTCCTTTGTAAAAGTGTGACACAGGTTTATGCTTTTACCTATTTAATCATAAAGCCTTAACCAAGAACAACTAATCATTAAAAAAATTAAGTATGACGACATCTATCACTGACCAACATACCAAAAATGCTCAAAAAATTTTTTGAGGGCACAATGAAGTGATCAAAGAATGTGCCAAAGAAGATACGACAACCCATAATAAATTCCAACATACCTAAGAAAGTACCATTAAATAAAAACAATTAATATGACATATTGTAGCGCATATGTCCTCAAATATAATGCTTGCAAATCTAGAATCACAAAATTTGAACACAAGAAGTAATTATTGGAAGCAAAGTAGAAGCTGCCACTTCCTGATAATCCACCATTCATGAGCTTTCTATCATCCTGATGATGGATCACAAAGTGTGATCCGAAAAGTTGATGCAAACAAACTCACAGAATCTAATTCAGAAGCTAAATTAAGAACTCACCATCTCATTTATAGCCTTATTAGCTAAAAAATATGCAACTGAATTAGCTTCAAGAAAGCAATGAGCAATTTGATAAGAATGAAAATGATTAAGTTACACCAAGATAATGCCCAAGAGATACTGCAGATGCCAACAATGCAATTGTTTATTAAGTAAAGCATGAAAAACCAACATGAAATCCCCTTTGAAATTATAATATTATCAATTTTATGGGAAATCGCCATATCCAATCCCAAGTCTAAAGCTTCCAGTTCAACTTTATTGTTAGAGCTAGCCAATACCATTTTACATGTAGCTAAAACAACCTTGCCATAGGAGTTAGTTAAGACTGCCCCAATCCCATATACACCCGGATTACCTTGAGAATGGTGGTCAATGTTCTGATTAATAAGAAAAACAGGTTTTAAGGACCCGAAACCTTTAACATAGGAACATAAAATAGTTCATCAAAAAGCATCCAGATCTGCTAGGAACAGCTTACAAAACGACTGGAAATAACCAGTCAACCAAAAGGACAACAAAAGAAAGGAACAAAAGAGCAGAGAAAACACAACACAACTAAAAAGACTTAAGGAGCTCCTCCCCAGAATGGTGGTTAATGTTATATTATTATAATATACCAATATTTTTTATGTATTTTATTTTCAAAATATTATATCAAAATTCATTCAAGATTTTTATTTAGAGTTAGGTTTGATAGTGGTAGAAATTAAATGTTCAATTAAACTTGTGAGGGGTATGAATAAATAGGAGTATAAATAGTTCATTAAAAGAATATGCACCTAAAATATATGGTTAAAAGAGGAGATGTGTTAATACAAATTATGTACTATGAGGGGGCATAAAATACAAGATATAGATGGAAAAAATGAGGGATATTATTTAAAATTCTATGTTTGAAATTTACTAAGTGAATACTCTAAGGAGAGTGGGATTTCTTAGGGTTCTAGGTTCCTTGACAACTATAAATTAATATTTTTTGGGGTGTCTTTGTGACTATCTTTTAATCTTAAATCTATTATCGGATGACTCATTTGCCCCACAATCTCCCAAATTCTTAAATGAAGCAAGGGGAAAATAATAGTTAGTTGCTTTTCTTGTGGTACTGCCTCATTTAGTCCCTTATTTAGTTTCTTTTATATTATGATAGAGCATTATTCAAAAATTAGATGCGTGAAAAACCCTAAGAGCTTAGTATTTGTGGTGGTCCAAAATTAGATTTTTTTGAAATGATGAATTTTGGAAGACATATAAAATGAACATGGTACATTATTTGGACATGATAAATGCTTCCATTAAATTTTAGAAGTATAATACAAGTTATTGAGACACATACATCCAAAAAAAAGGGTTAGAACAATGAACTCACCAAAAAGATGCTTCAAGAACCAAAATTATCCAATTTCCTAGCTCAACAACATAGTTGACAAAGCATAAATGAAAATATGTGATTATCAAATAATTACTATCAATCTAGGGTGTACAACTAGTGAACAATAAATTGTGGAACTCAGGCAAAATGTGGAATAAAATACTTCTAGATTTTAATGAAAGATAAAAGGAGAAAGAAAGAGTTGAAAGAACAAGTAACTTGGTTACAAAAATTTATTAGAACCCTCATTGTGCTACACCCTTAATCCTAGAGAGTGCATAGCATTATGAGTAGTTAGATTGTGGTTATCTTACCTCATAATTAAGTGATATTTTCATTATTATATTGTTGTTTAGTTATTTAGGTTAGCCTAGAGTCTATATAGTCATATTTAGGTAAGATTGGGTGATATCCTATAACGTTGTGCATGGATGTTTGCGTGATGCGCTAGTATCATGAGAATTTTTTTAATTCAAAAGCATAAATTATGCATGGATTGTGTACATGTGTTGTAACACCTAGGTAGAAGAGAGTAAAGTCTTCCTACTCCCACAACCAAAAATATCTTCATTTTCTCATTTTTTCCATAATTTTTGCACTTACAAGCCAAAAAAGCTCTCACTCTCTCAAGCTACTAAAACTCTACAAAAATATTTTTAGCCCTCGAAGAACTATAGCTCAATATCTTGCATATGCTCACATTGGTATCAGTCCATATCTCCTCCACTTGCAAATACATTCTCCATTTTATAAGGGAGGTTCAACGTTGTTGGTAACACTATATTTATTACTTTATATAATAGCCTTATTATAATATGCTCTATATTATTTTATTAACCAATATTGTAGTGAGTGGTGTTTTTCCTCCATTAATAAGGTTGGTTCTACCATATTGATTATTGGTTTTTTCTTAGTATGAGGGTTGGTTCTACAAATATCTATCTGGTAGTGGCTTTCCTTCACTAGCAGGTTTTGTCCTACCATGTCGAGTAGTGACTTTCCTCTATAAGTGGGGTTGGTTCTACCAAAAGTGTTTTATAATATATTGTTTATTTATCATCATTTTTTATACATTTTTCCAATTTGGTTGTCCCTAGAGCTCAAAAGACCAAACAAAGGATTTAACTAAGGCAAGCCCCTAAACTATTGCCCAACATTTTTCCTTTGTCTTCTTGTTTCTAGGTCAAAACACTTCAGGATCGTCAAATGCATATTTTGTAAGAATAGTGAATACCTATAGAAAGATGAAAGTGTGTTAACATTGTAGGCTATGTGGTACACTAACATCCAAGTTCAAGAGCATCTTTATCTAGTTACAGTTTCCTTATGGGTGCATTGTAGTCTATGTGTTGTGTTGATATCTAAGACCGAGGGCCTCACCACATGGTGACAAGTTCCACTCAGTAGATATATCTCAGTTTGTAGATATTAGATTTAAATTTCTCTATAATCTTTTATATTTTAATTATTTCATCGTTCTTGCTTTCAAGTATTTAGGCAAATCTTATCCTTTTGCATAGACAAATTGTTACTTTACCTTCTAGTTGTTTTCTCTATAAGTACAATAATTAAATCTATTCTATTTGAGGTAATTAAGGGTTATCTATTATTTTAATACTTATTTGTATTAAGGTAGGATATACTTCCTTAATCTCCTTATATACCAAGTAGACCTCCTCAAAAGTTAAGGTAGATACTCCTATAGTTTTTTAGAGCTATTTATATCATCCTCCTCGTCTAGTCCAACTTTAGCTTCTAATTCAAGCTTGAGAATAAAATCCTTGATATTTAGATGTAGCTACACAATTGGCATATCATAAAACTATTGACATTCAATAGTAGGAATATAGAAAAACCATATTCTAACTATAATCCCTCTTTCTTGTCACTATATTCCAAATCTTGTACTCATTCAAATCATCATTGTTGTTGCTTAAGATACACTTAACTACTTTAACTTCTAACTTAGAAATATTCTCCTTAATTACATGACCATATGTCTCAATACCAAATACTCTAATATGTTTAAGTGAGTTCTTATTTTTTATCGAAACCCCCTCTTGGGGTTTTTTAATAAGAGATCATATACGAGATTTTATAACAAGATAGCAACATGTACTAAATATTCCTAAGTATAATTTATTATCCAAACTTGAACATAATTTCATACCCTTCTAAACAACATATTGCTCATCCTCTCTACAAATCCATTATATTTGAGGGTTGTATGGAGTTCTCCTATACCACAATGCTTTTATATTTATAACATCTATATAATTCTACTAAGCATTAGTCCCCACAATTGTCTATTCTTAACATCTTAATATATATTTTATCCTAGTTCTCTATAATATTATTAAAGTATTTTAACTTATTATAAATATTGGATTTATTCCTAACAAAATAGATATATGTCCCTTTGAAAAATCATCAATTAAATATGTTAGTGTAAATAGTGTCAATATACATCTAGTTAGGACATCGCCTTTCTAGGATTGACCTATTCACACTTCTCTTAAGTTTATTTAGGCTATTTTTTTTTTTTTGTCTCACTTCATATGGGTGATATGTGTCCTCATAACTTGAGACACCTATTGGATACATATTTCACTTTCTCACACACTTATCAAGTGATCTCACAAGTGTTATATCTTTGGAGGGTTAGTTGTTCAGTCCTACCTTCCTACCTCATCTTCCTTGCCTATCTATGCAAGGATTCTATGTACATTCCATAGACTCTTAATTGTATTAATAGATATACTGTTATGCTCATTATTTCATTTATGGGCATTTATCAATTCATGTTTTTGCATCTTGGTTGATTCCAACATGGTATCAAAGTCATGAATCCATGTTCCTTCCCATATTGAATTGATTCCTACACATATCACTATCAAAAAATAATTGTGGTCCAAACAAACATCTTCATTGTGTTTGGAAGGCTTGAGAAATAAAATATTACCTTTCATTTTATCGAAAATGGTAATTTTAAAATTTTGTAGTTTTTTTGGTAGGAGTACCTTGCTAAACAATACACTACCATAAAAATATGTATTGTGAAAATTTTTGATAAAAAATTATAAAATAAAATTCATAGAGAAATTCAACCCTTTGCACATTTCTCCATTTTGGTCAAAATATATATCCAAAATTGTAAAATCCACATTTTGCAAGTTATGGCCACATTTTTTATTTGTAAGTTTGGAAAGTTATTTACAAATTTAAAGCATTTCACAAGTTTTACAAAGACTGGTCTAGTTTTCTCCTCATTGCCTTGTTTGGGTGATATTTCCATTGGTCAACACTTAGTTTCTTTGTAGATATATAGCATTCTTTGAAGATTTGAGAGTTATTGCTTTACTTTTATGAGAGAATTAGTTTTTGTATGCACTCTAGACCTACAAAATCTTGAATAAATTTGTGATTAGAATTTATATAATGATATCATTTTGTACTACAAAACACTTTCTTTCAAAATATTTTTTGATCCACAATCCATGGTTTTTATCTTTGCTATAAAATTTATTTATTTTAGATCACCACAGATGGTGCCTCTCACTATTATTTCTTTCTTACAATTGTTGGCATACGCATAACCAAAAGGCATTACTTTGGTTATTGCTCTAATTAAATGTGTTTCTCCCTTCAAAGTGCCTATTTCCCTGCTCAAATATTTGACTAATAGTTTATTATCTTCTTAATTGACTTCAAAGCACCTATCAACCAAAGCATTATGGGATGATGGGATCTATTGGTGGCACATCTACCACATTGCACCTTCCAACATATCAAAAACATAAGATCGTGTAGGACCTCATATTCCATCAACTATAATTGTTACTCTCCCCCCTCCCCCCTCATAGTTTTCTATGGGATCCCTTAAAATAGTAGGAGGGGAACTGAGATTTATTTTTGCATTGCCTGCAATAAGGTGAGCATTTCTTGCACACCTATTCCCCTCTGAGGAAAGAATGAGTCACCACACAATATTCCTTTGTGGCACATTACCTATGTTTCCAACAAACTTCCCTTCATGCCTCCAACTCTAGTGGTGATTTCAAGACAATAATTACTTTGCTTTTATTGATCCTCTAATTGTTGGACTTTACCAACTATCGCTTGACATTTTGTGCTAACCACTAAAGGCCAAGTTTAATGTCATGGTAGTTTTCTTGTTTATAATTTAGAAATTAAGAGTTTTTAATTTCAAAATTTGTAGTCAACCAAAATTTCTTTTTATTTTTGTCATAGTAATCAAGTTTGTTTTCCAAAACTGTAAAAAAAAAAAATCAATTAACTCCTAAAAAATTAGTATACTATGTGTATTTTTTGATGGAGTATAACATTCACCCTATTTGTTGAAAATCAATAAAAAAAAAATTAAATTCATCAAAGTTTTATAAGGATTTCAAATTTTTGTAGTCAAAGTTATGTTTTGGATAGCGTTTTTTTTCAAATTTGTAAAAATCTCTATGAACTATTAATTAATTATTTGGCTTCCAAAATTAACAAAAACATTTAATTATTGTCTTGCATCTTTTTAAAGGGTCAACAATAAGATATAATCATTTTGGGGGGCTCTGTAATCAAGGATGGAAATCTAGGTGTTTTTTTTTAGTTTGTTGGTTCATGTGATCATGTCTCTCACACTAAATCCCTTCCATTTGACTATTCTTCATAATCATCCTAATACGTATAAAATTAAATATGGATATTATGGAAAGAAAAGGCACACATCAAAAGATTTCATTCATCAATAAATTGAAGAAATAGAGAAAATTTGTCTCGATCATGGTATTGTCTTACTTGATCCTCTAGATCCAATAGTGGAAAAAATATTATTGAGTCTCACTAAAATATGTTGTGAACCATCATATGGGGATAAAAAAATGTAGTAGCATGACTTGCATTGAGGACTTATCTCTCATAAAACCTATTACTACATTTGAATCTAGTTTTGACTCATCCATGAGTTCCAATGATTCTATGCATCGATACATTTCTATTATCTTTTCAAATCTATCACATAGGGATGCTTACCTACTATACATCACATCTTTGTTTGTATAATCCCACCTTGTACATTTGGATAAAACCATTAAGGAAAATTTTCTTCTAATTAATGGCAATCACATCAAAACTATTGTCATTCCATTGCCATATTTAGATCTTGCTCTTGTCTTGCCTACATTTTCTTCTATCATAACATATTGTGTATAAATTCATGAGTTGACCTATCCAACTCAATCATCATATGTGTTGACATCATCTGCAATAATATCAAATTCACATCGATCACATTTATTATCATACATCCATGGTCCCTATTCCTCAATCTTGTATGGTGCCTAATCCATCCTATTAGCATCCATCACACATTAACATTAGCTCAAATATCTTTGATCATTCTAAAATATCATTGCCATCATTACAATCTTTATATCATGTGCAAAATTTAGATACATTCCCTCTAATTCCTACTTATTCCTATCCAAAATAGGAAGACATATTGCACATATTTGTGGTGTATTTCTTCCCAAGGAGAGAAATATTGTTCAACATTTGTGGATCACCTTTAGAATATAGTATTGAGCATCCACGAGCACTACATGCATCGTTTTGAGAGAATTTTGTATGGTTTCTTTTTTGTTATCAATTTTGGGAGGAAGTATCTCCTCACATGGAGTTCAGTACATATCATATTTTTGGAGGGTCACATGACCTTCTTTTATTTTATCTTCTATGGGGGTGAACACATATTGTATATTGTTCTAGAAATAGTCCTTGATGAATCATCATAAGTCCTCCATCTATCACTTATCTTTTTCACTTATACATGTTTCACTCTGCATCATTTTTATTTTGGAGAGGAGTTTTTTCCCACTATTTTTTCCTCTTCTCTACTTTATGATATTTTTTTAAATGAGTACCTAACATTTCCTAGTAGCCACAACTTATTGTCTTGCATACATTACCCCCTAAGTTTCACTTGTGGGGGTGTTAGTGTAAATGGTTTTGTTACACATCTAGTTAGGACATTACCTTTCTAGGATTGACCTATTCACAATTAAGTTTATTTAGGATATTTTTTACCCTTTTCTTACTTCATATGATTGATACATGTGACCTCATCACTTAAAACACCTATTTAATGCATATTTGACACTTGCTCACACACTTTTCAACTGATTTCACAAGTGGTTCATCTTTGGAGGGTTAGTCAATTGTTCGGGTCTACCTTCCTACCTCATCTACCTTGCCTATAAGCTTCTATCTACATTCCATACCCTATTAATTTTAGAAAGATGCATACTATTGTGCTCATTATTTCATTTGTGGAAGGTTATTAATTTTCACTTTCAAATCTTGGCTAATCCCAACAAAAGAAACATGATAGGCGGGTTTTACAAGTGAAGATTTTCCAACTAGACCAAAAACTTCATTATGGATTAAATCCAAAATCCCTACAAAACTATCAAACCTAGAATAAAACTAAACACAATTGTGATTTTCAATAAACAATGTTCCATTGTTGATTGAAATAATGCTAAGATGATTGAATCTTAAAATCTACTAGGGGTTAGAGTTGCTTCTTCTCTTCCTCCTTGCTATCATCAATAGTTGGTTAATGATAGTAGTATTTTTGGGGCCTCCTCTATTATTGAGGTAGTGGAAATTTAATTTAGATAAATATGTAAAGTTTAAGGATAGTATATATTCACTATGATAATATTGTTCTTTACTTCTTCAATACTAAATAAAGTCTTCAAAATATGATTAACAGGATCTTAGGTTGTCAAAAAGATAATCTCCCTACCATTTATCTTGGTCTTCCCATTTTTACAAAGAAACTAAGTGAAAGAATCTAGTATGGTATCGTGGAGAGAATCCAAAAATGGTTGGCAGGTTAGAAAGGGGAACTTCTTACTCAAGCTGAGAAGTATCAACTTTTTACGCCCTTATTGTAGAACATTCTAGTTTATTACTTATATCTCTGTAAGATTCCTTATTTATGCCAAAAGAAAAATATATAATATATTTTATTGGATATGGATGGAGGACAAAAAAAGGATGACACTTCTTAACCAGAAATTATTTACAAAAATAAAATAAACGAGGGATTGTGAATTAGAAGTGTTCAAAATTTTAGCAAAACCATATTGGCTAAAGTTGGGTGGAAAATGTTAAATGGTGATAAGGATTGTTCTTTATTGTTTAACTCTAAGTATCTAAAATAGTGACCAAATTTGTTTTCTCAATATTTATAGTCTCCTTAAGGGATCAATTATCTAGAATGGTTTACAAAAAATCAAAGGCATTCTAAGGTAGGGTTTGATGTGGAGGATGGGTAATGGTAAGATAATATTTTTTTAGGAGAATAATTGGTTTGACAATTCCCCCTTCCTCTCACCCTTGGTTATCTAAATTAAAATAACCCTTCACTATACTTTTTGGGTCGATGTTGCATGGTTATATTACTTCGATTTGTCAGAATCCTCAATGGAGAGACTTCTATTATCATCTAAATGGGTTGGATAAATATATTAGTCAATTTTACATATTTTAGGGGATTTTAATTTCTTCAACCCTCTAGGGAAGATGAAATCTTCTAGACTCCTCATTTTATGAGGAATATTACTATGGTTTATACTTATAATATATATTTTCTAGTGGTTAACCAGTCACAATAATATTCTTACTCGAGAAAATCTCATTAGGAAAGAGTTCTATATTCCTAATAAATGTATTATGTGTTATTTTGTCGAAATTATATTTAGTCACTTATTATTCCTGTATTATTTTACAAGGGAAGTTCAGGATATGACCTTCTCCAAGTTTGATATCTAGCGGGTCTTACTAGTATACCTAGTTGATTTTGTGAGTGGATATACCAAATACTCTCCTTTTAAGCACTCTTTAAGTCAAGAAATGTGGAATCATGTTCCTCTCCACATAGCTTGGGGGTTATGGAAAGAGTTAAATAGTAGAATTTTCAAAGTAACTATTAGAGATGTTAAGAATATGTTTAAGATTATAAGATGTAACGTTTAGGTGAATTTTAATGTTGCTAAAATTGATAAACTACAAAAGTTGCCTTTTACCCTTGAAATTAGTGAGAGCAACAATTGGGGAATTTTTATAAATCTAAACTATGTGGATAATCAAAAAATATATGTTGGGAAACATACAAAACAATAAGGTCCTCTACAAGGAAGAATTAAACTCATTTTTAATAGGTTCTCTATGTTAGTGCACTCTATATTTAGGAGGCATGCTTTTTATGCTTAAGCTCACTTAGTTGAGCTACCTTTAATTCTTTGAGCTGATTTTATTTTCCTAGTCTTTGTGCTCTTTTGTGTTAATTTTATTATATTTGCTTTTGAGGAATAGAGCAATTCTTTTCTTGTTGCACTTACTTGTGGAAGGTGTTCTTTGTTCGCTATTTGTTACAAACATAAACATGGTATCAGAGAGTGGATTCAATAAACATCCTTCTCAATCTTTAAGGGTTTCTTTTCTTAAAAGTTTTACAAGATCCCATATCTAGCCTTCTTTGTGAATCTATAAGTGGGCAATGTTTTTGTGCACTTACGAGCAAAAAGGTTCTCGCCATTACATTTGTAGTGTCTCAAAACCTACAGACTAGTTGTCATTTCGTCAAAATATGAGAATTTCCATTGTTTACTCTTTTCTCTAAGGATGAGCATTTTAAGGTAAGATCCTAGGGTCAAAAAAATTTTTTGGGAACTTTGGAGCAAAATGGATCTCATCATTGCATTTGCAGCATCATAAAACCTACAAATTGGTTTTTGTTTTATTAAAAACTAAGTAGTTAACTTTTTGGACAGAAGATCTGTGGTGACTTCTAGATTTGAAAAAAAAATTATGCATCCTAGAGCAAAACAAACTTCACCATTGCACCCAGAGCACCCAAAAACATAAAAAATAATTGTTCATTTGGAAAAATGTGACCAATTGACTCTTTTGATCAATTTGTTTTGTGGGCACATTTTTCCAAAAAAAAGATTTGTACATATTCATATAGTCACAAAGAATATTCCATCACCAACCACAAGAAAATATTTCATTAGAAATTTCATCAACAAAATATCTCATTTAGGACCCCTTTTTGGCTTTTCTAACTATTTTGTTAAAACAACTATAACTTTTGCATAGGTTATCAAAATTGGGCGAACAAGATATCATCAAAAAGTTGGTACTGAGCCAATCTGATGATATTGTTATTTTTCTAAGATTTTTTTATCATCAATTTTTAAAGCCTATTGAATTCATATGTGGTATTTTCACTCCAAAGCTTGTTATTTTTTTTATTCTTATGGCATTGGAAAGGTCTCTTGTACCTATCACATATATCCATGTATTTTTTCAATATTATTCCCTATGTATATTTTATTTTGTTTTTTTGTTTTTTCACATTATGGATGATTACTTGGTTCTTTTGGCTCCTACAAAATTTCTATTTGCATTGGATGACTTCACTTGGGCTATTGTACATGTATTTCCAACATTTTGGCCTACTGGGGAATTTTGAGCATCTTTTTCATGCACTTCTCTACTTGTAGATGCATTGAGATAAAGTGCCACTCTTGTGTATGGTTTTGGGGGATTTTGTGCATTCTATTATGATTTACTTTGTATATGCATTGTATTATGAAGTGTCATGGGGGGTTGCGTAGTGTCTTTTGTTTTTCCATCACACCTTTGTTAGGTGTGTCCCTCCACGATGACATCAAATCATTCTGATTCTTATCCCATGTGTGTGTTCTTTGGTTGAATACCCTTTTTCAATTTCTCGCATTATTGTGCACATTTAGATGATTGTGCTCCTTCATGCACTACATGGTGACATAGACTCAATGGCCCAATCATGCCTCTCTCTTCTTAGCACTATGGGGGGTTTCAATTATTGTTGTTAATGCTTCCTTGGTTTCCCTTTGAAGTGAGATATGTATTCAATATGTAATCCTATGTACTAGTCAGATGCAATGGTTGTATTTTAGTGAGATGGAGCATTTACCATATAAAACTCTTACATTCTAGTTTGGTGGAGGTGACTTGTCCTCAATTGATCAACATTCTTTAGACTATTGGCACCTATATTTTTTACTACAATTTACTCTTGCATGGTCAAGTAGTGTCATTTGGGTCATTTATGCAAATTCATGTGCCAACTATATCTTTGACTACTAGATGTTGCCTATTTTTTCATTTGTTCATTGTTCGAGTAGTTCCATTGGGGGCACTCATGCAGATTTTTGTCTTTTGTACTTCAAGAATATTCTTCACATTCCTATTCTTCTTGGGATATTATTTTTGGAAGCTTTTTAGTCTTCATTTATTTTTCTCTCTTTTGGAGAGGACTTTTCCCCCATTAGGTTTTTCTCCTTTTCTCTAGTTGTGATATATTTTTCTCTTTTGTACATGGGTACCTAATCAGGCCTATAGTTGTTGGGACCCATACTTTACATTTCATGCATTTGCACTCAAGAATTTTTTCCTTCTCCCTAAGTTTCACTTGAGGGGTGTGTTAGTGCATTATATAATTAAAAGGTATGCTTTTTTAGCTTAAGTTTTCTTAGATGATATAATGTTTGTTTCCTAATTTTAGATTAGGTTTTTACTGAAATCTATAAAGAAAGCCTTTGTTCTCTTTTGCATTAATTGTATAATCTTTTCTTTTGAGGAATTTATAATTTTTTTTGTTTCGACTCTCATTTATGGAAGGCTTTCTTTGTTTGTTGTTTGGTCTCCCCTTGTGTTGAAAATATCAACACTCTAAATGGAATTACAATTTAGATGCTAGTGGTGGAATTATTTTGAATGAAAAGATACTATGATTGAATATTTTGCTAAGGGTATTTGATGCAAAAAAAATAATGAAGTTGAGGTACTACTCTTTTATTAAACGATTTTTTCTCATGGATTTTAAAAGTTTAGGGAGATTTTGAAGTTATAATTGATTAAATTAAAAGTAGAAAATAGATCCCTTGGAAGATTTGTTGAACCCAAGGCAGGACTAAGAGGGGGGTGAATTAGTCCGGAATTCAAAACAGACTAATTATAAACTAAATCAAACCATTCCACCGTAATACTGAAAACACATCAACCATTAACACATGAAAACACGTCTATCCATAACTCTCGTACCTATCAACTTGGCTCTTCCACTTTCATTCACTCTGGTTTCCTCCAAGAGTGTACAATCCCTCTCATATCACGTCCCCCTAAAAATGGACTCGCATCTTGTTTCCAAAATAATAAGTATCCCATTGGAAAAAGAATTTGGGAAAAAATGAATTATCAAGGCAAAGGGTTAGGCCTCCATAAACAAGGCATATTGGAACCCCTTCAAGTTAAAGAAAATACAAATTCATACGGCCTTGGCTAAAAATCTCATGTTGAATATGTTGGTATACCTTCCATCTCTTTTGAATCTAAAATCCAAACATTTCCATCGCCTATCTTCCAAACCCTTTTTGGGTCCTTATGTCCTAAAATACATTCCTTCCTCGTCAATGCTAAACCATTCATCATTGGTCCTTACATCCCTCCATCCACTACTCCATCACCTCAAATGATCCCTAAGAAAGATCAACAAAGGCACACATCTTTGAATTCCTTACAAATATTCTCTCTCCATCATCCCATCCATAAAATATCTAAGTCATTCATCCTCATGCACCTACACCATTGCTATTGGAAGCCATTTGGATGCCAAATATAAAATGTATAAAGCCAAAAAACCACAAAATCCAAGGATCAACATGTCCCCTCAAAAAGACATGCTCAAGTAAAGAAAAATATGATCCAAAAGAAAGAAAAATTCAAAAGGCCATAAAAGCCTAAAAATCAAAAATCAAAAACCATGTGGATTCCTAAAGTACTCATAGAATAAATGCATCTCAAAGAGAAATCCAAAGGCCTAAAAAGAAAAAATAAAAAACCATGTGGATTCCCAAAGTACTCATAGAATAAATGCATCTCAAAGAGAAATCCAAACTTGCTAATCCAACAATTCCCTTCACTCATAAGTCCTCCAATCTTCCTTCTAAAAATCCCCCATATTCAAAATCCATTTTGGCTCCTTATGTCCCAAAATTCACTATCTTAAGTCCCTCATCCCCTTCATCTATTTTGGGTCGTCATGTCCCAAAAACCCTATTTTATCCTCCATCTACTTTAAAATCCTTTGTATCGCGACTTCACCACCCTTCAACGTGTGTGACAATGTTGATCCTCCTAACATCCCCACCCATTTATCCACAAGTCTTCTACAATTCCATCCATCATCCAACATCCATTTTTCATAATCTCGCCCCTTTAATTAAAGCTTTTGCATGAATCCTTATCCTCCTCCATCTTCCATCCATTTCATCTTCCCATCTATTTCTACCAACATCTATGAGCATACCTCTAGTTTTCTTGGTTCAATGTAGCACATCTTTATCCATGGAACTAGATGCTTGAGTCCTTCCTCCATCTCCCCTTAATGAATCCATTAGCTTCCACATCCACTTATCCTCATCCATGTCCATCCAAACTATTACCAAAAAAAAAAAAAAAATAGTAAAGAGAAAAAATCCATCCAATGGTGAAAACCACTTCTAGTGGCACCTTGGGTAAGTAGCATGATGAAAACTTGGTAAAAAAGTGTCACGTGTAATACCCTCATCCTTTTTCACTCTACACTTGGGTACAAGCTTCATCCATACTACCTTACCATCTACATCCAATCCATTTATCCTTCATCCAATATCCATCATCCCATCTAAGTCCATCATCCTTCCCTATCTTTGATCTTGACTATCCTATCCATATCCTCCATCTCATCCTATATAAATACTCCATCCTTCCTACCTTTAGTATTGATCAAGATAGAAGCAAAAATAATGTATATTCATGCTTTGAAAAATGCAAGCCCAAATTTATTCCTTTATTCATATCCATTCCATGTTATTATTCCATCTCATACATCTTTATCTGCCATCCTTCCATCCTTAATTGCACTAACTTTAGTGGGGAATTTTACTCCTTTGCAAAATAGTTCTTGGATCCTTATTCCACCTATCTTTCATTTTTTACTCCTCCATATCCTATCACCATCCATCTACTTAATCCCTCCATCTCCTATCCAAGCAGTCTCTTCATGCACCCATCCTTTTACCAAGCCTTGGATCTCCCTTGTCATTGGTCCTCGTCCATTTATCCTATATCCACAATCCAATACCATCATATCCAATCATACTCTCCATCCCATCTAATCATACTCAATCAGTAATCCCCCTCCCATCTTATCCAATCCATTTACGACCCCCATCACATTAAGCTTTCCCTTCAAACTGAGCTTTTCTCATCTTTAGAGCTTATATTGACTTGTGCGTAATCCAAACACCGATCCATATTATGCCAATAAAATCTTAGAGATAATCCTCTCATTTTCACACCCTGCACAACCAGCTTATCTATTGCCTCCCATCAATCTATCCATACCCTGCCCATTGGGATGCATTCTTCCCATGTCTGGTAGTTTATCCAAATCCATCACCTACCCATTGGGATGTATCCTTCCCATGTCTGGTAGTCTCTACAGATCCATGTCCTACTCTTGGCAAGAGATATCAGTTGGTCATGTGTATATTGTTTGCATGATTGAGATTTTTGTTTTGATTTTCAACTTGTGTCCCAGGACTATACTTAACCAGGGCTGCCTTGATCATCCTATATATCGGTATGTCTTGGTTGGTGTATAATGGGGCATAGTTTTTGTGGTATGATGTGTTTGATGGTTTCTCTTTCACAACCCTACATTCTCGCATCTACACCATCATCGGTATTTGTGAACTTGTGTGCATTGAGATACCTATTGTCTAAGAGTGTAGTCCACACCTTTGGTATTCATAACATCCTGACTTCTATAGTCAACAGTGTAGATAGTTTGTTGTAAAATCAAAACTAGGTTTGCTCTCCACATCTACACAACAATATATCTCATCCACTTACTTCATTTCATTCATTCATCTCATCTTTCTCATCTATTTATCTTGGAGAGTCCAATTCATTCATTCCCCCTTCATCATACTTATCCTTTTTACATTCTTTCATCCTCATCCTTTCATCATGTAGACCTCCTATCAATTTCGACATCACACCCGTGTTCTTAGAACTCGCATGTCCTCTCGAGGGAGCATACCACTACCTCCTCGTCATCATTCCTCATCACACATATGATTGGGGCAACATTCTACTAGTCCTTATCATTTCCATCCACTATGTTTTGTTCTTCTTTGATATAACATCACCTCATGATGCTATATCAAAGAGAGGCAAAATGTAGACGCCTAAAATTAATTAAATTAATATTTAATTAATTTAAGTCTGTCCACATAATTAATTAATTTAATTGTGTTGGTCCCTTTATTCTTAAAATTAATTAAATGAAATTTAATTAATTTTATCACTATAGTCCGATAATTAATTGACCAATAAATTAATTATTTCCCATTCTTCTAAAGTCATCTCAATCATTAATTCTTCTAAATTTCTTTTAGTTAATTAATTTAAGTCATGTGATTCCTAAAAATCAATTCTTCAAATCCTCACTTAACTTCATTAATTCTTCTAGAAGCACGATTATCATTATTCCTCAATTTTAAATTCCTCCACTCATTCTCTCTCCTCATGTCAAATCCTCCTAACTTTCCCACTTGCACTCTAATTCACTCATTAAGCCACCTAATCAATCCCCTTAATCATTTGCACATCCCTAATCACCTTGATTAGGGATGGGTCAACTTTGATCCTTTCAAGGAAATTCAAATTCTTTGAATCTCCTCATGCATCCTCTTCCCAAGTAATTTTTAATTCCTTTTCTCATTTAATCTTCCCACACATCCTCTTATTATGTAATTTATAATTCCTTTCCCCTTTCTCCAAGGAATTTTTAATTCTTTTTTCTCTTCCCAATGTACTTGAGATCTCTTCCCCATGTATCTTGAGGAGTGTGGAGACAAGAAATTCCTTTATGGCATATCTCTTGAATCCCACACCTTGTCCTCTCAATCCTCTCCCACTCTTTCTTTCAATCATATCCCTTCACCTCAAATCAATCTTGGCCCTCCATTTTGGCCTCCTCAAATCTATAAATTGGGGTCTCTTCCCCTCATTTCCATATCCACTTTTCATCTAGCCTTATGTTATCCATTTGAGATCCAAAATCATCCATCATGCCATCATAATGCCCAAATATTCCCTCATCTAAGACAAATTCTTCTCATCCATCATCACCATTCAAGTCCAATCCAAATCCAATCGTGTTGTGTAGTGGAGAGCAATCCGCAATCCACCATCAAAGGAGCAAATCAAGTAGAGCAACAAGGGAACCTCTACTTCATCAAGATCAATTGGAGGAAGAGTAGAAGCTAAGGTATAATGGTTTATTCATGTACTTGAATGCATTATTTTGTGTTTTATTTGGTTTATACACTAAGCATTAGGATTTAGATTTTCCCCTCTTCAGATACTTTTAGAAATATTTTGAACTCCCTAAGTAAAATAAAAAAATTAACATGTGTGAAAAGGGCCTAACTAATGTTTGGTTAGATAATATGCCTTGTTCACACTACAAAGGGGGAAACTAGATAAGTAATAACCCTATTTAGACTAACACCCCCCTTAAGTGAAAATTAGGGACATTGCAAACAAATGTATATGATGCAAAGATGAAAAGATGGTTCTTGGATCATGCTAGACCGTTTTAGGTATCCATTTATAGGTGATCTCTCACAAACAATGAAAATGAGAAGACCTAGTGGAACAAAACTCTTCTCCAAAAGAGATAAAAGATGCACACAAAAATAAACAAGTGATGGATGGAAAAATTAAGACCCCCCAAGGATGAGATCTATCATAGGTATAAAATAAATTAACCAATAGAAGGGAAATAGAGATACTGTGTATCCACCCACAATGTGTAATCTCTTGCAAAAATGATGAATTATTAAAGAGAAAGCATGCATCCCTTTGGGAAGAAATAATACCAAGTAAAAATGAAATTATTCTTCCCATTCTTTTTTTTGGTGCTGAAGGGTATCCCTTTGACCCAGCTCGATGCCCATTTTTCAAGGTGAGACTAGTCCCTCAAGGTGTGTGTAAGGGCCCGTACATTACACACACCGTCTAATTATTGGGCTCAAAGAGTCGAACTTGAGACCAATGGGGGGGAAAACCACTACTTAAGCCAACTTTGCTACCCATCATGAGCTTATTCTTTCCATTCTTAATAGGAATTGGTAGTAAGAATAATTAAAATGTATTTTGATGTTGTCTCTAAAATTTGATCATATTTCTCCATGTCCATGAAAGATGATGATGTAATAATAAAATCAAGTATATTCTAAATCAAGAGTAAAGGTGATAAACCAAGATCAAGTGGTAATTGATGCTAAAAAATATTCAAAGATAAATATGATTGGTTAATAGATATGATGGGGGTATAATTAAAAGGAGAGATAACCCCTCAAATCATCCTCCAAATCTTAAATGTGAGACTCCACAAACAATTATAAAAAACTATCAAGTAATTATCCCATTATATTGAATCTAAAAGACTATGAGTTACCTATTAAAATACATCATCGAGTGCAATCAGAAAATATGATGCAAGATCATCTAGGAATGGAATATATGGATATCCATAGATCTCCCAAAATTTTGTTCGAAGTTTGTAGTGACTTGGAGAGTTTTGTGGGTCCCCAATCATCTCCCAAAATATATTAGAACCAATGGTTGTACCAATAAATCTGATGATATGAATGTTTTATTACCCTAAAATGATTTCTTCCAAGGTGTATCTAGATCAAAGATGATTCCATTAAGAGGAGGCAAAATATTGAACCACCAGTTTTATGTCAGGGTACCTTTTTTGCCAAGATTCATAATTGTCCTTGGTAAGAATGACTATGGAAGGATGAGTTTCATAACCCATGATTAATATAATGAAATATTTATCAAATGATAAAATTGAAGATTAATAACTATTATATGGTTGAAACAAAGTGATTTGATCAAATCAAAACTTTCCCAAGTGTCAACATATCCAAGTAATCCTCTAGAATAAAAATATTGATAAATCTAAGTAAAATATACCTAGGGGTAAATCTAGAAAAAGTGCATAGATGGCAATGGTGCAAGTATCACCAAAATCAAAGCTCTAGGCCAAAAGTTATGAGATTTGGAGAAAAAAATGAAGATATAATCTCAATCAACATTTGCCTACACTAGCAAAAAACTCTAGAAAAATGGCCTCCACCACTATGAAGTTATTAAAACCAAGCTTCCATCAATATCTCATTTACAAAATTTTGACACATGAGCACCCCTATGACCTTACTATTGTGAAATTTAAGAAATAAGGGTAGTTCCCCATGGGTGGTAAATGAGATAAGTGGCAATGGTGATAATTGGCATGCCACATGCTACCATTGCAATATTAAGTTCATCACTCTATAATATTGCCATAAATTTGACCAAGGGCTGAAAATTCAAATAAATAAAATTTAATAATTTTTTTAGTAATGTAAAATTTGATTTGTACCTTGCACAACAACAAATGATGCCTAAAATGGGTTGTTACACCAAACTTATGCTGCAGATCTGACATAGAAAAATAATATTTCATAGAATATGTTCTTATTATCATAGATCCTTGATGATTCGATTGATTGTTAGATCTATATGGTACATATCCATA
Source organism: Cryptomeria japonica (assembly GCF_030272615.1). Taxonomy (NCBI): domain Eukaryota; kingdom Viridiplantae; phylum Streptophyta; class Pinopsida; order Cupressales; family Cupressaceae; genus Cryptomeria; species Cryptomeria japonica. The sequence continues at coordinate 148,584,729 of NC_081406.1, read as the reverse complement.
TAAAGTACAGATTCCATACACATGTACGGACAAATTTTACAAATATTCCCTTAAACCCTAAAAAATGATAAAAATCTGTTGTATCCAAAATATAGAGTATAATATATGAAAAGAGGGGTTTGGGGGCCTTATGGGCTTAATGGTGAGATTTTTTATCCCAAAGTGTACCCAAATAAATCTCCTACCTAGGTTTACATATATAAAATTTTGATACCATGTTAGAGTCACTAATGGACTCAATCTTCCAAGATTATCTAAAAACCCAAAACATTCCTTTCACAAGAGAGCTTCAAGAGTAAACTATTTTCTAATTATTGTGCATTTATATTACATGGATGCAAAATGTAAATATGATAACTTTCTTATAAAGTCATGGTTGAGAGATAGGACTAGACGAGATTATGTTGGTACTGTACATATGATGACTTGCTTATAAGTGTCTTAATCCTATGCAATGTTGGTACTGCATTCTAAAACAAAGCATATATCAATCAAGTATCATTTCTTGGGGGAGAAAGTCAGTGATGAAGAAGTCAAATTGGAGTATGTATCTACAAAGGATCAAATTGTAGATATCTTTACTAATCCTTTGCCTATAGATACATTTGTATACCTGACACATAAGTTAGTGGTTTCTACCCCTCCTGATGAGAACTAGATGCATTGAGATGCATCAATACGGTAGAATTTATAGTCTTATCTTCTTATCTGGATTGATGAGTGGGTGTTTCTACTCAACCAAAGTAGTCAGTCTATGGTTTAGATGTTTAGATTTGTGACTCTGTTCTAAGGGAGAGAGATTATCTGGTAAAGGGGGGGAGAATAATGATTTGTATGTCGCTTTGGCATTATTTTCAAAGGGGAAGAGAATCGTGTGAAAAACAACCTTATCTTGGAAGCCTTGCGTGCATGATCTTAGGGGGAGATTGTTGGTGTTGTTTCTTTCTTTGCATTTATTTTTTTCACATCTATATGTTGCCATCAATGTCAAAGGGGGAGATTGTTGGACATTGTTGCTGCTAGGATATGATGTTGTCATTGATATCAATATATTCCTATTTTCTGGTGATTGCTGAGAGTTGATCTGGTTGGTTTATCTATTTGATATATTGAATCAAGTATGTATTGGTTTCATGATGCTATGTGGTGATCTGACTGAGTTATGGATTTCGGTATGAGGATTGGTTTTTTAGTGTTCAGTGTTGCAGTGTTATGGTGTTTGATCTGATGTGCTCCGGAATGATTATATCTTGAGTTGCAACTTTGGGAGAGTGTTTGGGATGTTCATGTATATCTACAATTAAGATGGTTTGTGATTTTGTGATCCAAAGGTTATCTTTCTAGTCCTAGTTGTTGTTATTGAAATGTTCTTGAGTCTCAATGTGTTGATCGATGAAGATTTATTTAAGTGGTGTTGGTGCAACTATTGCGGACGGTTCTAACATTATTGTTGGTGTTTCCTAATTGTGTTCTATTTGTTTTGTTGGTTTGTATTGATTATTTTGCATGTTATTGTGGATCTTATGGGTCCAGTGATGTTCTTCGCGTGTTCATGTATATCTACAATTCAGATGGTTCATGATTTGGTGCTCCATAAGTTATCTTTCTAGTCCCAGTTATTGTTGTTGAAATGTTCTTGAGTATCAACATGTTGATCGATGAAGATTTGTTTAAGTGGTGTTGGTGCAGCTATTGTAGATGGTTCTAATATGCTTGTTGGTGTTTCCTAATTGTGTTCTATTTGTTTTGTTGGTCCGCATTGATTATTGTGAGCGTTATTGTGGATCTTATGGGTCTGGTGATGTTCTTCACGTGTTATGTGACAATTTTGGTGGTGTAGCATGTTGCATATGATCTTGACGATATTTTTGGTGGTGTTGTGTGTTCGAGGATTTTATTTTGGTCCATGTTATGTCGGGAATGACATTGTATTGGTCTGGTGGTTGATTTATGTATCATGTAATGTAATTTTGCAATTAGGTCTGAGGGTTGAGTCGACCTTGTAGTCAAGGTTGATGATTTCTATAAATAGGTGCCATATTCATGTAATTTGGATATGGATGGTTGTTAGAGGTTGTGTCTGCATTATTAGAGAGTGATGTATGTGCGAACAAGCGAGTTTATCATCCAGTGTGAAGTGTTGAGCAGAGAGTGTTGCAGGGAAAACAAATGTGCTTAACTGGAACTGCCATCAAGCATTTAGAGATGTTATTCCTTCAGTTCATCTAAACCAGATTGTTGTCCAAATGTTATTGTAAGGTAGTAAAGCTTCCTTGAGGGTTTTAGCCTTTTGGGTTATCGTATTTTGAGCAGTGAGCTCTAGGAAGTGATTATGAATGCATGTGCATTCCCCATTGTAATATTTTCACATACTACTGCAGAGTATCATCTTATTGTGGGTAGGTTCCCATCGTGGTTTTTTCCTTAACCTAGTTTTCCACGCCAAAATCTTGGTGTTGTGTGTGTTGTTGTTATTGTGTTTATCTTGCACTTGCTATAGTTTATCTGATATGAAATTGTGCTTAATTTTTTTAATCCTATGAAAACTGATTCACCCCCCCCCCTTCCTCTCAGTTTTCCTTCATTGTTGTTGCCAATAGTCACATGACACCTAAATACTTCTATAAATATTCCTAACTTCCTAAGTAAACTTAATATGTGAACATGTGTGAAAAAAGGTCCTAAGTAATGTCTAGCTAGATAATATGTCTTGTTCACACTACATAGGGATAAATAAAATTGGTAAAACCCCTATTCACACCAACATTAGATCATTTAAAGTATCAAAATTTAATTATTTAAATTAACTTATTTTTGTTATATTCTCTAAAAATTGTATTAAAGGTGGATTTTTTCATCCCTTCATCAAGGTTTGATCTTTTCTTTATACTAGTATAATTTGTCTATGACCCTCATCATTATCCCAAATTTTGATTTTTTATCTTCCCTATTCTTGGAAAAAGTTAAAAAAAAACTATTTAATTGACAATGTGTCATGCCTACATTTGAGGGGACATGAACCATGAATTATGATCCTTTACCTTCCACCCTTGCTTCCAAGGGTAAGAAGGTAATTTATAACCCTACAAATGTTGAGATAGGCACTACAAAATATGATCTCTTAATTTACACCCTTACTTCTAAAGGTTTTAACGGTAATAACATGTACAATTTCCTCTAATCATATATTAGTTTCACTTAAGGAGAATGACAATGAGTTAGGTTTCATTCTAATTCCAGCAATAAGAAGATCAATATTAGGTCCAACATTGCTAAAGTTAATCTTGAAACTAGCTTTCTCAATGTTACCCCTAAAGACAATTTTGAGGAAATGAATGCTCTTACTATTATTGGGGGGAGAATATATTCACATCTAGCTAAGGATTTTACTATTCCTAGTAAGGAGACCTTTTCCAAGTAATGAGGTTTTTGATGCTACTAAAGTGATTGATAAATATATTCACTTTGTTTCCAACTCTATCAAAGATATGAGGTCTATGGAGGAAGATATCCAATATCTTCAAAAGGACATTGAAGACTCTTTGTCCCTTTCTCTTATTAGGGTCCATGATGACGTGGATAATAATGGTGAAGAAAAGAAGGTAAAAGGTATGGGAAAAACTTTAGATACTTACTATGTTGAGATTGTTAATCTTTGAATGGGAGTTCATAAATTGGAAGAGTTGTAGGGAAGGAGCCAGGGTTGGTCCATATGACACTATGAAAATGTATCAAAATAAACTAGTGAATGTTGAAAGTAATGAATGCGCTTTTTAGAAATTTTGACATGATTATGAGAAAGGTTATGTCTGGTATCCTCACTTTTCAATATAAATTGAACAAGTCTATAAATTAAAAGGATGAATTTTTCAAGCCATCCAAGAAAAAAATAAAAAAGACTAGTTCTTGGTGTGACAAACTAGGATAATACCTTGAGGGCTATGAGCTACAACTAGTATTTTTGTAGTTGTTAAGTATTTCTTTTGTTGTTGTTCTTTTGTTATTCTTTATTGGCTATGTAGTTTAGTTTAGTTTCCAGATAGTTCTTTTTGTATGGGTGGTTCAGTCTTTAGTTCTATGTTGTTTTGATGAGCTTTGCTACTATGTAAGGACCAAGTCATTTTCCCATCTTATCTTAATAAAAAAATAAAATCATAAAAGTTAAAATCTAAGGAGACACCGAATGACTCCTCTATAATATTTTCATTTGTCAAGGATTTAATATATTTCTCACAAATGCAGCCCATGTGTTCACACCATAACATAATCTTTTTGGTATGTAGCTTTCTCTCTAAAATAATATAATGATTAGGAACCTAAATCACACATTAAGGTTTTTAAATCCCCTTTTTGGTAAATAGTAATTCTATAGGTGTAATGTTACTACATGTTTTGATGTTGCAAATGTAAATTTTATGTCACTTTACAAAAAGTACCACTAAACCTATAGGTATAGAACTGTTGAGAGTCCAACCTTGTAGGCACCTTTAAACTATCACACTTCAGCTAGCATCAAAATAAAAATATTTCCAATTCAAGCACCCTTTACAAGAACCACAACTACACAAACCATCTTGCACTCATACTTGCATACGACTAGCTACACACCCACATTGCTAATGTAATCTTCACTCTATCATGTAAAATAATATTGAGAAAGGATTTACGACTAAGGTAGATCCATCATTAAATCTCTCATAGTAAAAATTAAAAAAACTTTTTTTGGAGTCATGTAGAAAGAATCACCAAATTCTATCATCCATGAATCCTCACATGCATGTGTAGCTAATACTACAACAAACAAAATTTCAACATCATTCAAATAAGCTATTAAATACGAATCATTCTTATCTTTATTCTTCTCCTTGTTGCTCTTTTATATGTAGTCTTTATTACCATAGTTTCAACTTTTAGCATTCAATTTATTAGGAGACTTAGATATTCCTCTAGAATTGGGTCTTCCTTTGCCTATCTTCTTGTTATTTCTCTTGAATTTATTATTTCAACTTCCTTTGCCACTAATGAATACATGAAGGAAACCAAATTTTGGTATCAACATTTCTTAGAGTAGAGCACCCAACACTTCTTCAAGTGTAATCTCAATGGTAGTACTATTGATTGCCACCATTGGGTTATCCCATGATTCTAGTAAATAATAAAAAAAGTGACTAGTACACTAATCCTCCTCATCCATGTGCATGATTATATATTATAGCTATATCATAATGATTTTCAATACATTCAATTTCTCTACAAGTAAGTCCTCATCACTCATGCACAAAGGGTAAATATTCTTCTATTAATTAATTAATTTATTAGGGATTTGGCCTTTAACAAGTTTGCCTTCTTATATAGGTTCTCTATGGTGGTTTCTAAAAGGAAAGGATTCTGAAAGGTGTAGGATCTAATTCCTACACTAATCTAAGAGGGGTGGTATATGCTAAAACATATTGATCAATAGTAATAAGAAAATATACACAAGATCAATAGTTAATAATATGACGATATATGAAATAGCCTTTCAGAAGAATAAATGAAACTCTAAAGTAACTCGATGTATTATTAAATGATCAATAGTTACAACATATTTATAGAATATAAGCCTTTATATGAGTATCACCAACATATTATTCTAGAGAAATTATAGAAACATAGTAGTTGTAAAGTGGAAAATTGGGAATCTTAACCCATTTTCCACTTGAAAGAAGAGGTGGGAACATTACTAAGGTTCAATTTTCACTTGGGGAGGCATTACATTCAAAAGAGAGGGACAAATATACTAGATCCAATCCTAAATGACGCAAGGATTGAATACTAAGTAGATTGGTTGTGATTGAAATGCAATTGACCCTCTTTTGTAAGTTGTCAAGTTGAATTAAGGCTAAATGTTGAAAATGAAGACAAAGTATGAGAGAAAGACGAGCTACATATTTGTGATTCAGTTGTGCACTTGTATCTGAGAAGTTTGAGATGATTCGGAGATGCTTTGTAAAATCCAGAAAAAGTTGTAGGGACCGTGTGTCCAGATAGGGGCACCCACCTATCGGGTCTCCAAAATTTCCGCACATCGAAAAGGGTTTTTTTTGTCTTTGAAAATAAAGCTTAATTCCAGAAGTACAACTGTATACCTGTTTCCTGCACACAAAGAAAGGGAAATGTGTTGGGAATAGGGGTTTGTCTTAAGATCAAACCTCGGTTTTGGAATTAACCAAGTGGTTGAAGTAATGCAAATGAAATGACTGAAAGTAGAAATCCTCCGCTTTGAGGGGATGTTGAGTTGATTAAAAATGAAATGCTTATACCTCCTTGTGAAGTTTTTCTTGCCTCAACATGGAATTAGAGTTTCATGAAGTAGAATGTTGATCTCCTCTTCAATGCTTGAAATCTTGTCTCTATCACAACTCCAAAGCTTGAAGGAAGACTGAAAATACTCAATTTCTCTTGAATGCCTGATCTCTTGAATTTCCAGATGCTTGATTGAATTTTATGATCAAATGAGAGGAGAAATCCCACTTATAAACATGCCAGTGGGACTTAATTGATTGATTTTTTGACTTGGTCTGACAAAGGGGGGATTTTCCCACTCCAATTTGAGATGAGCCAAAGGGATGGACCCCAAGATAGGTCCCAAATAAGGGATCCCAGGGCGCCACGCCCTGGTCCTACCCTATTTTGAGGCATGATCAAGGTGCACGCAGAATACTATGTTGAATTGCAATGTATTTTTGATGTGCATGAGCATATTCAGGTCTCCGATCAGGCTGAGGGGCACAAACACTAAGACGAAGACCCAAATGCATTCAAAAATTGTAAGGGGTGCAATTTTAGGACGTTACATTTATCCCCCACTTTAGCGAGAGTATGAGATTATGTAAATACTGCCAGTAAAGTACAAGGATTTCAGATTTAAAGACTTTCACCACATCAAGGAGGCAAGATTCACCAAGCTCCAAGTGGACTTTAGGATCTTATGACTTCAATGATAAGGTAAAAGGGAATATCAAGAGAGAAAGAGAGTTTCATGATTACAACTAGTAAGGTTCTCTTACTATGAGTCATGAAAAGAAGCACCAAAAATTATAAAGTAAAGACAAAGTTTGATAAGTAACTTTAAGTATCAAAAGAGAGAATCATGAGTAGAGTGTATATCCCCACGTTAAAGTGATTGCGTAAGACTTATCGAGAGCAATTTATTTAAGGTACGATAAACCTAAAGAAGAAAAGCACGCTATCACAATAATTTAGCCCCCGAGAGAGGACAAATCAAAGGATAATGAACATAAAGCACAAATCACGAGGTTGTTTCACCTAACTTTGGAGTCACTATGCTTTTTATGATAACTCATGTATATCATGTATATATATGCATAGAATCGTCCTCATCCCCCAAAGAGAGGAAGCCATCGTGGAAGAACGGAACACATGTATCTTTTGCATCAACATGGAAGAGACTAAAAGAGATCTCAACACTTTGCATCATCCTCAAGTAAATAACACCAGGGACAACAAATAGAAGAATAGAGAGAACAAATAGAAGAATGTCACAAAAAAGCAAGAGAGGAGAGAGAAAGGATCTACAGTGCTAATCAAGCTAATCAAGCACGTCATACTCCCCTCAAAAGGTGGACAACACACAAGAGGAGCCACGTCTAGCATAGTAGATGGAGCTATCACAAGTTCCATACAAGGACCGTGCTCTAATGATAAGTCACTTTGTTCGTTACTAGGAGCTAGGATTAATGTTTTTGAAAATTTTACGAATGTCATTGTCAACGTCAACATATCCATATTCATCATCAGAAATATTAAGATTAACATTTTCATCATTAAAAATATTTTCACCTATTTCTTCATTAAGAATAATAATAATAGGAGCTCTAATAGGAATAGAATTTGAACCATCATTTGTCTTAAGCATTTTGTGTCTTGGAGAATTAGGTTGAACATTATGTTTAGGAGAAAATGAGATCATGTCAACAGTTGGTATTTTGGGAGAAGAAATAATTTGGAAAGAAACTTCATGAGCTCTAGCACGACATGTTCATCGATATTCTCTCACACAACGGTTTCTTCTAGTCTGGGTTGAAGGTTGAGGAGGTTTAGGTTCATTAGATATAGGCTTCATCTCTTCTTTTAAGGAAGGATGAATGGGTTGGGTTCTTTTAGGTTGGACAATAGGAGAGGTCGATCACTTGTCTTTATAAGATAAAGGAGGAGGAACCACACCATATAAAGGAGGGATAGGAGGTGTAGGAAGGAGACTGGGTCCATCATAAGTAGGGATATGTCTAGCCTTAGGATGATAGTTTGTTTTTTATGAGGAAGAGATTTTCTACCTTTAGGAGGAAGAGGAGACTCATCCATAGGACAAGGAATGGATTCTTCTTTAGGAAGAGGAATATCTCTTTTTTTGGGCGAAAGGATACTCTTCTCTTTAGGAGAAGGAATAGATGCCTCCTTGGGAAAAATATTATTTCTTTCCTTAGGAGGAAGAACAATCTTATCCTCAAGAAGGGGTATATGGTCATCAAGAGGAATTCTAAGTGTTGGATTTCTAGGTTTACTCAAGGATAAAATCATTTCATTTTTCCAGTTTTGATATGATCTAAAAAGAGCATCACTTCTAGGTTCAAAAGGCTTGAATTATTTGGACCAAAAATATTCAAGACAAACAACTCCACACCTCAGTGTAGGTTGAAATATGTTATGATTAACAATTATGATTTTATCATTATGAGGAAATTTCAAACACTTGTGAATAGTAGAAGCGACCACTTTCATGGAAGAGAGCCAAGGATGTCCCAAATTCACATGAAATTGATTAGATGTAGGAATTATAGCAAATTGAATGTCTAATCATTTAGTGCCAACATCAATGGGAAGCGTTATAGAACCAATAGAAGGACAAGAGAAGCCATCAAAAACTTTAATTATCACATCAGTATCATCATATATCACTTGATGCAATTAAAAAGTACAAAGAAATTCTTCAGTTATCTCATTAACCATGCAAGCAGGATCAATAAGGACTCCTCTAGCGGGTATACCTTTGATTTTTTCACTTATGTATAATGGGCCATCGAGTGCTTTAATGGTCTCACTAGGATAAAATTTTATGCATAAATCCTTAGGAGGTTCTTGTTGATCTACAAGGTTTGTCACATTATTAGATTTTATCATCACATCATTGGGAGAGAAAACAAGATGACCAGTTTCAATCACATTAGTGGAATAGGATGGTAAGGGATCAATGGAAATTTGAAGGTTCTGATTAAAAGGAGCTACATATTTGTTTCCTTTATCATTCACACCTACCACAGATATAGTATTGTTATCAATCAATTCTTGAATCTTACTTCTCAATGAAAAACATTTTTCAATATCATGACCACGCTGATGATGATATTGACAAAAAGATTTAGTATCAAAATAAGGGGAAGTTGTTTTAGATGGATCAATTGGTTTTATTTGGGTAAGTTTTAACACATTATTTTGTATTAACTGAGACATAATGCTATGCAAAGGTTCATTCAAAGGAGTAAACTCTTTTTTTCTTATAAAGAATTTAGACAAATGAGGCACACTTGTAGTGGTTGCTACTTGAATGTTGTTGTTGTTGTCATTATATTTGATGAGTCCTTTGTTTGGTTTTAACTTCAAAAATAGTTGTTGAGAATCATCACCCTTATCACTTAGAGCCATGGAAGAATATGATTGTCCCAATTGACTTATAGTCAGTTGATAATTGTGAAATATTGTGCACAACTACAGAAAGGAAGTAAACTCAGTTAAAAGAAGTTTATCCCTAATGTCTTTTTGTAAATTAGAAATGAAAATATTTTGAATGTCTTGATAAAGCACATGAAAATAAATATGAGAATACAAATACTTATATCTACCAATAAAATCAGTCACTTTTCTTTAACTCCTTGTTTACAATGCATTAAATCAGTCAAAGTAACTTTAGGACCAATGTTATTATAAAATTGTTGAATAAAAGCATTAGCTAGTTGTTGAAAATAAGTAATAGAATAAGGAGGCAAAGAACAATACCATTGCAAAGCTCTATCCCTTAATGTTCTAGTAAACAATTTTGCTAACAACCTTTGATCATGCACAAAGTCACTACACAAAGTTTGGAATATTTTAACAAGAGTTAAGGGATGACCTTTTCCATTATAAAGTTCCAATTGAGGGACTTCTACATGTTTAGGAAGGACGAATCTAACAATGTCGTGGGATAATGGGATCGCTACATCAAGTGTGGGCATATTATACTTGGATTGATTCATAGAAGCTATTTGTTGTTGTAAGGAAGATATTGTTTGGGCAAGACTATTGATTGTAGCTTTGGTAGAAGGATTGAAATGAGACATGTTGGACTGAGGGGGTGGATTAATATTGTTGAATGAAGGAATATATTGAGAATTAGGAGGTGGAACACTATGATAAGGGGTAATGGAGAAGATTGGGTAGCACATGGAAGACTCATGACAGGAATGAAGGAAATATGATTGAAGGAGTTTCCCCCTTGACTAACATTATAGGTGGTGAATGTGGTTGAGTAACAAGAGAAACACTCATGGTAGGAGAAATGATATAAGAGGTATAGCCCCCATGACTAACATTTGTAGGTATGACATTTTGGGTAGAAGTAGTCATGGTGTTTGATGTGAAGGTAGGAACACTAGTCATGGAAGTTGTCAAAGGAATAGAATGATTAACTTGGTTGTGTATAACCTAGGTTTTCAACACAACTCTTCATAGGCATGATATTAGAATCAACAATATGAGCAATACCACGTAAGATATCAACACCATGTTTATCACTTTGAATCATTCTTTTTAGTCCTTCAATCAATGGGAGACCTTCACTTTTCGGGTATTCTTGACTCATCCATTGTTGAAGATTACCAAATTGATTGTCAATCTTTTCCAATTGATCAATGGATACCCTAGTTAGTGATTCCTCCTCATTGTAAGAATTATCATGAGGATAAACAAGAATATATGAAGGATGGGAAGAAGCAACAATATCCTCATTGAAAAAGCTAGCCAAATTTAGGCTTCATTTCCTTGGTAATTAAACCTTGGGTAGCCTTAATTCTACAACTTGTTCTAACGGGGATACTATAGGTAGGACTAATAGTAGTAAAACTCATGCACTAGGGAAAATAAATTGGAAAGAACAATACAATCTTCTAGGAATTTTGAATTTAAAATTAGGGCTTTGCCTAAATAACCTCTTAAGTTTAAAAGTTTGAAAGGAGAGAAAATCAAAATTAAAATTAGGGTTGTCCAAATTTAATCTCTTAATTAAAATTTTGAGATTTTGGAATGTTGAAATATTGAAGAAATCAATTTAATTTTAAAAATTAGGGTATGTGTAGTGTGTTAAAGTTGTGAAATACAAATTCACAAAACCCAGTAAACACATGTATGCAAATAACCTGTCACTACAATGGAAGATTCAAAAAACACAAAGATTGATTTGAAACCCTAGAGCAAAAGAATGCAATAATAATAATCAGATTGGTTGGGAATACAAAGGGATCAATCCTTATAAAAGGAGTTCAAACCTAAAAGGAAAAACCCTAAAAAGCAATTATTAATTAATAATAAATTAATTATTAATATTTCTAAGTTTAGCTTCCTAAATTTAGCTTAATTGAAATAGAAAAAATTAACTTAATTATTAAATCAATATGATTTAATTAATTAATTAAACTAATGCCTTTTACTCTAACACCCCCCCTTAAGATGAAGTTAAGGAGAAGCTAAAAAAACTAAGAACTAGATGCTAGAAAGCTAACAATGGGTCCCGACAACAAGGTTTGATGAGGTACCCAAGTACAATGAAATATTTGTAAAGTGGAGAAAAGGGAGAAAATCCCATGGGAACAAAACTCCTCTCCAAGAAGAGATGAAAGCTCAAGTGAAGGACTAAGAAGCCTCCAAACAAGAACGTTCCAAAAGATAGGAACAAAAGATGAGCATGAAGAATCATTGAAGCATGAAAAAGTTGCAAACTCTATCATAGGTAGACTGCTATGATGCTGAAATAAGAACCTCCTCTAAAAAAAAGATGATCGGGATCTAGAAGACATGAATCTGCATGAGTGCCCTCAATGGCACTACTCGAATCCAAATCAGATGGCAAACACAGGCAAAACATCTCGAACCCGAAGATACAGATGGCACAAGTACCAATAGCCCGAAGAACTGATCAAATGAAACAATGGAAGGTCGCCTCCAGAAATAGGAATGCAAGAGTGTCCATATGGTAAGTATTCCATCTCACTAAAATGCATGGGTAACCAGCCGCTGCATCTGCCTAGTACATAGGAAAAAAATAGAGTACATATCTCACTTCAATGCAAAACCAAGGAAGCATCAACACCAATAGTAGAAAACCCCCCCATAATGCTGACAAGGGAGATGTATGATAGGTATACTCTATCTGAAAACCTTAATGTAGTGTATGAAAAAGAACCAAGAACATCTCACCATGCAGACATGAAAGTACAAGCAAATACAAAGGGTGTGCAAACCAAGGCACACACACATGAGAAAGGTATGAAGGAAAACAAAGGAAAACATCAAACCCCCATAGCACTTTATATCATAGTGCGAGTACAATAAGGCACAAAACTGATGTACAAGATCCCATAATACATGTGCAATACAAAGGCACTTTATCTCAATGCGATTACAAAATCATAAGTGCTTATAATCAAAGCTCAAAATGTCAAAAAAGCACATAAGACTAGAAATACATGAAGAACAACCAAAAAAAATTCATCCCACCCAAACGAGAAGTTTCCACGAGCTCATATGTCCAAGTAATTCACCAGTGTGAAAACATAAAAAATTGAATAAAATGTACTTGGAGTAAAATATCTAGAAAATGTGCATGGATGGTTGTGAAGAGATCTAAAACAATGTCCCAAAACCATTGGAATCGTGAAAAGTTATGAGCTCGGGACTGAAAATAGCACCTTTGACTTCAAATGGTTGTAGAATGTACCAACAACAAAAATAAGTGATGAAACTCACAAATCTAGAAAGTAGATGAAACCAAATTTCTGACAATATCTTGTTTGCCAAAAAATAATATTGTATGCCCAAGTTATGGCCAAAAGAAAAGAAAAGAAAACACCTCTTTTAGGGCACAAAGAGGATCAAAAGAGGGCCATGTAGCAGCCCGTACTGCTGACATCAACAAAATATTCACAGAGTATTCTCCATCTTCCTAAAAACGTACCTTTGCCTATAAAATCCACCAGAAAAACTTCGCTGATACTGACGACCGGCAAAAAAGTCGGGCCCAGAAAAAGTTGACAAAATATAGGAGGCGACGAAGCATGACTGCTACCAGAGCGATGCCTCTAGTGGCTAGAAAAAGAAACCGACGGGGCGTGAAAATGGTCATCGAGTTCTACTACCGATGATGGCCTGGGTGAGGGTGGTAGCTTCAACCCTAATGAAGGTCAGATGATTGCAGTCTGTACAGACTGCAGTAGGGGGTACACCCCCCTTAAAAAATTATATAAAAAAAAATTACATAAAAGTTTTTTGATTTGCTTTTTTTAATAATTTTTTTTGGAAAAAATTAACAAAACCACCAAAAAATAAAATACTAGAATTTTTTTTCGATGTGCGTGCATAGGAGGTAGTATGATCGTATGGCCGTATAGGAAGAAAAAATTGCCTTAGAGCTCAACGATGCCCAAAGTAGTCAAATTATATATCAAAATTTGTGGAATCAGCCTCCTGAAACCAACTGAGAGGTCCTTTTGGGCCCAAATTGGTCCGAAAAATAGGTGCCCCCTGGATAAAAAAAAAAAAAAGATGAATCTTCAAACACTCACAGATCTGGCCCCGTGAATCAAAAATTGACAAATAAAAGGTCAATCTTGACTATTTAACATGTGTCAGATTCAATGATGAGGTCCAAATCAACCCAAATTGCAAAAAAGACCTGCTATAGTTATAATCTCCCAATCTGAAGAACAGGAAAGCCTCAAGTCTGAAGCTCTGATACCATGTTAAAGTTGTGAAATACAACCTCATAGAACCCAACAAACACTTGTATGCAAATAACCTGTCACAACAATGGAAGATTCACAAAACACAAAGATTACTTTGAAAACCTAGAGTAAAAGAATGCAATAATAATAATCAGATTGGTTGGGAATACAAAGGGATCAATCCTTATAAAAAGAGATCAAACCTAAAAGAAAAAACCCTAAAAAGCAATTAATAATTAATAATGTATTAATTATTAGTATTCCTAAGTTTATCTTCCTATGAAGAATATCCTTAAGGACTTGATTAACCCTCTCCATTTGTTCATCAGTCTCGAGGTGATATACATAATTGAAATTAAGCTGGCCACCCAATGCATGTTGTAGAGAAGTCCAAAATGTTGAAGTAAATAGTACGTCGTGATATGAAATGATCCTGCAAAGTATCCCATGCAAGTGCACAATATCCACCATAAATGCATGTCCTACCGAAGAAAGAATATATAAAGATTTGATAGGGAAGAAGTGAGCCACCTTGGACAACTTGTCCACTATAACCATAGGAGCATCATGGGGATGCAAAGACATAGGCAACCCCACTATAAAATAAATAAATATGTTTCCCTATTTCACTTGGGGATGGGATGTGGCTACAAAAGACCCGTGGGATGTCAATGTTTTTCCTTCAACCTTTGACACTCTAAGCACTTGGACACAAACTCTGCAATATCATGCCTCACCCCTATCAAATGGTATAATTATGTAAGGTCGACATACATCTTCTTGACGTCAAGATGTGCCAAATAGGACGATCTACCTCTGACAAAATCAAAGAATAAATACCACCTAAAATAGGAATGTAAATATGACCAAGATGACACATAAGTCCGTCTAACTCCAAACAGTAACCTAAAAAATATCCCTCAAGGTATCTCCTAGACTCAATATCCTCTCTCACCTCCTAATAGAAGGTATCACTAGGAACTGCCTCAAGGATACAACTTTGCAAATTTCTATACCAAGAGTAGACACAAAAATCATATGCCTCCCACTCAAGGCATTCACAACAATGTTCTCCTTACTTTAGATGTAGTGAAAATCAAAATAGTACTCACAAAAAAACTCCATATAGTGACATTGCCTAGCGATAAGGTTTGGCTAATTAAATATTAACCGCAAGCTACAATGATCACTATGCAACTCAGCCAATGACCTAAGAGAAAGTACCTTCAACACACAAGTGAATGCACAAATTATACTAACTCTAATTCATGGGTGGGGTAGTTCATCCCACGATCCTTAAGCTTACGAGACTCATATGAAATCACCCATCCATCCTACATAATAAATACCCCAAAAACCTCCAATGAAGCATCAATGCAAACAACAAAATCTCCTACTAGATTTGGCACTACCTAGATAAGTTCATTAGTCAAGTGTACCTTAAGAGCCTAAAAAGTTACCTTACACTACTACAACCAAACAAACTTATTCTCCCCTTCCTCTAAAGAGAAGTGATAGGATGTTCCAATTTAGAGAAGTCTCTCACAAAATGATGGTAATAACTCTCCAAACCCATAAAACTACAAACCTACAAGACATTAGTCAGCATTGACCAATCCACAATAGCCTAAATCTTAGATAGATCTACTAATACACCCTCTCTAGAGATGACATGGACCAAATATCTCACCTTGGTCTAGAAGAACTCACACCTAACCAAATTTCCATAGAGATGATAGTCGTGAAGACACTGCAAAACTTGAAACAAGTGGAACTCATGTTCCTCCATTGTCCTTAAATATAATAAAATATCATCAAGAAACACAAGGACAAATTGATCAAGGTAGGTGTGAAACACTCCTTTCATTAGACTCATAAAGACTAATGGTGCTTTAGTCAACCCAAATATAACAACCACGAACTCATAGTGTCCATAACAAGTGTGAAATGCAGTCTGATGAATGTTGGCATCATGAATATAAAGCTAATGATATCTTGGCTTGACATCAATATTGGAGAACATGTTGGCTCCCTTCATCTGATTGAACAAATCATCAATCTTGAAGAATGGATATTAGTTCTTCACTATCACCTTATTGAACTATCAATGAAGATTATGTTGATACCAGGGCAACAACAATGCAGGAAAACTGAGAGGAGGGGGGGGGGTGAATCAGTTTTCACCAAACTCAACCAAATTAACCTTGACATTAGATCTGATTAAGAATGCCAATAGAAAAGATACACACCACATCAACAACACACATAACACGTGGATTTTTGATGTGGAAAACTCATTTAAGGGAAAAACCATGGTGGGAACCTACCCACAATAAGATGATACTTTGTAGTAGTATGTGTAAATATTACAATGGTGAATGCACATGCATTTAGACACACTACCTAGAGATCGCTGCTAAAAAAAGCAAGGCTACAACCCTAAGGAAGGCTCACTACCTTACAAAGATCGGACAACAATACGGATTACATGAACTGAAAGAATAGCATCTCCTAATGCCTGATTACAGTTCCAGTTAAGCACACTGTTTGCACAACAACTCTTCTCTTCTCTTCTCCACACTTCTGAATGATTGATTCACTTATTCGCACATACAATGACCTCATACAATTCACAGACATTCACAAACATACAACTAACATGATTACATCACCTATTTATACAATTCATCAACCTTACCCTCAAGGTCGGCTCAACACATGAGCTAATTACAAAATTACATCACACGATACATAAATCCATAATCGAACTAACACAATGTCATCAAGGATGTAGCATGGACCCAAATAAAATCCTCTAGCACGCTACACCATTAAGTAATTCACCAAGATCATTTGCAATAGGCTACACCACCGAATATGTCCCATAACACGAAGAATACCACCAGACCAATAAAATCCTCAATAACGCGCACCATGATCAATACAAATCATCAAAATGCATAGAGCATGATCAAAGAACACCGAAAATCAATGTGAATTCCATTGCAATAACTGCAACAACTCTAGATAACAAGATTTATCATTACTACATAATGGGAGCTCCAACTGACAAAATGAAAGATACGCTTGCAAAATTCCAAATCATGAACCATCTGATCATAGGACACACATGAATGTACCAAACACTCTCCAAAATCTGGAACTCGAGATATCATCATTCTGGAGCAACAAGGATCAAATACTACAATTGCAACACAAACCACTGAAAAACAGTCCACATATTGGACCTCATAACATGATCATATCATCACATAGAATCATGAAACTCATGCTGAAACAACTAGAGATAAGTATCTCAAAATTCATTAAACCGTATCAACACATCTACAACAGATCACCAAAACAACTCTTTGCAACAAACCAATTCACTACAACATAGGAATATGTTGACATCAATGACAATAACACATTCCAACAACTCTAATATCCAATAGATTATAGGTGTCCCCCAATGAGAAACACTAGGACAAATGTGGCCTTTAGCCAAAAAATCCTCTAATTGCAAGCATATCTCACTCAACTCTTCAATGGTCATATAATAGGGTGCCCTAGAAATGGGCTCTGCTCCAAGAACAAGACCAATGCAAAAATCTATGTCACACTTAGGCAACATGCCTAGATATAGCTTGAGAACACACCTACAAACTAATGAAGGATAGGGTGATTATCAAGAGATACCGCTCAGCTCTCACAGTCATCAAGATCACTCATTGAGACTGTGAACAACTGACAACCCTGCCACATGCATTGTTTCAACTACATATCCTAGATCATACATAAGGAGATGGATCTTTGGCCATGTACAAGCTCAACTCTCTCTCCCAGATTATCCAAACACTTCACCATCTTGTGTTGGTAATCAATGCAAGTCGGATAATCATTCCACTAATCCATGCCCAAAACAACCTCATAGGACCCCAAAGGAAGAATATGTAGGTTTATGATGGTAGTGAAGGTGCCCAAATCCAACACACAACCACAAACTAGGGAGTCAATGAGAACCTTAGAACCAGTAGCCAAATCAACCTACCAACTATCATCCTACCTCATTAACACAAACCCACAACACTCTATAAGAAATGGGGATATAAAAAAAATTGAAGCACTAGAATCAAATAAAATAAAGATAGGAATCCCATGGAACACACTTGATGTCTCAATCATTGTGCCCTGATACTCATCTTGATGGTTATTAATTGCTGCAAATACCCTATTAGATCTACTTGCATCCACAACTATAGGCTTAGAAGTGTCTTGTCTCTTATGAGGTCCTAAAATTTTTGTGACCACTAAATTGCTATGTGACCATGTTGGTCGCAAGTGGAACATCCTCTGCCACAAAAGATACATCTTATAGAAGGTGTAATATACTAATGGAAGATACCTCTACTATAAATATACTATGCACTCTAAGAAGGTTGACTATGACTAGGCTCCTTGGGTTGACTATGTCCTAATGCTTTGGAAGAACGACATCCTCCAAAACCTTGACCACTCTAAGTACTTTGAAAGGATCTTTGTATCTTCTACTACTGATGGCTTATCCTTAGAGGTACAAAATGTACCCTAAATGATCTTGCAAGTTGAGATCGAGTGTCTTGAGTACCCGATCCTGATAGAGGTGCACTCACAACCTATATTCATGTCTGACCTCCAACCGTCTAGCCAAATTCTCCTCAATCAATCTCACCTTCTCCAAAATGACCTCCAAAGTCTTGGGCCCAAAGATGAGAACACCACCACTGATATGGGCATTAAGGCCCTGAACAAAGTTTTGTACTAGCATAGGCTCATCATTGGAAATCCTAGCATACTACTTAATCTCAAATAAGTGGTGCTCATACTGGTCTATGATCATATCTATGTGAAGTAACTCATGGAACTCATCAACGTGCCTTTGGAAATAATGCTTTGAAAGGAAATGTGCATGAAATCTCTCTAAGACGATCTCCCATGATACCAAGGCAATTCTTAAATGGAGCTTCTACTCCTCCATATGCTACCATGTAGAAGAAAAACCCCTAAGATGCATGATGACACAATGAACCCTAGTAGTACTACCATAAGGATGCATAGCAAAGAAATGATCAAGGTCTATTAACCAAGTCTATACCTTAATACCACTGCAAGAATTGTCAAATGTAGGTGGATGTGACCTAAGTAGGTCTCTCATATGGCTTGAGGGTATAGAATCCTCATCACCACTATACGGGACCTCCTAATTGTGATCTCTCCCATGGTCAACTCTGGAATGACTTAAGCTTCAATAACACTCTCTCATTTGTTGAGATGGGTGATACTCCTCATGCTAAGATACATTTTGTCAAGGCCCCCAATGTGCTATGATCTTCTGGACTAAATTAAGCACCCGAGGACCCTCGAGTCCATCATCCTGACCACCCATTTGATCCTCTACATGTTGGTCTTCCTGATGATCCTCTTGATGAGGATTTAGTCAACTACTTAGACAAGTGCCTCAAGCTCAACTGCAACCACTAAACTTAGGAGGAATCCTTCATAACACAACAATGCACGAGTTAGAGTAAACATAAACATATCTACAAGCCATACTAAGGCAATGAGAATATAATATATATGAATCATATAATACAGTACAATGAATGCATGCAACTCACAGCAAACACAATGAGCACATATACACCAGAGCTCCCAACATTTGATCATAGCTCTAATACCAAATGTAACACCTCACCAAGGAACCCTATAAACAAATCATGCAATTATCATCAATTTGAATACACATAAGGCACATTTCACAATTAAATATTAGATCAAGTTACAATAATATTAAAAATGTCACTAAAATATTCTTTAAAATGATTACAATTTCAGATGTCTGACTATGCACAAACAATCGTTATGGGACTTACACAATTATGCATTAGAAAAACCAGACATTGCCAAAATGGTAATCGGGGTGAGTAAGCACGTGTAATTAGGGAAACCATCCAAATTAGGAATGATAGATAGGGTTGGGTGGCATAATTGGCCAGTATGTTATCTCCTATAACCAATGTCGTGGAAATGGGCACACTCAGACCTATGGAGCTAGGTGGAGTTGATACTCTATACCCACATCAAGAAAAACACAATAAATACATGTACATATATAATGTGATATAACTAAAACACATATATAATCATTCCCCAATTGGGGTTACATAATAACATGGTTAGTAACATAATATGTCATCAAATCAATCATAATATAATCAATGCATCATCATGAAACCACATCAACATCAATATGATCAAAGTATCATCAATATAGTCTATATGTCATCATATAACATCATGTTGTAACATTGTATAATAATCATGCATATATCATCATCATAGAATTTGCATGTACAACCATCTATCAACATCACTAATGATATTTGCTCGATCAAAAGAATATAATTGTAAGTAGGATGCACCATTTGGATGTCAATACAAAAGAATAACATACACACAGTTAAAGTGTATCATATATATAGTCAATATCATATCAAAATAAAACAATGGTAGATTGTAAACATGGGAGGCATTACATTAGGTCAATAATTTTAGTGTCTACATTTCCCCCTCTTTGAAGCAATGTTCAAAGTGAAACTATTTCAAATAAAAGAAAAATACACGCGAAGAAAAAAAAAAGAGAGAAGATCTAAAGATGACGATATGCCCTAGTTAGGTCTAAAAAGGAAAATTAGAAAAGCGAGATGATTGATACCCCCTCAAGAGACGCTTAATGCATAAACTACATGGGTTATCTCTTAGAAGGCGAGAAGATGAAGAAAGAAATGTTAAATGTGATAGTTCGGATACTTAATGTTAAGTACAGATGCCAAACTAATAAGATGAGAGGGGGGGGGGGGGCGGGTGAATCATACAAACTTAATCTTCCATAAAAATATCAGATTCAACCTCGGTAACCTATACATCAGTAATATAACCAAAATTGCTAAACATGCAAACTCAAAAGTAAATAAACATCATAATACTCATAACACCAGATTTAACGTGGAAACCCAAATAGGGAAAAACCACTGTGGGATTTCGAACCCACTAAGAAATATGCTCTTCTAGAGTATGCTCGATTAAAAGCAAATCCTGTTAAAGATTACAAACACATTGCTAGATGTGACCCGGTTAAGGGATTTCCCTCAGATCTCTTAGGATCTTCACCTTGTTAGAAGTGACCTTGTTAAAGGATTTCAAACACTCAATCAGAATGTCACCTTGCTAGAGGGTTTTACAAATAAGACTGTTAAGTCCACTCGGTTAAGAGATTTTCTGTCAATTTACAAAATAACAGTAATAAAAATCTATCTGCAAATTCACATCTAAAATGCTATAGCAGATTCTTATTTGCTCAATACAATATAGACATAGAACTAATCTTGTCCATCTACTGGGCTCTATACTCTATTATTCAAAACAGGTCTTCAAGCTTTCGTGCTCGGTAATCACTATGTAGCATCCCTGTGCATACACTTGCCCGCATACATTGTTTATCAATAGTTCCTTATTTATAAACAATAGATAACCGCTTAATCTCCTTAATCACATTTCCCATGATCAATCATAGCCATCAGATCTTCAAACTTGATCAGGTTTAATGTATCCTTCGATCTGAAAATGTTTTACCCTGCCTAGGAACTTGCATATATTTCTTGGAACTTGTGCTAGGGTATTGTGGTTCAATCTGAGTTGTATATCTTCCTGCAGATTTTCCTTTGCCATAGATTCTTTAACAAACTTCATTCACAGCATACCAATCATTTAATCATAGCCAGCTCATCAACTTCCTTCATTAAATAATGCTTTTATTCATTCAATGCATTATGTTATTACTCGGTTGCAACTCGATAAATACTAAACTTCACTCGGTAGACATTCCACCTTCATTAATTGATAGCAATAACCTTAGGGTTTACCGACTAGGTTCTTTGCTCGGTAACATAGTATAGTATTAACCTTACAACCAATAACATATGTATGATATCAAAACAATCTAAACATCATGATCTCATCATTGTCTAACTCGGTAATAGTTGTCCATTGAATAACTTATTCCTCCCCTTATTCATCATATTCTTTCTGTGTCTTTTACCGACATCTTTATACTCATCAAATCATACTTCTCAAGATATGGCAACATCATACTGAACTAGAAAATCAATTTCTTGACATCAATGACAAAATAATAATATTAAGATAGTAAAACATCCTTAATCAGTTTTATCCATAATCATCAACAACCTTCTCAATATCCTTATTGAAATGCCACAATCTCTCCTTGTTTGTTATAATGCCAAATGCCAACAATCTCCCCCTTTGGCATTGATGGCAAAACCAATTGATTTGACCTAATTGATTTGGATTGCTGCGAGATTCTGAAATGTTGAAATGCTCTCCCCCTGTCATCAGAATTCTCCCCCATACATTACTCTTCTCCTCTTTTCTCTTCAGTCTTGCTTTTCTTCAGTCTTCTCCCCCTTTGACAACAATGCCAAAAAGTAAAGAACTAAAACATAATTTCTTCCGCTGAGAAGTGAATTCCTGCTGTTATGTGTCAATTTAGTCTCGGTCAGAGCATTTTGTCTTCAATTCCTGTTCCCTGTATTGTTTCCTATACACCTTTAGAAAACATCCTAAAGGTGTAAATCAACATCAACTCCTAAAAGATATTCTGTAGAGTCATCGAATTGATGCTTTCATTGAACTTGGTCAGTGAGTAGAAGATAGGGGTAGGACCCCTAACTTACTTCTGAGATACTCAAAAGTGTCCCTTGGCAGTGGCTTGGTGAAGATATCTGCTATTTGTTCCTTTGTGCTAACATACTCCAACACCACTTTCTTCTCTTGAGCTTCTTCTCTAAGATAATGATATTTGATAGAGATGTGCTTTGTCTTAGAGTGCATAACAAGATTCTTTGAAATGTTAATGGCACTAGTATTGTCACAGAATATAGTTACTGGCTCGGTAACTTTCTCATTTATACCTTCCAACAGTTGTTTGATCCATGCTATGTTGGTACAATTCAATGTTGTAGCAACGTATTCAGCTTCTGCTATTGATTATGAAACACATCCTTGTTTCTTGCTAAGCCAACTCACTAGTCTTTCTCCTAAAAAGAAAGCTCCTCCACTTGTGCTTTTCCTGTCATCAATGTTGCTTGCCCAATCAGCATCAGTATAAAATTTTTAATCAAAGTCATTTCCTTTCTGATATACTAAGCCATAATCCTCAGTGCCTTTCAAGTATCTAAAAATTCTCTTGATTACTGTCATGTGTGTTTCCTTAGGATCTACAGAGAATCTTGCAACTATACCTACTGCATGTGTTATATCTGGCCTGCTGTGAACAACATATTGCAACTTTCCAATCATGGATCGGTAAAGTGTCTCATCAACAGATGCAGATTCATCATTCTTTGATAATTTGTAGTTGGTAGTCATAGGAGTACTTACTTGTTTTGAATCCTCCATTCCAAATTTCTTCAAGATTTCCTTTATGTACTTGGATTGAGTAATGAAAATCTCATTTTTCATTTGCAGTATTTGTAAACCTATAAAATACTTTATCTCACTGATTAATGACATCTCAAATTCTTTGCTCATTTCATTTCCAAAGTTCTTGCATAGAGAGTCATTTACACAAAAGATAATATCATCAACAAATATGGCTGAGATCAGTATTCCATTTTCATCATTCTTCATGTACATATTGTTGTTTTCACTTGTCCTTATAAAACCAATCTTGATTAAATAAGAGTGCAATCTTTCATACCATGCTCTAGGTGCTTGTTTCAGACCATATAAAGCTTTGTTCAATTTACATACCTGATCTTTATTCTTGTCTTCAACAAATCCTTTAGGTTGTTCAATAAAAACTTCTTCTTCTAATATACCATTCAGAAATATAGATTTGACATCCATTTGATATACCTTGAAATTTTTGAAAAAAGCATATGCCAACAATGTTCTTACTCCTTCAAGTCTAGCCACAGGTGCAAAAGTTTCACCATAATCAATTCCTTCTTCTTGAGCATAACCTTTGCAAACTGGTCTTGCTTTATTTCGAATGACCTCACCTTTTTCATTCAGCTTGTTTCTGAAAATCCATTTTGTACCGATTACATTTTTGTCCTTCGGTCTTGGGACCAGTGTCCATGTGTCATTCTTCTTGATTTGATCAATCTCTTCTGTCATAGCATTTATCCAATCTTCACTGTTAAATGCCTCTTTCATTATTCTTGGTTCAAATTCAGATATCAGACATGTGTTATGTCTCAGTTTGTTCCTTGTCATCACTGGATCATCCTTATCTCCTATAATCTGACTTGATGCATGATGTCTTTTGACATACTTGGCTAATACAGGCTCGGTAGGCTCTGTATGATCTTCTTCATCACTCGATAACTGAATATTATCTTCATTTCCTTCTGCAGTTTTCTCGGTAAGACTTGTCGGTTGAACATAGACAAATTCATCAAAATCTTCTGGTTCCTTGGAGTTTCCTTCATCATTTCTTTATGCAAATTCATCAATTTTCACATTTGCACTTTCTACTATTTTGTTAGATGATTTGATCAGACATTTAAATGCTTTACTTCTAGAAGAATAACCAAGAAATGTTCCTTCTTCACTTTTATGATCAAACTTGCCATTTCTATCATCTTTGTGTACATAGCATCTACTTCCAAAGATTTTAAAATAACTTACATTAGGTTTCTTGTCATACCAGATTTCATATTGTGTCTTCAAAGTACCTTTCTTCAGTTGTACTCGGTTCAGGGTGTAAACTGTTGTGCTTATTGCTTCTCTCCAAAATGTTTGTGGCACTTTCTTTTCAATCATCAGGGTTTAGGCACAATCCATAATAGATCTATTTCTTCTCTCAACAATTCCATTTTGTTGTGGAGTTCTCGGTGCAGAGACTTGTCTTTTTATACCATGATCATTGCAGAATAAGTTGAACTCATCAGATGTGAACTCTCCTCCTCTATCTAATCTAAGACATTTCAATTGTCTTCCTGTTTCATTTTCAACTCTTGCCTTGTACCATTTAAACATTTGAAAAGCTTCTGATTTTTCTTTTAAAAACATAACTGACATCATCCTTGAATAATCATCCACAAATAATATGAAATATTTATCACCATAATAACTTTGAACTTTCATAGGACCACAAAGATCAGTGTGCACAAGATCTAAAATTCCCTTAGAAGTATAAGACTTACTTGTAAAGCTTGATCTTGTCATTTTACCCATCTGGCATCCTCGACACATAGCATTCTCAGGTTTTTCCAAACTCGGTACACCTCTTACTCAGTGCTTCTTGCTTATTTTGATCAGATTATCAAAATTTACATGACAAAACCTTTTATGCCATAACTAGGTATCATCTATCTTTGCATACAAACATTTATTTCGAGTTGAGTCAAGGTGAAATGTGTTAGCTTTAGTTTGTGTCCTGGTAGCAGCTAACTTTCCATGCTTGTCATGAACTTTGACAATTCCTTTCTGAAATTCTATTCGGTATCTTGTATTGTTTAGTTGTGCTACACTCAACAAATTATATTTCAAACCTTCAACCCAATAAACATCATTGCATCTTACATTGTCAAGAAGTGTTATGGATCCTTTACCTTTTACCGGACATGGTGCATCATTACCAAATCTTACATAGCCTCCATCATAGTCTTCTAACATGACAAACTTGTGTTTATCACCTGTCATGTGATGTGAACATCCACTGTCTATGATCCAAGAATCATTGGTATTTATGTAAGATATTAGGGCTTTTTCTTCATACCTTTCTTCATCTGATCCATCTTTGATAGCCACATAAAGTACTTCCTCTGTATCAGTTTCATCTGATTTATCATCATTGGATTCCTCATCGGCTATTAAGCATGTCTTTCTATCTCTTTTTCTGAAGGCTCGGTGTCCTCTGTAATGATTATCTTTCTGTCTGTCATCTCGGTAATCTCTCTTTTCAGTAGAATCTTTGTCAGGACAATTAGAAGCCATATGTCCTATCTTATCACAATTGAAACATTTCAAAGGTAGTTTTCCTTTATACTTACCTTTGCCTCTCGGTAACCTTCTGGCTAATAGTGCTTCAGACTCTTCTTGCTTTCTGATTTCCTCATACAGTTTGTGTACTTCCTCCATGTTCTTGCGAAATCTTTCACTTGCTCCACTATGATCTCCTTCAGAGTACTTATACTTTCTTTCATTGTAATCATTAGATTCATCAAGATGAAAGGAACTAAATGCAGATTCAACTTTATTTACCGATGACCCACTGTTATCAAAGTTACTTAACTCAAATGCATGTAGCTTACCAATAGTAGCATCTAAAGAGACTGGCATATTGGGTACAGACCTTAATTCATTGATTGTAGAGACTCGGATTGCATAAGCTGGTAGAAGGGTTCTTAACAACTTACTTGTTATATCCTTTTCTTCAATAGTTCCACCTACTCCTTTGATTTGATTGACAATCTCCTTTAGTCTTGTACTGTACTGTGTTATGTTCTCACCTTCATTCATCCTCATAGATTCAAGTTGTCCTTTTAGACTGTCCACTTTTGCTCTTTGAACATGTTCATCACCTCCATACACAAGCACATTGCCTTTGCATCATTGCAGCCTTCTAGATCATTAAACTCTAAATCGGTCAATGCAGATGTTATTTCAGTCATTGCTTGAATATGTTCTTGCTTTGCCTTTATCTCTTCCATTGTCAATGGATAGGTGCTCGGTGTGATGAAATCATTCTCCAGATAATATACAACATATTCTCCAACTCCTGATAGGTGCAGCTTCATCCTTTTCTGCCATGTAGAGAAACTTGACTTGTTCAGCTTTGATGCATCCCTCTTATACATCTTTGGATCTTTGCCTCAAGTGCCTTTAAACTTTTTATTTCGGAGTCCAAAGCTCTGATACCAATTGATAGTTCTGATACTTAATGTTAAGTACATATGCCAAACTAATAAGATGAGAGGGGGGGTGAATCATACAAACTTAATCTTCCATAAAAATATCAGATTCAACCTCGGTAACCTATACATTAGTAATATAACCAAAACTGCTAAACATGCAAACTCAAAAGTAAATAAACATCATAACACATATAACACCGGATTTAACGTGGAAACCCAAATAGGGAAAAACCACTGTGGGATTTTGGACCCAGTAAGAAATATACTCTTCTAGAGTATGCTCGGTTAAAAGCAAATCCTGTTAAAGATTACAAACACATTGCTAGATGTGACCCGGTTAAGGGATTTCCCTCAGATCTCTTAGGATCTTCACCTTGTTAGAAGTGACCTTGTTAAAGGATTTCAAACACTCAATCAGAATGTCACCTTGCTAGAGGGTTTTACAAATAAGACTATTAAGTCCACTCGGTTAAGAGATTTTCTGTCACTTTACAAAATAACAGTAATAAAAATCTATCTGCAACTTCACATCTAAAATGCTATAGCAGATTCTTATTTGCTCAATACAATATAGACATAGAACTAATCTTGTCCATCTGCTGGGCTCTATACTCTGTTATTCAAAATAGGTCTTCAAGCTTCTATGCTCGGTAATCACTATGTAGCATCCCTGTGCATACACTTGCCCTCATACATTGTTTATCAGCAGTTCCTTATTTATAAACAATAGCTAACCACTTAATCTCCTTGATCACATTTCCCATGATCAATCATAGCCATCAAATCTTCAAACTTGACCAGGTTCAATGTATCCTTCGATCTGAAAACGTTTTACCCCGCCTGGGAACTTGCATATATTTCTTGGAACTTGTGCTAGTGTATTGCGGTTCAATCTGAGCTGTAGATCTTCTTGCCAATTTTCCTTTGCCATAGATTCTTTAACAAACTTCATTCACAACATACCAATCATTTAATCATAGCCAGCTCATCAGCTTCCTTCATTAAATAATGCTTTTATTCATTCAATGCATTATGTTATTACTTGGTTGCAACTCGATAAATACTAAACTTCACTCGGTAGACATTCCGCCTTCATTAACCGATAGCGATAACCTTAGGGTTTACCGACTAGGTTCCTTAGGGTTTACCGACTAGGTTCTTTGCTTGGTAACATAGTATAGTATTAACCTTACAATCAATAACATATGTATGATATCAAAACAATCTAAACATCATGATCTCATCATTGTCTAACTCAATAATAGTTGCCCATTGAATAACTTATTCCTCCCCTTATTCATCATATTCTTTTTGTGTCTTTTATCGACATCTTTATACTCATCAAAACATACTTCTCAAGATATGGCAACATCATACTGAATTAGAAAATCAATTTCTTGACATCAATGAAAAAATAATAATATTAAGACAGTAAAACATCCTTAATCAGTTTTATCCATAATCATCAACAACCTTCTCAATATCCTTATTGAAATGCCAACAATCTCTCCTTGTCTGTTATAATGCCAAATGCCAACAAAATGAAAGATGAAAAATAAAGAAAAATATATTAAAGAAACATGACGATGGAAGAAGTAGAATAATAGATGGATGCAAGAAACATTACTATGGATAAGATGATGATGATTTTTTATGGTAAATTTTAGTTTTGAAACCTTTATTTAATATAATAATGGATATTATGCACTAGAGTATATAAGACCAAGGTGAAAATATATCTAATACATAGATTGACTTGCAAGAAAATAAAAAACAAAAAGATCCCCCAACATTCACAAGGCATATGACACTCTTGGTGGATCCATGATGAGATAACCATTCAACATGACACACAAAGATAAAAGACCTTTAATAAAATGTATACCATTCAAAGCATGTCATGATATGAAATGGTTGCGATGACCTTAAGTAGGAACAATATGGTTCAAAAGATAAATCAAAACAATCAAGGACTTGCATAGATAAATTAAATTAATTAGGGACTAGCACTAAAATTGAATACGATGGGTAAGGATAAATAACTATGACAAATATGACACCTCCTATATAACACTATTAGGTTATGCTCATACATGTGTAGCTAGGTGAAGTCATACCTTGTATCTGTAACCACTTCACACACACGCCAATCATACCTTCTCAATATCGTAATGCTATAAATTGCACCCTATGTAATTTCACATCACATTCACATTCCCCTTTAGTTACAACTAAGATAATTATGCTATTCAACCTTAATATTGATTTGAAATAACCCTTGCCAGCTTGCATGGTTGATTCCTCAATGGCAAGGTTCAAATTTCACCCAAACATATGCATGTAGGTCTAGTGTCCCATGAATATATGTGATTGTGTTAGTTGTTGGGACATTACACTTGTTACATTTTGATAGTGTAACACCTCTACCAACCTACACTGACATTAGGGATTATTTGTTGTTGGTAAAAAATCTTCATTTGCCTCCATTTTCATCTTTTGAACTTCATTCCAACTTTTTATCACTCTTGAACAACTTTCTCTGGTATTCTACAACACCTTCTTTCTATCCTTTCATTCACAACACTTTTCTTATGCTACTATCACACCATTATCATTGCTATAGTGACATCTTGTAAAAGCTTTGTTATTATCATTTGAAGAGGTCACTTTTATCTTGGGAATTGTTGTTGCTTCTTAATTGCACCAATAAGCTACTTTGATTTTGTGCTTGAGGGTGGTAACTCTATAAGATTTGAAATTGAGCATATTGTCTTTATTTATGTTTTTTGTCTATTATCTCAACAAAGGCTATTTGTGGAGGTGGAAATGTTGAACCGAAACAAAGGTTTGAATAAGACAAACTCCTATAAGATTACACAACAATTTTCCTTAGCCTTTTGTATGTAGGTATAGGTGTAGAAACGTTTTGGAAGGAATCTCCAGAGCTACTAAGAATCTTTGGTAACATTCTAAACCTTTTCCTCATCATTTAATCCCATTTAAGCATTTACATTTTAGTCTTTTATATCTATTATGTAATTCATACTCTACAAATATAAACATCCATAGTCAAAGCATCAAATAATCATCCAATGTGGTCTAAAATCATATCCATAATCTTATTATATTTATATGATACTATCATGATAGCCTTTGATTACAACATTAATATTTATGCACATGACCATGAACAAAAACATAATAATAATAGTTCAGGCAAATCCACAACACCTACACATATTTCATGAAATATCTCCATAATTAAATTCATCCCATAATAGCATCAAAATACAAAAATCAAACATCACCACATACATCCACCATCTCACTCATACATTTAATTTACTAACACATCATATAACTCAATTTAGGGATAGGTAGCATTACACATCCTGTACAATCCCGAGGCTTGATATCAGATGACAATGATTTTTTGAGGTTTTTAAGATGTGTTTACCAATGACTTGGCCCAAGCTATATGAGGTATGAGGTATGTACAAAGGTTGATGATTGGCAAGTTTATGTTTTTTAGACTTGCAAAGATTTTAATGCTATTTCTCTTGGAAAAAATGTTCGTTTAAGTTCAATAGTCGATCAATAAGATATAATAAAACCCTAAAAGGCATAATTTCTTCTACCTACCTCTCCTACAACACCATCAATGCATTAAAACTTCCCTCGAATCATCAAATCTCAACCCAAGGACACTCTAAAAGGGTATTGAATGTTGTTTGGCATGTATCCAAAGAGGCAAGGCAACATCTGTTCTTCATTAATAGTTTGCAAGACTCTTTTGTCATAATGACACCTCCCTAAATTGTAATTTTGGCAAATCCTATGGGTAATTTTGTTTCCCTTGCACTCAAACCCACAACCCATTAATGCTTAAGCATGTTACAAATAATAGGAATGTTTTATACACCTTCTTGGTAGTGGGATCTCATCTTTAGTGGACAAGTACATAATTTGAGCATTCAAGGAGGTTGCAACTAATTTCCTTATCTTGCATGGTTTTATGACAACTTGAACATCTCCCTATTGTGGGTATATTGGCAAAAAGTTTTCATTGTTCAAGGGAAACATTTTTTGGGTTTGGGATAAAGCATAGCAAAGAAAACTCACACTTCAGAACCAAAGAGTTCAAAGTTCCGACTTTGGGTGTATATTTTGGCATTGTAATGATCTCCAAATATATCTCAGATGTGTAATGATGCATGCAACTATTGTAGATTGAGTGATTAAATGCACATTCAACCTTGATTGGGTATCTCTTTATACACGATGCATGTTTTTGTATATTTTTATGATTAGTTCTAGCCAACTAGACGATTGTAAAAAAATTGCAAAGATTTTGTAAGTCATCTTCTCAAAATATTAAAATAGGTGTATGGGTATGCGCTCGTATTACTAAGTAGATTCATTTAATAGTTTGCAACTATTTATGGTTTTCCTAAGGGTATGTGTAGATCCTAGCTTGCCTGTACTTTTTGGAGAGCTTAGCCTTTTGTGATGTGTTGATTAATGCATCGTCTTAGTTTCAATTATTCTATATTTGATTAGATTAGAGACTTTGTGCCCATCTAGATGAAGCACCGATTTGTTTGTATTTTCCTCTTCCCATAATCCTTGACACACTTAAAATCAATCAACTTAAACATATTTTTAATTTTATTAGTTTGTGTATTCTACTTTCATGTTTGAATGTTTGTAATAACTAATAGGGGTTATTATAAAACACATTCACTGACAAGTATATTAAAGTTTATTTTTTAGATGGGGCGGTAAGTCTTACCGGTCCAATCTAGCACACAGTATGTCGCGACACCAGTATTGAGATACACTATGAAATGAATATAGTTTGTTGTGAGGAAATGTTTAATTTTTCAATCATCAATCCAACACCTTAGGGAAAACCCCCTTGATCTTGCCAAGCCAAAAGTGAAGGGGGCCTTATCCACCTCAACTATTGATCTTCAACTGTCCAACCCAAATATAGATTTGTGGTGGTCTTCCCAAGTTTGACACCCTTAACACTTGAGAGATTACCAAGCATTAGAAATTTGGGGCCTACAACTTAGATCAACGATAAGGACTATGTTATGTGGCTCCCAAAAGAGAGGGGGGAGAAAATATCATAAGAGTACCTTGAAGATTAAAGATGACAAAATACAAATAATTCCTAAAAAAACCTATTTGATGGAGTAATTTATAAAACCTATTTGATGGAGAAATTTAATTTAAAAAATGTCCAAGTAAATGGTAAAGAAAGGTTTGTGAAGCTAGAGTGAAAAGTATAAATATAAAAGTAAATTTTGTGTTTTGACGTAAATAATGAATAACTAGTAGCAAATACTAAATAGTCAAGAGATTATCCAAATTCAAGGGGACATAACACTTACATTAGATAATGACGTGTTAAATATAATATTTAATGACCAAGATTACCTTATATAATCTATGATTAAGATCGATTCAATGGTTCCCACTGAATTAGTCTATTGGTAAAAACTTTGTGCTCTTAAAGGAAAACTCTTAAGTTTGATTTTTTTTTTTTGGTGCCAAAGGGTATCTTTGCGACCCAACCCTCTTCCCATTTTTTGAGATCTTAAGTTTAAATCTTATGGAGGTGGTAGTGTATTGTTTTTTGTATTGAAGCAAAATTAGATTTCTTCATCATATCATAGAAATAAGAGGTAGTCTCATATGTTATAAACCATCAATATGACGAGGTAATCCCATATGCTATATATCGAAAGTTCAAAGTAATCTCGTAATCTCCTATTGATAGAAATAAGAGGTAGTCTCATATGTTATAAAACATCAATATGATGAGGTAATCCCATATGCTATATGATAAAAGTTCAAAGCAATCTTGTAATCTCTTATTGATAGAAATAAGAGATAGTTTCATACATTATAAACGATCAATATAACAAGGTAATCCCATATGCTATATAAATGAAAGTACTAATATAAATAAAAGTACTAATTAATCAGTAATCTTCATACTATAAGCCATCTAGCTTATATATTATATGGATAAGAGTACAAAAAAATAATACGGTATACTATATAAGCTCCTGTAAGCTATAAGAGTAGACAAAAATAATACTGTATACTATATAAGCTCCTGTAAGCTACTGTATACTATAAGAGTACAAAAAAATAATACTGTATACTATATAAGCTCCTGTAAGCTAACTGTTCCTGTGGATAAAGAACATTTCGTTGTCTTCTCAAAATACTTCTAGTCAAATCAAAACGCGTCAGAATAATTAAATAGTTTCTTGTCGATCCCAACTTTTCCATAATTAGGTAATTCGTGAGATAAATACCGGACTTGTATAAAAACAGCAGTAGATTTGAACGGGGACAATGACACGTAGATCAATCGTAAAAAATCTAAGAAAACATCTGCCCGGTTCAAATAAAAAAGTTTAGGGAAAACGTACAAAGAGTCTCAGATCTTACACCTGGTCGGTGTGCTATTGATTACTTGTAAGCATCAGGGCGCATTCCCAAAAAAAAAGGTTTGACAGGAAGCTTCAAAGCAGTTTGGTAGTTAAATTAAACAAATTAAGTATATCTTCTTAAAAAGCGAGCAGGGACTTTAAATTGATCCATTGAATCTAAGGTCGAAAACAATTGTGATTTCAAGCTTTCATTCAACGTGCAAAATAAAATTGAGGTACACTTTCGTTCTGTGTCGTTTTTCAGTAAAAATCTGGTGCAGATCTATCATTTGGTTGGTTATTTGTTTTTCATCAGTGGTGCAATCTGGCCCATTTAAAGGCTGCAGCTTTATGTGAATTGGGCATTCTCCATTTGAGGTTTTCCTTCAGAGAAATATTTTGTGTGGCAAAGCAGAAAAGCCCAAGTTCTGTGATTGATATAAACAATCCTTACAGATATTGTGAAAGAATTCCATTGATTATGAGTCCAGGCAATTCGTTGGGAGCTTTGGCAGCAAACCCATGTTGTCGATTACTCCTACGATGCTCTTCTTCATCTTTCAGAAAGCCTTGCTATATTTCAGCTTTCAAACCCTTAGCCCTATGTCAAAAAAGGCAGTTGTCCTTTCATAGATCCTCATGGTTGAGATCGGCCGCTCTAAAAAAATCTGCAATAATTTTGCCTAAAAGGGCATTGCCAGATTTTTCGACCTGTGCTGAATTTGTCCAGGAAGATACTAATAGTAGTCACAATAGAGTCTCTGCTTCTGCAGCTGGTGTTGCCATCAAACCCTCAGAAGATACAGTTTGTATTAATTCCACCACCAATGTGAGGCCAGAGAGAATTTATGTGACAAGTGTGAATCCTCTTGAGGTGGAGAGAATCCAGGAAGAGAGATGCACTGAATTTGGGTTAGATGATTCTTCCTCGTCCTCTGCTATAGAGGACGAAACCCAAAGCCCATTTGAGAAGGAAGCATGGAAACTTTTAAGGGATGCAGTTGTTAATTATTGTGGGAGTCCGGTAGGAACTGTTGCAGCTAATGACCCATCAGATGGCACCACTCCTCTCAATTATGATCAGGTGTTCATAAGGGATTTTGTGCCTTCCGCTCTTGCATTTCTGCTCAGAGGTGAGAGCGAGATAGTTCGAAATTTCCTTCTCCATACCCTTCAGTTGCAGGTAAGTTTTGATTATCCATTTTCTGTGGCTATTTACATTTGTAGGCGCTTGAGCTACAGCATTAATACCATCCTTGGGTTAGCCTCTCCAGCCTTAGCTTTGATTTAGGTCATATGTTTGAAGATAAGACTTGTCTATTGTACCTGGATGTATTCCAATTTTCCAATGAATTTTTTTGGCCATTCACAACATTAGTTTTATTTGATATTTTTTTTCTATGGAATTTCCTTCTCGATATCTACAAGAAAGTTTTGAGTCAAATTTTATCCATTTTGTCTGGCCTTTTATATCTGTAGGCATTTAAACGAAAATATTTGGGTATTCCTGCCTTGGGTTTGTATTTCAGAATTCCACTGTGAACTATTTTGGGCACTGATAACGTTAATTTAATTTCTTTATATCCTCTTATTCCTTTGGCATAACCTTCAGTTGAAGGCAAGTGCTGATCGTTCAGTTTGTGTGGTTATTTATAAACTTAGGCATTTGAACTTCAGTGTTAAAGAACCCTTCCCTTGGGTTTGCCCCTCTAGCTTTACTGATTGAGGGAGTGCATTTCTCTGTCATACTTGTCAATACCGTACCTGGATCTAGTGTGGAGTCTCATTGAATTATGTTGGCTGCACACTACATTAATTTCTTTTTGTTTGTATTTTTTTTATGATGGCAATGAGGATGAGTACAGTCACTGATACTGATAATGTTCTATGGGACCGGTTCAAGTGTCCTGTATATTTTTGTGGTAGTATTTCAGCTATAGAACAGGCTGAAAATTAGAGTTACAAGGATTCATGATTCAGGAGATTGTGTAGTTTCCAAAATTCCATGGATCTTTGAAATTTGGTTGCTTTGAAATATGGTTGCATATTCATGTACAACGGGAAATCTTAGATACTATCTTCACAGACACTGGGCAATCAAGGAAACAGACTTTTCTTATGTTAGATTTATTGTTTTCCCTAGTGTTTTAAGACTCGTACAACTTCTACTCTTGCTTGTATCTTGTATTTGTTCTCTTCCTGGTTTGTATTTGAAGTTGTTGGCACATCTTCCATTGTTGGCATGAAGGTCATTTGAGATTGTTCTGACTTTTTATTTCGTTCAGGAGTTATAGCAAGGTCATGTGAACTTTGTCTGATTTACATCATCGGAATACTTGTGTGTTTTTAATGGTTTATCTTCCAGGGCATTTTGACAAATTGTCCATGTTCCATCTTTTCAGGGCATTCTGGATGTTGTCAAATATCCAGTTTCACGATGGTGGGCTATCTTCCATTCTAGAACTATTTCGATCTATATTATAAATTCATATTTTAAATGTCCCGAATACCCAGGATAGTTTAGGAGTTGTCCATCTTACAGCTTTCAGGATGTTTTAAGAGCTGTCCAAATTCCAGTTTTATTATGGTGGATATGTGAGTTTGTTTTGATCTATATATGATTAAACATTTTACATTTCCTCTCGCACAAGGATATTTTAGGAGTTGTCTAGCTGACAGCTTCCCTATTGCCAGCATGGCGGCATAGGAACTTGTATTGTTTTAGATTGCTTCTAGCATTGCATATTCTGCGCATCCTATCTTCTCAGTTTGTTTTAGGAGCTGTTCATGTTCTGGACTTGCTATGGAGGTCATGAAAATTTGTTCTGATTTGTATGATTTGTTATATTTCAAATAGTGACATATGTCAATGAAATCCACCCTGCAATTGTTTTATTAATCTACCTTTGCTCAATTGTACCATTAGCTCTGATATCTGATTAGTTGCCTCTGCTGTTTATTTTCAATTAACGAGTCTTTGAAAGGGAGAAAGTGTTCACTTTCACTAATTACTTTTGGAAAATGAGCATGATCGAGATGGTGAAATTTCAAGTTTATGATTTCATTTATCTTGTAATGACAGAGCTGGGAGAAAAC
Organism: Cryptomeria japonica; assembly: GCF_030272615.1. Lineage (NCBI taxonomy): Eukaryota > Viridiplantae > Streptophyta > Pinopsida > Cupressales > Cupressaceae > Cryptomeria > Cryptomeria japonica. The sequence continues at coordinate 148,548,168 of NC_081406.1, read as the reverse complement.
AGTCGATTGTTACAGCCCAGGACAAGGATTGATGCCGGCCAGTTTCAAGGTTAGGACAGTACCTCTTGATGGAAACAATGAAGCAATTGAGGAAGTCTTAGATCCTGATTTTGGAGAGTCAGCAATTGGTCGTGTTGCTCCTGTTGACTCTGGTAAGGATTTATTGGTTTCTGGTGTAAAATCATTTAAGATACAGAGAATTCCAAATCCTAAAATGATTTTTTTGCATGTGAAAAACAGAGGTTATATCTTATTCTTATAAGTATTTGATCCACGCACATTATTTTTAGAGCATTTCAAATAGCATGTGTTGCTTTGACAGGTCTCTGGTGGATTATTTTACTGAGAGCATATGGAAGAATCACTGGAGATTATGCCCTCCAAGAGAGGGTAGATGTTCAAACAGGCATTAAATTGATATTGAGGTTGTGCTTAGCTGATGGATTTGATATGTTCCCAACATTATTAGTGACAGATGGTTCTTGCATGATTGATCGACGAATGGGCATTCATGGACACCCTCTTGAAATTCAGGTATTTAATTTACTGCTAGATTTTTAAAACTATGTTATTGTGCCCACTTTTCTATTTCTCCCTTTAAGCGGAGCAAAGCCTTTTCCTTCTTTGTGTCTTGTCTATTTAGTAAACTTGATATAGAAGAAATTGTCCATGTGCATCACTTGAAATTATTTTTCAATTTTTGCCCTTGACACAGCATAGTTTCCTGGTTATTTTTGAATTTTTGGTTTAAATTATGAAATGTTTTAGTTGTAATTTATATGCACCATGTTATTTCTTTCTTTAATCATTTGTTTCCATGCCAAGCATACTACCTGTTTGGTGTTGATACCTTAATTTCGGATATAATTTAAGGTTGTCAATGATGACCAGGTCCTAATTTGTGTCCAGTTTCCAAACTGATTTTTTTTCATTTGTTTCAGTGGTCATGAACATGAAGATTATTGCCACTGAATCTGATTTGTTTCTATATCTTGCCATTGAAAGCAATCACTAATAATTAAAATTTACAGTAGAACATTGTCATCGGATCCCACTAGTTGAATGCACTTTTCGAGTCTCATAGACCTGATTTTGTCATTGATGGCATTAAGATAATTTCTTTCCTTTTCCTTGCTTTCCTCCCAGACATCCTTTCCTGCCATCCATCCGTCCCTCCTCTCATTCTGTCCTTTACTTCCTCTCCTCCTTTCCATCCTTCCTTACTCATTTCCCTCCATCTTCCATGCCCTTCTTTCTTCCCTCCCTACTTTCCTTTGTTTCACAGTTATTATTATCCATTCCATGAGTTGTTTGGATGTGCATAAAGAAGATTGATTATTACTTAATTTTGTAGCTGGATAGGCAATCAGTGGATAACTGTTAAGATGGTTTTTTATTTCCCATTAGGCCTATATAACAGATATGCCAAAATGGATTTTACAAGTCATCAAATTAAGCTCAATACAGAGCCTGCTCAGATTAAACACAATATTGGTTCCAATGTTTATGTATGAAGAGTGTGTGACGAGCTTTAACCTGGCTCACAAATTATGAGAAAATAGTTTGCTAGTTTGTAACAATCCTTGGTTAACATAATTTGACTATTCATCTAAGTTATATGAATAAAATCTGGTTCAAAATTGCATCATGCTAGTAACCGTATACTGGTATGTGGGATCAAAACTCAATAGAAATTTTGGTTTACGGTAGACACATGCTATTTTTCATGCAATTAATTACAGCTAGAGTTGTTATACATTGGCAGCAAGGCATGGAGCATCATGTCATGACCGTGTAATAAAAAGTTGAAAACTAAAACACAGCTGACATATTAGAAAGAAAAAACTAAAACTATAAAATAACTCATAATTAACAAAATAAAATAATTCTTAAATAGTTCTAAAGTAAAATAAAATTACTCATAAGTAAATAAAATAAGATGACTGATATCCCTTGGGCATTTTTTGATAGATGTGTTTAAGATATCTACATCAGTAAATACATTATCCACATTCTTAACAATTCCTTAATTTTTCGCTCATTGCATTGTCAGCCAGTCTATCTTAGGATAACACTAGAGCTTATTTTTATGATTTATAATTAAACATCACTTTCAATAAAAAAAAAAGGCCTAAATGTGTCAATGAGACAAAATTCAATTACTTAATTAATTTGGAAGGATTAGGCATGGTCCAAGATTGCATCATCTTGGTACTGATATATTGGCATGTAGAGCCAGTAGAGAAATTTGCTTGCATTTTGATTTGTCTATATACATATTTATATAGATATTTTGAAATCCTCAGTTCAACTTTACACTTTCCTGCATTTGCATTCATTCATTTCATTCTCATTCTATTTGCCTTAAGATACCAACATACCATATACTCATGATTTATACATAAAAACCAGTTTCTCAAGCCACAAGATTTAAATAGGAAGGATTTGCACTATCTATAAGTGCATTAATTCAAGTTTCAATACTCAAACCTCTCATAACTATAGTAAACAATATTAACTACAGTAAACAATATTGAAAGGAACTTAGGAGTTTTCAATTTTGAAAGCCAATTGGCAATGTGCATGTACAGTTTATGCTATGTCTGCAGTCTTTCATGTTCAATCCACCAGCAATCTATATGCAAGGTGCACTAGATGCTACTCTTGTCCTCCAGTTTTTATATGTTCCCTGATCCTCAATGCTTAATGCAATTTGAATTTGATAAGTCTAGCAAAAAATGGATCCAGATTGGATCTATTTTTGGTATGCCTCTTATTTTTTTTTGGTATGCCTCTCATCAACAAATAGGTCGAGGAAATACCTAGAGTAGGTACCTAGGGACATTGGAAAGATAAATGCAATTATTGTATGGCTATTGCTACAACTCTTGTAACGGCCACCGATGAATATTTGTAATTCTAAATAATATTAGTTCTAGGACGATTTGCAAAACTAATACTTGGTAAGGTTTTGAGAGAGAAAAAGAGACCTTTTTATGCGTCATTATAGTGTGATGACATGTGAAAAAATGCCTTCACTGACTGCTCTAGAGTTTTCTATTAAAGTATGTTTCACCTGGTCCAAGTCTGCAGCTACTCTTAAATTTATTTTTTATTAACTTCATCATTCTATATCCTACAAATTTGGTTCATGTCCACTGATCAATTAATGGTTTGGTGTAGGAACATGAACTCATGAGAGACGTATCGCAACTCTTTAACTAAAACTAAAACATCTGCTTGGTCTTGCCAGTGATTAACTACAAAAGTCCTCTAAACACTGTGAACTGCTCCAGTAATGTTGCTTTCCATACTCTCTATATTTTTCTGTAATTTTAATTTTATGTGCATGGGAGAATCAATTTTAGGTCTCTATGTGCCTTGCAGATTATTCGTGCCAATGATAATTTGTAGACTAGAAAGCCTTTGCCTGTGTGAAGACACAGTTGCTATGCCAATTGGTAGGTCCATTATTTCGACCTGTAGCCAGCATTTTTTGTTTACTTTTTAGTTAGGACATGTAAACTGATTATTCTAAGTTGGAAAGTCCACGATACAATAATTTTTTATTCAAGTTGCATTTTCCGTTGGTTGCATACTGTATATTCTTGATTTAAGCTGCAAAATCCACGTTACAATATTTTTAAAGTTGGTAGTTATTTTGTTTTTTGTATTTTATAATGTATTGATGTATTCCAAAATGGGAGAACGTTAATTCAAATGTGTACTTAATTGTAGATTGGATTGGGAATGTGAAGAATTGCATTCTATCTGAAGATTAAAAACTGTTTCCATTGCTGGAGGGTGTGTTTGATTTTATTCTCGTTTGTCTTTGATCTTAAACACTTGGAGTATGCCAAATGGCAAATGTTGGTTCTCCTTGGTTGAAGGTCTATCACTTCATTATTTCTAAACAGTGATATAGGCAATGCTTTTCAATTTTTTGACAGGTTGAAAGCCTGTTAATTAGTTTGGAGTGGATCTCTCTCCCATTCCACTCTTTATGATCTTCTTCTAGTACAGAAATTGTCTTTAGTTGAGAAGTCAGTCATCAAATCATGTTATCCCTGGATAAAGAATTCATTGAAATACAACTCATAAACCACATCCAACAAGCCACATGCTGGAAATGTAGGTAATACTTTCAGTGCTGGGTAGTTAATTTATATTCTACCTGTTAAGTATTTGAATGTGTTTCTGACATGCAATGAGCCTTGGGCACTGTACAACACACGTTCTGTGCAAACTTATCATTTGGAATTCTTTTTACATCTGAATTATGAAAAAAAAACTACATTTAAATCTCATGGTTCGCCTTACTCTGAAATCATGCATCTTTTGCTAATAGTTTTTCTCCACATTACCATACGTAGTCTGATTACACATTCTATATGTCTGAAGGTAACCAAAACGTGTCTGGGATTTTTTAATAGAGTTTTGAGATGTTTTATATATTTCGATAAGTTACAGTGTCTAATTTTTCAAAAAGCAAATTATAAAAACAATTTTTGTATGCTATATTGCAGGCTTTATTCTACTCTGCACTTCGTTGTGCTCGAGAAATAATGATTGTAGATGATGGATCATTGAATTTAATGAGGGCTGTAACCAGCAGGCTAAGTGCTCTGGCATTTCATATTAGAGAGTATTACTGGCTTGATATGCGAAAACTCAATGAAATCTACAGATACAAGACAGAAGAGTATTCCCATGATGCTGTTAATAAGTTCAACATTTATCCAGATCAAATCCCATCATGGCTTGTTGATTGGATGCCTGATCAAGGTGGCTTTCTAATTGGGAACCTCCAGCCAGCTCACATGGATTTCAGGTTTTTCTCCCTAGGCAATCTCTGGGCTATTGCCACGTCTCTGACTACCCCAGAACAAGCTGAATCTATTTTGAACTTAATAGAGAGCAAATGGGATGATCTTATTGGTAAAATGCCTATGAAAATATGCTATCCAGCATTGGAATATGAAGAGTGGCGGATAATCACTGGCAGTGATCCAAAGAATACGTACTACTCTCTCCTTTTTCCTATTGTTAAGTGTCATACTAGTATACCAATTTTGCATTGGGTTTAGAAAGGTAGCTATAAATAAATGTTGTGTTGCTGTATATTTTTCGTTTGTCTTTGGAATTAGGCAAACTCTCCTGCAGTTTGTATGCTTGTGTCATATATCTAAATATGCCTATTATAGGATAAGGACAATTGTAATCGCATTTTCACCGTAGAGGATTTGCCTGTGGATCTTGTATCTTTTGTTTAATTTGTATGGCTTTCTCCAAGAAAGACATGCACATTGTGTAATACTAAATGATTATAGTAGTTTTGACAAAAGGAAGATACTTGTTGATGTTCTTAATTTTGGGGTTTTAGTTTATATTCATTATTAATTGGATTTCGTATCTGCAGCCCTTGGTCATATCATAATGGAGGATCATGGCCAACACTTTTATGGCAGGTAAGAGACTTCCTCCTAAATGCACTATACATTATAACCATGGTTTAATCCAGTGTTCTGACTATGTGTTTCTCAATACAGTTGACTGTTGCATGCTTAAAAATGGGGAGACCAGATCTAGCCAATAGAGCAGTAGAAGTTGCAGAGACACGGCTTTCAAGAGATCGGTGGCCAGAGTATTATGATACAAAAACTGCAAGGTTCATTGGCAAGCAGGCTCGACTGTACCAGACATGGTCAATTGCTGGATATCTAGTTGCAAAGTCACTCTTAGCTAATCCAGCGTTGGCAACTATATTGACATGTGAGGAGGACCTTGCTCTTATGGAAGGATGTTCATGCCCATTGAGCGCCAGCCCTCGTAGAAAGTGCTCCCGAAATGCAATGCGATCCCGCATTCTTGTATAGAATTGTTCCAGTAGAAAACCATTCTTTTCTATTTTTTAGCTGAAAATATTCATTCTAAAAATTTAACTTAATTATGATGGAAATACAGGCCCAATAGCAATTTTTGAAAATTGCTAGAAGAGAGCTAGCTCTCTCTCTTTGAAAATTGCTAGAAGAGAGCTAGCTCTCTCTCTTTTTGTGGGTTAACTGTAAATAATTTTAATGTACAAAATTGTCACACCTATATATATTACTCAATCTGGGTTGTAAGAAATGCACCCAGCATTATTTGTAACTTTTGTACGATGAAATAGCACTAATTGACTTTGTGCTAGCATTATTTGTAACTTTTTACCATAAAATAGCACTTATTGGCATTGTGCTATTGAACATCACGGCCTTTCGACAGCCATTTGTCTCTCTGGAACCTGCATATAACCAAGGACCTACGAGGTTTATTTGGAAATTTAAGAACATGAAAAGAAAGATTAATGTGATCATTCAATGATCAACATGAAATAAATTCCATTATCTCTTTATATGACATTAAATTTTTTGAATGCCATTGCATGGTATTCTATTATATAAGTTTTTATTCAATGTATGGCAGTCGACTGAAATCATGAAATGGTCTATGTCAATGAAGACTTTGATTATGGTTGTGAAGATCTGTGTTACTGTCACCTTCTCAGGCGTTTCGTTTATCATTTGTATATACGTATATATTGGGTGCTTATAGCATGCAAATCAATGCCCCCATGTAAAATACATTTCTTATCCTTTATTCTAAATTGCTGTGTCAGAACTCAAAGAAAAAAAATTAGTGAATGGAATTTAGGTTAATGAGATGCATTGCACGAATTAACCAGCATCCTGTCACAAGATTGATAATTAAACTATATGAAGACAGAGATTGCTGCATTCTGATGAAGAGAAAAACTTCCTTGCTTTCCATTCAGATTAAGGCAGGATAAAGAGTTAGTGCTCCTAGATAAGATCACAGAATAAAAGATTCTGTCGTAGGATTATGTATGCACTAGACTGATGTTGAACTCGATGGGAAAGGTGGGGTCAATCTAGCATATGATAACGAATGAGTTAAGCAATATCAATCGAATCTATATGCAAAGATTCAGGGAAAAGAGACCAATTTATTAGTTTGCCTTGATACACTTGATGGTATATAAATTAGCAAGTGGGGTTGGTGCATGTTCATGAACCAAAATATAAAGCGGCAGTGAAGAAAAACTTCACCGGCAAGTGGATTAATTCATTGATTTTTGCTGTTAGTTGAGATCAACTAAGGTTCGTGTGAAGTTGCTGACGACTACTTGAACGTGTGGGTATACTTAGTGGATAAGGTTAGTAGGCAGCTTTTGATCCTAACAATTTCTATGGGATAAAGCTAATCTCAATTTTGGCTTGGTCAGTGATTACATCAAGGGCTTTTCTGAAGGTCAATTTCTTGATTTTGAATATCTAGAAAACCACCCCTTCTGCAATGCAATTGATTTGTGTAGAGAGAAAATGCATGTTTTTGATTAAAAAAACAGCGTTAACTTGGGCGTTGACCCTTAACATAGAGACCTCAACCCCTCTCAGCGGCGTTAAGAAGGGCGCTGACCCTTTACAAAAGCCAAAGGCTATCAAATTTAAAAGACCAAGCAGGGGTGCAAACACCAAAAGGACAAAGTCGGACTGGCCAAACTAACCAGTCAAACCATCAGCAACCCAACCCAAATCAAGAGGGGGGAGAAAACCCCAAATCTTGACAAAGGGGGGCTTGGGAAAGGTGGTTAGATTTTCCTTTCCGCCTACGACAAACAACCGTCCAGGCAACTCTATCAGTAGGAACTTTCGAAGAAGAAACAAAGAGGGAAAACCTTGCAGAGTCACTTCTAGACTGCTGTTGCAGAGTGGCAACAGGGTGTTGCAGCGGAGCAGCAGCAGGAGAAGAATCGCCAGGAGCAGAGTGAAGGTGAGAAGCAGGAGCAATGTTATATAATACTTTGTTTTGCATTTGATTTAGCACATATTCTTTAAAATATAGTATTTTAACAATGCTTGACTAATATACACCTTGATTCATCCATTTAACTCATGTCGCATGTCTAAACTTGAACACAGTTTTCTCCTAAAGTGTCTTTTACCTTGCTCTTGATTGTTTGTTCATTCGCAATGTTAGTTCATGCAAAAGTGTCTTGTAAAGGATTTTGCACACGTGTGTCCTCCATTGTCCTTTCCCTTTCTCGTGTAGTCTGGAATCACATGATTGAGTATCATGACACACCAAAAAGATCTGCATTTCATTTAGTGTCCATCTGCATTATCATATATGTTACTATGCGTCATATACATCATATAGAAAATAAAATGCATATCATAAGCATCATATCGCATCACAACATCATCATAAATGAAATGCATCTCATAGACATCATAAAGCATATAGAATCACATACCATAATCATAATCATAAATGCATCGCATCACATCACACATGCATATAGTCACCGCACACATGCATATAGTCACCGCCAAAATAGATCATCTCTTTCATATATATCAAAAATAAAAATGTGTATGATACAATGATGTCAACATCTCAAAAATGGCTACAAAAATGTCTAAGGTTTCTACATCATACAAAAAACTGATACAACATGGACTTGAGAGGGCTATGATAAGCTGCCTCCTTCAGAGCTAGTAGGCCTCAGTGGAATTTGAGTTCCTGATGATGGTCCAACCCCCTATCCATAGTGATGGAACCCCTCTTGGGATTAACTTGCAAGAAAAAGCAATCGCATCAACATTAGCTCTATTGGCTTTATTAGCTTCATCAACTACTTTGCAATCTATTTTGCTAGGGCACTCGTCATATTTTATCAATCCGACAACTTATCCAATAACAACTTTGCAATCTATCTTGCTAGGGCACTTGCCGAATTTCATCAATCTGACGGCTTATCCAATTGGTTGTTCTTGTTTATCACAACGATGACCTGTTTTGCCTTTATTTCATCTCCTTTTTCATCCTGCTTAGCCTTTTTCTAGCATTTTTTGTTTCAAGAGATTGTTTGAATTTTTCGAAAAAATTTTTTCACCCATTCTCTTGAGGGGACATACCACTCTCGTATTGGGGCAAATGTTGTATCAATAAATCTTATATACCACTCTCGTATTGGGGCAAATGTTGTATCAATAAATCTTATCTTCTTTGAAACAACGCAATAAACTGCATTGTCTCAAAAAGGGGCAAAATGTAGACACCTAAAATTGTCTTAGCCTAATTTATTTAATTATTTTATCCTAAGCCTTCTATTAATTAAATAGATTTTTATTTATTTAATTAATTCATTTATCCTTTTCTATTATTTTCCCTATTTATTAAATTATCCTTTTCGTAAATTAAAAAACTATTTTAATTATTTAATTGGACCTGCCTCTTCTATTAATTAAATAAATCTTTATTTATTTTAATTAATTCATTATTTTTTCTCTCCATGACACTTGTCATTCATCTCTTAATTTACCTCTAACCACCTTCTTAATATTTTCCTATGTTCTATACCTACCCCTCAATCCTAGTCGACCATTTATCCCTCCACCTCTTAATCTTATCCTTCCATTTCTAAAGTGTTCTCTATATAAGAGGATCCTTTCACCTTTGTCAAACCCTAACAAGCTAATCAATTTTCATGCGACCTTTCATAGCGATCAATCACTCAAGCGACTACACAATCACAATCCATTCTTTGTTGACCTCTTGTGTACACTACAAAATCTGAGAGCAATAATATCAAACAAGATCAATGGAAATAAGAAACAATAGAGATCAAACCCTACTAAGCATGTGAATGGTATAATCTATCGTGTTTTTTATGTTTTAGGTTCTTCATTGGTATATGGTGGATTTTAATTGTAGAACTAGGATTTTTATGTGATTGGATCTTTGTTCGGTTTTACAATAGTTTAATCTCCAAATTTCATCGTGTGTGTGTGTGTGTGTGTGTGTATATAAAAGAAGAAAACAAGGAGATTAATTTATCAAATAATAAACAACACTTGTAGCTTCTACCCATTAAGATTCAATTCATGCTTTATTTAACCCCATTTTTTTAGGTTGTATATAGTGTAGTCTTTTACAAACCATTGTGAGATCTCAACACCTTTATTTTATTAAAAAAATTCAATTAAGACTTTTAAATTTTATGAACTTAATCAAAAGTTCAAATTTAATGATCATATAAAATAAATCTAGGTCTATCTAGAAGTATCATCAATGAATGAGACATAATAATGATATTTTCTATTAGAGCCCACATTCACTAGAATGAACACATCCATATGAATAACTTATTTTTTCTATAGCTTCCAACAAGAAATGAAGATCTATTCTATTTACTAGATACACAATGCTCAAAAATATCATTTTTTTCAATAAAATAATTAGATAACTTGTTGACCATTTTTTATTAATAATGGTCCCAAGATCTTTTCCGCTTATATGACCCAATGTCCTAACATACATATATTTTCAAAATTTTCAATCACATTGTTGGAGTTCGAGATATTAAGCCTAAACAGTTCCAATTTAAGATTCCTTCTCACGAACCTCGCTCTTCCTTGGTTTTGATGTTGTTGTGTGGTTTGGTAGTGATATTGAGGAGTTTTCGAAAGGTTGGTGTAGTGGAAGTTTCAATATGTAGGAAACAATATTTATGCAAGAAGGAATTTTTAATGTCCTAGTGGAAGAATGATTTGCATTCCTTTGGTACGTGAAGATTATGGAGTGCGGTTCTCGATATAATGTTTATGATCAGTGTATGTTGTAATATCAAGTTTACAAGTCTTTTGTTGCTCAGATGGTTGAGTTAATTGTTGTTGTTTCTGACAGTGTGGTGTCTATCATAATTGGTCTAGAGAATGCTCAGTGGTTCTCTAATATGTGGTTTTCAATGTTGCATCTTGGAGGACATGCTTATTTGTTTTGCACAATATTTCAGTTTAGTTTTCTAGTGATGGTTTGATTGGCAAGTGAAGTTATGGTGTTTAGAGTTTAGTGTTGTCAACTAAGTTAGTTTTTGGTTAATTGAGGTGGTGTATCCTATCTAGATAATATCCTTTTGGTCTAAACATACTTTGGTGGATGAGTTTTGATGTTGATATGGGTTTGACCTTGGTGTGTGTGGATCCGCATTAAGTTTGGTGCATTGGAGAATGGATTTGGGCCAAATGGTTGGTGTGCTACATTGTTTATCTACACGTTTCATTTGATATCGACCTTGAAGGATGTATTAGCGTGTGTGGTTTGTTGGAATCATTTGGAAAAGTTGTGATGTGTTTGGGTCCTCTCTATCTCCTGGAGTGGACCACATTTGATATTTATGGTCTAGGTGGCCTAGCTTATGTAATTTTATATATTGTCTATGGCCAGCATAGTTAAGAGTTTCAATGAATTATCTTGTATATATAGGAGTGTGAATGTATGAGTTGAACATTTGATGTATGTGAATTGAATTGAAATGGATATGAATGATGTGCAAGCAGATTTGGTGTAGTAGAAGAGCGAAAGACAATTTGTGGAGAGCTTTGAGACAATGTTTGTTGTCAGATGTGTTTGCTATGATATTGGTCACTTGACACAGTGGTTTAAGGACAATTTCATGATCAAGAGATCTTGTTCATTTTAGTTCATTTGATCCTTTGCACATGCTAGAAGAAGGTGCGTTCTTTTTGGTAGTTTGTGCACCTTTATATCTCGGCCTAAGGTTTTGTGCCTTAGTCTTGCAAATCCTTTAAAAGACATTGAACTCCTTGGCCTTGAGCCTAAACATTGTAATCACTTATTCATATTGTGAGTGTGATTCTCACCGTGGTTTTTTCTTGTTTAGGATTTCTACATAAATTTGGTGTTCATGTGTATGTTGTGCTTTGTGTGTCATAATAATAGTAAGTAGTTAAGAGTGTTTTGAATTTTATAAATTGATTAGAAGTAAAGTGTTTTGAGGTCCGGATTGATTCTGCACACCCCCCCCTCCTATGGTGTGTTCAACACCCCTCTCACCAACTTGCAACCATAATTGTCAAATGTCACATACACACTAGAAAAATTTAACTTGGATGTAGAAAGAAATTTTCTCACAAATCTTGGAATATGGAAAATATTATAAATAGTTTTAACCTTTCCATCTTTAAAACATAATGTATCTTTCCTTTACCAACAACCCACTTTGTATTTTTGTCTCCAAAGAAAACTTCTCCTCCATTATAAGTTATTTAAGTTAGAAACCACTCATTGTGAGTAGTCATATGGAAGGAGCAACTTAAATCAATGAGCTAAGCATCATCGCTAATAGTAGTAGCATAAATAAATAAAGCATCATCATCACCATCATAAAAATATTTTTCTACAAAGGAATCTAAAGAATCCTTCTTGTTTCTATATTCTTTCTTCACATGCCCTCTATTCCTATAGTTCTAATAGTCTATTATACTCTTCACTAGAGTTTTTGACCATCCTTTCGATTTTGATCTATCCTCCTCCTTATCTAGCTTAGACCCTCTTTTTTCTATTTTTTCCTTGGTCTTCCCCAAACATGCAAATAATCCTTCATGCTATCATTTATTAATTTCCTTCTCATATCTAGTCTAAAATCAAAGTAACAATAAGACTATCAAATTTGATGCCTATACAACCATTTTCCATAGTAACAATTAAAAAATTTAGATAAAGAGAAAAGTAGTACTAGACATTTATAGATTCTTCTAATAACTTGACATCTAAAAAATAAATTGAGTGTTAATATTTAAAATGCCTCTCCTGCCTAACTCTATTGTTGTGCTTGTTTATACAACCATTATCCATAGTAGCAATTAAAATATTTAGATAAAGAGAATCTATACAACCATTATCCATAGTAGCAATTAAAATATTTACATAAAGAGAATATATACAACCATTATCCATAGTAGCAATTAAAAGATTTAGATAAAGAGAAAAGTAGTACTAGACATTTACAAATTCTTCTAATAACTTGACATCTAAAAAACATTTGAGTGTTAATATTAAAAAATGGCTCTCCCGCCTAACTCCGCTGCTATGCCTGTGTTTCCTACTCCCGATTCATGCATTGCTTCTGCTATGCGTGGCTTAAGGTCGAACATTGGGGCCAACTTTTTTGTTCTCCTAGGGTCTGTCCCTGTCGATCCTTTTTCCTTTGTGGTTGCTATGCTTGGGTCTCCTATGTCGAGTTTAGTAGTGGCTTTACCTAATTCGTTGGTGGATGCTAGCCCTTTCCTCCCTAGGGCGCTACTTCTCCTCTCGATCTTCAGGTGTGAGGGATTTTTCTAATGGTCGACCTGCTCCTGGTTCTACCAGGATTGGTGTTGCAACTATTGCCCCCCCTAGGCCTATTTCTACTAGTAGTGGTTGGAGATTTACTAATGTTGCTAGATCTATTGTTGCTCATCCTCCCAAGGGGAAATGTCATCCTCTTGTTTGTGCTAAGACCTCCTTTGTTGTGGTATGCAACCAAGATATGGTGGAAAATATGGATTTCTACCAACATTGTGGTTTGGTGTGTAGATTCGTTGGTCTTTGGCCTTCTCGCCTAGATCTTCATCGTTGGGCATTGGATTCTTGCAAGCCCTTAGTTTCTATTAATATCGAGCTCTTCTCCCATGCTAAGGGTTTTTTCATTTCTTCTTTACTTCTTCTCATGATTGTGACTTGGTGTTGAACAAGCTATGGGCTTGGGGAGTAAACTCTCTCTCGGTCAAACCCTGGACAACTTCCTTTAACTTTCTTATTGAACCACCTAGTGTGTGTCCAGTGTGGATTAATCGTCCCAATCTTCCCCTTTTTTATGGATGTGATTCGTTCACTAGTCTAATTGTATGAATTAGGAGAAAAATCCATTTTCAATCATATTACATTAAGGAGAATAAGATTCAATAGGCATACCCTCAAATCTATGGGAAAGGGCTAGGCACAAATTGGTGTTTGTCTTTACTCTCCTTGTTTGAGTTGAAATTGAATTGATAATGGAAAAGGTGTGAATTAGGGTTAATGATGTAAAATGACAATTATCAACATGACGAGACTTTCAAAACAGATATGTTGACATCAAGTACACATCTAGAAATGGGAAGTAGAGATGAACATGTGGATGAAATCTGGGCTCTAAAATGGAGGTCAATTATGCTAGGCGACCTTGACCCAAAAGTGTGAAATGCAGATATCAAAAATAGTTTTAGAATCAGGATGTCGCTCTGAGTATCTCCTTGAAATTTCATCACAAAAGTGTTGGTCACTAATGCTAGGCAACCTTGAACCAAGATTTTTGCTTCTTCAAAATCTAGTTTTTGTGCGTCTTAGTCTTCTCTTTCTAGATCTATATTCACTCTCTCTAGACCCTGTCACCTGCACACACAAGAGGAGAAAAAAGGTGTTGGGTTGATAGGGGTTTGCCTAGGTCAAACCTTGGATTTGGAATTAACCCTTGATGAAATAAAGGAAAGGAAAGATTTGAAACAAAATGTCAAATCTGCAATATTATACCTCAAGCTTGCTGATGTTGACGATGATACAATTATCTTTTAATATGACACACAAAATGTTGATGCAATAACATGATATGATAAGACATAAAGAAGATAAATCATGAAAATATATTTACGTGAAAATTGCCGCAACTTGCTACTCCATAATGCTCAGATCTGAAGAATATTCGAAGGATATGGTGGGGTAAAATTATCTCCTTGATGTGCTTGTGGATGGATGTGGTATGATATGAAAATGAAATAGAAAGATGTTGTTATATACAATTCCCAAGGTATTTGATAAATTAGGTTGACCTCCAATAACCATATTAAAATATCAAGATTGAGAATTAACTGGCAAGAACCAATGAACTGACTTAATTAATAACGAGCATGTTCTAGAGGGGCAAGGGTGCCTAGCGCCCTTTTCCACCTAGAAAGGGGTGAAACAAGGGTCACTCAGGCTAAAGATAGACACCCGATCACCATATGATCATTGTTCTCCAGTGTGAAGCTAGAAATAGGTCTAGAAAAAAGCTAGGAGGAGATACACCGAGGAAAGGGCACAAAAAAGATTGTGAAATTGTAAGGGGTTATGATTTGCAACACTACATTTAGCCCCCACTTTAGTGAGAGTATGAACCTACACTTAGGAGAAAGATTACAAAGAGATAAGACATCACTAAATTCAAGAGAACAAGCTCCCAAGCTTAGGATCTTAACTCATACAATCACATACAAACAAAGAAAAAAAAGCAAAGCCAAACAAAAGGGCAAAAGACAAACACAAGATACAAAAGGGGTTAGTACTAAAAATAAGGGTTCCAAGTCAACTAGTTGAAGAGACCTCGATAATCAAAATGTCTCAATTGCTAATATCAACCTTGAAATGCTATTGCAAGAGAACAAGTGATCATATGGAAAGAGTAAGAGAATACATCAATTGATGAGACAAGAAACCATGATCCAACAACTAACAAGGTGCCTTATGCTATGGGTTCATGGGGGAGAGAGAAAGGAAACATGGATTCCATTGGCTAGCAAGTTGTGTTATGCTAGGTGATCCATGGAAGAAGGGAATATGGATTCCACAGGCTAACAAGTTGTGTTATGCTAGGTGATCCATGAAAGCATGAATTCCACTAGACAACAAGTTGTGTTATACTGTGTGATCCATGTGAAAAAGGCAAGGAGACTCAAACACTCTAGCAAGGTTTTTTATGCTAGTTGACTCATCTTGAAAAAGAAATATTACCTAACAACACTTATTAGAAAAAAATTCTCCTCCATATTAAACCTTTAGCTTTCATACCAAATTTTAAGAAAAAATAAGGTGAAAGTAAGTTACAATAAAATATTGTATAAAATGTATGCATCTAAATAATATTCTTCTGTAATAATTTAGGATAAAGAAATATCTTTTAGGTATATGCTTTATAGAAGATTTTACTATTATAGTTTCAACTTATTTCTCAATGTTAAAAGATATGGCATGTAAATAAGAACTCAAAACCTTATAAAAAGAACTTACCAACAATGCTAAAAAATGAAGAGGGATATTAAATCTAAAAAGGGGGCGTAAAGTCAAAAAATACATATCTAAAAATTCTAATGATTATGAGAAATATTAGAAAGAAACTAGATCATGTAAGATTGAAGTGGTTCACCAAAATATAAAATCAGTTTTGAAAACAAATGTAAAATATAAACCTTAAAACTAATGTAAAGATGGTCAAAATGGTTAAAATATATGATATATTAATAAGCACACGAAACCCTAAATAAGAATATATCAATGAGCTTTGAGATGTGAAATTAGAAAAATACAAATCTAAACAAATAAAACAAGTGCCACGTAGTGGTGAATACTTGTGTAAATTTGTAATAGTAATCGAATATGTTTTTTTTGCAAACAATTAGCAAATAGAAGAGATTAATAATTTATATTGTATTAATTATAATAAATGAATAAGTAATCAAATAATTCAATCAAACTAGAACATATAAATGCAGTAAATAAATGAGAGGCTTAGTAAAGCTATTACTTTTATAAATTTATGTAAACAATAAATAGTATCAATAATAGTCATAGTTATCACTAAATTTAGATGGAATTGTTGATATCCTTTAATTTCACAAATTATAATTTATTTTATTTTAAGAAATATTATGTTGTAGACATCAAATTTTCACACCTATCCTAAAAGGGCATTTCACAATTGTAACGTAAGAGTGTATCAGTAATTTGTAATATCAATTTCTTAAAAAAATCAGTGGACCAGTTTGTTGTATTAATTACTGTATATGGTGAAAATGGATAACAATAATAATGATATTGAAAGGCTAAATGAATTCAACCACAAAACCCTAGCCTAACAACAACAAAGATCCACCATAACATATGAAGATTACCTAAGACAATGCAAATCAAACGAAATCACAAAGATTATACCATCACATGTCCAATAGGGTTTGGATCTCCATTCTTCCTATCTCCATTGATCTTGTTTGATGTATTTGCTCTCAGATTTTATGTGCACAAGAGCTCAACAAAGAACGAAATGCGGTTGCAAGTAGGATCGCATATGCCAAGTAGTTAATTGATCAAGTAGTTAGCCAGGGTTTGATAATGAAGAAAGCATCTCCTTATATAGAAGACACTTTATGAAATGGAGGGATAAGATTGAGAGGTGTAAAAGGAGGTCGGCTATGATTAAAGGGTAGGTAAAAGAAATAATAAAATAATGAAAGGGGTAGGTAGTGTATGAATTAAGAGATGAATGACATGTGTCATGGGTAGAAAAGGTTAATGAATTAATTAAATAAATAAAGATTTATATACTTAATAGAAGAAGTGGGATCAATTAAATAAATAAGATATTTATTTAATTTAGGAAAAGGATAATTTAAATAAATAAATGTATTTATTTAAATGAGAAATAAGGCTAGAAGAGGATAAATGAATTAATTAAATAAATAAAGATTTATTTAATTAATAGAAGAATTAAGCTTAGATAATTAAATAAATAAATTTTTTATTTAATTAGACTAGACAATTTTGGGTGTCTACATTTTGCCCCTCTTTGAGACAATGCGGTCTGTCACATTGTTTCAAAGAAGATAAGATGAACTGATACAGAGGTTCCCCAAGATGGGAATGATATACCCCCTCGAGAGATTGGATGAAAATGTGTGAAAAGACCACAGACAATCTCTCGATAAGAAAGAAAGGCTAGAATGAACTGACCAGACAAAGTGACAGAGTCACGGGATAATGAAGACTGACTCGAGAAACGAGGGCTAGGGCAGTCTATAAGATAGACCACGAGGGAAATACATCCTCATTGTCATCTACACCTCCAAGAGATTAGAGTGCAGAGAGAGAAAAGAGCAGCAACAGTCAGCAGCGATGGCAATGGCTCATAGATTCGATTGCATTCGCCGATTTCAGAGGCCAGCAGAGGCAGGAGAGCCGGTAAGTACCACAAAACCTCCTTGTACTTTGATGCATTTATTGTTGTCGTTAATGCATACTAGGTAATGTAATAAATGCACGTTTATGTCAGGAAAGCGCGTTTGTGTCCAAAAATGTGAATTTTTGTCTTCTAGGTCAAATCGGCAGTTCTGTGATGAACATACGTTGTCGATTGGATAAGCTGCTGAGAGGATACACTCAAGCAGGTCCTCTAGGGAAGACTAGGATAACAAATAGGGCTAGGATTGACAATTCTGTGATAGAACATACGTTGCCAATTAGGAAACTTCTCAAGAGGATTCACTCAAGCAGAGGCCCTAGGATAGGATAGACCAAGGCGCTTTGTGATGAATAGTGAGTACCAAGATATAGTACTTTGTGATGAATAGGGAGTACTAAAATATGAGCAGCACTTTGTGATGAACAGTGAGTGCAAATGTGAGCAGCACTTTGTGATGAACAGGGAGTGCCAAACACGTTGTACATTGTGATGAACAGGGAGTACCACTAGGATAGAAGCAACACTTTGTGATGGACAGTGAGTGTCACTAGGACTGAGATGATTGATTTGTGTGACTGCAGGAGTATTTGCCTATGCTAGAGTCGCGAGAGAGATTCCCATCAATGCAGAGATTACGACCAGAGCTGACATTCGAGGACCAAGCTGCTATTGAGGGTATGGGTCTGAAATATATTCTGTATGTGCCTGAGTTTCGGGCGAACATGGGATTGCTGACTACATTGGCGGAGAGGTGGCACTCTAAGACTTTCACTTTTCATTTTCCGATGGGGGAGATGACAGTCACCTTGGAGGATGTATATAGGATTCTGCAGATACCGATCGATGGGGAGCTGATTCCGTACGATCAAGACGGAGACAGATGCACTGAGATGAATGTTTCAGGATCCAGGACAAGAGATGAGGGCTGGACATGTGGCATGGGATACCATGACATGGATAGGATTAGCACTACCAACAGTGTTGGCAGGAGTTATCAGTGGGTTCCTCTGTCTAGATAGGGCGACATGAGGATTGGATGCGGGATTGGGGAGGAGGAGGAGAGGAGGAGGATGAGACAACTAGGCTCAGGAGACAGAGGGGACAGGAGAGATGATCATGGGGCGAGTCCTTCCAGGGCTCAGACTCCATCGATGCCAGCCGGTTCTGAGGGAGGGAGTTCATCATAGCCGTAGAGGGCTCCCTATGTATCAATTTTGTACCATTTTGTATGATGATGTAGACACCTTCGGGTGATTGTAGCCATATGATTTTGACATCATTGTATCATGACACTTATGATTATATATATGAGATGATTCATCTTTGCGGCAGCTATATGCATGTGTACCTATGTGATGAGATGTTCTTATGTGATGCTTATGATATGGATGCAAATATGTATATGATGCAATGCAATATATATATTTTTTGTTCTTTTATGTTTTATATGTGTATGCATGATGCAAATGTAAATGTATGTAATGCAGATGAATATGATAATGCAAATGTAAATTGTGCTAACAGGTGTTGTGTGCAGGATGTGATGCAGTTGTGATATCTATATGTATGTATGAAATGCTTATATGTGGTAATGCAGGTGCAACTACATGAAATGCAAATGTTTTTGGTGTGTCATTATACTCAGTCATGTGATAGCAGGCTATGCAGAGTCGAGAAGGACGATGGAAGTCAATTGAGAATGGGGAATGGAAGACAAAAGATATGAAAGTGAAAGAGCTTCTTGTGCGTTATCATCATTGAGCTTTATTATGGCAAGTAGGTTATGACAATCGAGGCATATGTTCGACCCAGAAAGTCATTGTACCTGTTTGCATGGAGATAAGATAGTCACAAACAAGGAATGCCCCAGTTCATACTAGACTCACAGTGTCCTCATATCCTTGGACAAGTCATAGCATTACTAAGAGACAATCCACAGACAACAAATACAAATAGGTGATGATACCCCATCCTCGCCTTTCTAGTCAAAGGCATCCTGGAGATAGAATCTCTAGTCAGAGACATCCCAGAAAAGCTAAAAGACATGTCACCAAAAAAGATGAAATCAAAAGAAAACCAAGACTCGACACCAACATCCATTGTAGTCCTCAAGTTTAGTGTCTCTTGTCACTTGTATAAGTCTTATTTGATTGTGGTCACAATGTTTACTTTCACAAAATGGATAGATAGCACTGAACCATAATGTTGTCTGAGTCTGTTGAAAGATTTGATTTGTTGAAGCCCATTGTTGCTGCTGTGTCTCATCTGAAACTGACTGAATCCAAGAAACTGATACTTTATTGTGGAGAAGATGAAACTTTATTGCGGATCTATGATGCAAATGTTGCTTTATTGCGGATTGTGCGCGGATAGACTGAAGGAAGCTGGAAGAAACTGTACTCCTCAAAACATGTGATGTTCTCAGTTCCACACCCATCACTAGACGTAGGATTTGCCTTAGCCATAGATAGGATCTGATTTATTATGAATGGAAAGGGAGGTAAAAAGGGAGGTTTATTATGAATGGCTAACCAATCTTGGGTAGATCAATAACAAGCCATGATGGGAATGGGTAAGTTTATTATGGATGAATTGGTCGTGAGTGTGTGCAAAGTGAAGTGATGAAAGAGAATCCTGAAGGAGAGGGGAGCAATGTCTCTACACATGGCGCTGGTGACCCAGTTTTCACCATGGTACTTGCCCAGGGCACCACCGAAGTGGTTTTCACCGTTGGATGCAATTATTTCTCTTTACTTTTTTCGATTTTTCAATGTTTTTTTTTTTTGTGTGTCACAAGGCGCTTGTTTGTCAGGTTTTCACCAAGTAACGATTTTTTTTATGTTTATGATTTTTTTTTTGTATTTTTGAATTTTTTGATTTTTTTTGTATTTTTGAAATTTTTGATTTTTTTGTATTTTTGAATTAGGATACTCAGAAGAGCTATGTGTAAAACCTGCGAAGGTGCATGTTGTTGATAGGATCATCCAAAGGTTCACCTTCTGTAGTTGAGAGCTGATATGCCCCAGATCCATATGTTGTTGTAATGATGTAAGGACCAAGCCAATTTGGTTCGAACTTTCCCTTCTCCTCTCTGTCTTGTTGATTTTTAGGGTTTTCTCTGAGAACCAAATCACCTACCTCAAATGTGCGAGGCTTGACTTTATGATTGTAGCTGCATTGTTCCTTGACTGAATGATGTGTATCTCGAGTGACTGTCTTCCTTGATAAAGGAACTGAGATAGAATTACTAGTGTGTGGACTACACAAGCCCGTATGCGTGTCACCTGAAGAAGTTTGGGCATCTCTGACAACAAAGTCCTTCGAGGAAGCTCCATTAAAGGTCCATGATGTATCGCCAGAAGGGAATAGATGTATGGAACAAGTGGATGAGTTATGAAGGCTTATGATTATGAAAAGAAGTGAAAGTAGGATGACATGATAGAGACTAAGGATCAACAAGTATGCTTTTTTATTTAAAATTTTAGAACTTTTGCCCCCAATTATTTTGGTATTAGGGGAGATCAACTCTTGTTCTTTTTGCTTCATAGGATTTTTATCCTTGACTTTGATTTTTGCAGAGTCCAGTAGCTTTTGATTTTGATTTGGACTAAAGGACTTTTCTTTATTTTTGACTTTTAGATTTTTCTTTTCAAAGTTTGATTTCTGATCCCCAATGAGTAAGGGCTTTTGTAATTCTTGTTGATCCAAGTCTGGAAGTGGAGTGGAAATGGAATGAGAGGATGAAATGGTAAGGCTATATGATTTCTCAAGAGGGCTGGCGATACGCTCAATAGATTCTTTGCTGGAACCACTCTTAGGACTATTGCTTTCAAGAGCTGCTTGCACCACTAGAGGAGATTTACATTCAGACTCAGTAGCCACAACACTAGGTGGTTCACACCCAATTCCTTGCAAATTGTTTATAGATTGTTCATGTTGATTGAATACCTTAGGAGATAGTGGAAGTTGATCAACATGAAAGATATACTCACCACATCCTAGGTCTTTAACCTTGAATTTTTCTTTGAGCTCTGTTTGTTTTGATGTAGAAGCTTTCAATGATTCTGGATCCACATATGCTGAAGATGGAACAACTTCTCGATTAGCTGGAATTGTTATTTCTGATCTAGGTCGCAGATTGTTGCAATATATAAATGGATTTGGGTCAGCTTTGACGATCACTTCAACTCCATTGTGAGGAAACTTGATACATTGATGATGTGTAGATGGGACTGCGCTCATCTCATGAATCCATGGACGTCCTAGAAATATGTTGTATGTGAGATCTAGGTCTAGGACTTGACAAACCACATCCTTTGTAACTGGCCCAACTCTGAGAGGTAAGGTGACTGTACCCTTGGATGAACGCTCTTCATCATCATATGCTTTGATAGTAATTTTGTTTGTAGAATTCACAGCTTTGTCAGAATATCCCAATTGTTTAATAGTACTCAATGTGCAAATGTTTAGTCCCGCTCCTCCATCTATCAGGACTCGTTTGATTCTATGTTTGTGTATGAAGGCTTCAATGTGTAATGGTACATTATGTGGCTGACTTACAGAGGCATCATCGGCTTCTGTGAATGTAAGGGAGTGTGGAATGGAAAGGTATCCCACCATGGCTTGAAACTGGTCCACGTTCAGATTTATAGGAATAGTAGTTTCTCTCAAGATTTTGTCAAGAATGGATTTATGTGCGGGGGATATGCGCAAGAGTTCAAGTATGGAGATGAGCGTGGGTGTCTTCCCTAACTGTTCTACAAGGTCATACTCAGGTTTGGTTGATGAGGAAGCGGTGTTCTTGGCTGGAGCACCTTGCAAAGTGATTTTACCTCGACAGGTTGTAACATGACATTCAGAGGTAGGTTCAGAAGAAGATCCAATGCCTTTTAAGACAATCTTGGGTCTCTGGGTAGAATTCTCAGGGTTTTTGTCCTTGATGATAATGGTAGAGACATAATTGTCCATCGAGATGTGATTGATAGTTGAAACATAGTTGTAGGATGCTCTGGTATAGTTGGTTTGATCATCTGTGACTTTAGCTTTTCCTTTGTCATGTTTCGGGAATGGTTCCTTAAACATCTCATGTTCTTGATTGGATGAGTGCCCTTCAATCACAATGTCACCTCTATCAATGAGATCTTGTATGTTGTTCTTCAATCGATGGCAATTTCCTGTCTTATGACCCTTACTCTTATGAAATTCAAAATATTCATCATCATTCCACCAATTTGGTTTAACCTTTGGTTCATATGGAGGAAAATCTGGAATATTGATTACCTTGTTTGCCGCTAGCTTTTTGAAAACTGACTCAAGTGGTTCTCCCAATGGAGTGTACTTCCTTTGTGATTTAGAAGTTGTTTGAGTATTCACTTGATTTGATCTAGAAAAAATGAATTTGGGTCGCACTGTATTGGCATCAACAACACCATCATTGACTGTGTTCTTGTTTTTATTCCAAAATCTTGGCTTGTCTTTTCCTTTAAAGTCATCTTTGTTTTCCTTGAATATCTTAATGACTCCTTGTTCAATTAGGACCTTTTCTATCACTAAGCCTTTTTCAATGACGTCCTTGAAGGTGGACAAACAAGCTTTCCTTAGATCATAGCCAATGTCTTTGTTAACATTTTGGGTGAACATTTCTACCATTTGTTTTTGTGGAATTTCACAAGAGCATTTGCTGGCTAGATTCCTCCATCTTTGTAAAAATGATGCAAAAGACTCTCCCTCTTTTTGCTTGGTGTTGCACAAAGTAGTGACTGATATGTCTGTCTCTATATTGTAGGAGAAATGTTGAATAAATGCCTATGCTAAGTCACCCCATGACTTAATTCTAGGTGGAAGTTGGGAGAACCATTCCATAGCTTGATCGCCTAGGCTCTGTGGGAATAATCTCATCAAATATGTCTCTTCTGCTGCTATCTCAATGCAAGTTGTGAAAAACTATCTTATGTGTGCCTTAGGATCCCCTTTTCCTCTATACTTATCAAATTTAGGCGTCACAAAGTATGTAGGAAAAAGAGGCATTGGAATGCTCTTGTCAAATGGATAAGGACATATGTCTCTCATTGTTTATGTTGGCTTTGGTGTATTTATGTCCTCCATTTTCTTTTGTAAGTCCCTGATTTGTTGCTCCAAATTGCTCTTAGGTGGAGATCGACTTCTTGGATCATACCCTATGCTTGAGGCACCAATTGGAGGAGGAGCATGTTGCATATATGGATGATATTGATCATACACATGTTCATATGGAGGAGGTCTATAATGATGTTGCGTATATGGACCACTTGGTATAGATTCATGTTGAGGAACGCCATATCTATTTTGTCCATGTATACCATACTCTACAGGCATGTCATGTTCTAATGTGTTACCCCCAAATTTGACACGAGGTTTCCTTGTGTCCAAATTTTGAGCATGCCTTTGAATATCCAATTGCTTTGGTGGTTCATCCTTAGCATTGGTATGTGATTGAGCATATCTTTCTACATAAGACTTCCATAATGGTCTGCAAAGGTGAGTATCATATGCTTGACCATGTGTATGTGGGACCTCTGATTTTTGAAACAAAGATGATGGTGATTCAGGCACCATATGTGGTCCTCTATTGCCTCCACTATTAGGTCTCCTTTGATCCATGTTGGAGTGAGTTTGTTGCAAAGGTCGGTTTTCCATTATTTGAGACATGTCAAAATCATGAGGTATCTTGGCTCCACTTTGTGCCATCATTTGTAAGAAGTACTGTCTATCTCTCCTCATTATTTCCTCAATCAATCAATTGAAGCGGGGGTCCATAATGGATTCTTCTACATCTGTTGAATGCACGGAAAAGTTGTCCATATTGTCATTGTGTGTATCATTGTTGTTTGTAGTGTCCATGTTCTCAACATTTGGAATGTTCCTATAGGCATCCATGTCAGGTAATGTAGTATGATCGGAATTGAAAAAGATATCATTGTCATACTCATAAGAACTCATGTTTGCGGACTCTTGAGCCTCTTTAGTTTCTCTCCTAGATTTTTGGGAACGGGTTTCAACCATGAACTAGGTATTGACCGAGATGTGTGAGACTAGATGAAAATGGAAAAAGTATGGAAGACCAAGGGTTGGATGGAATGTAAATGAATCTGAAGTGTACTTGCAATGTCCAAAGTGTAAGACCAAGTATGTATGTAGTAGAGTAGGTGTGACTTCCAAAGAGAGGATAGTTTCTTTTGATGAGGTAAGTTGACCTTGACTCTAAGTAAGACCAAATGAGACCCAAAGGTGATAGACCTTGATGAGGGACCACTTAGCAAAATGTTGTTGTATGTAGTGTGTTGACAAAGTATGATGAGAACAAGCAAGTGACCTTTTGACTCAAGTTTAGACAAATGTAAATTTAATGCAAGATGTAAAGCAATGATGGACTTTGTGAGACCCAAAGACAAGTTGAATGCTAGATGAAAACCTGAAGAAACAACCTAGGAAGCTCAAGAATTCTGAAACTGATTGCTCTTGTTTGCTGGACTGTAAATTTTTTCCAATTTGTGAAGTTGTTAGTTGTGACCAAATCTGAATGTTTGACTATTTTTTGTGACAAGAGGACACAATGTTGATGAGGACTCAATGTTTGCAAGTGTTTAGACTCAAAATGAATCCAAGAAAAGTGTGTTGTTTGATGTAAAATTGTTTTGCATACACTTGAAGACACAAAAGACACAATGTTTTGCTGTTTGGTCTTGAATGTTTTGAATGTTTAAAATAAGTCAAGCACAATTCTTATGGTTGGCCAAGACAATAGTTGTTGATCCCACATGAGGTTTTACCCCTGAGGCTACGCTATTCAGAGCGAATACTTAGATGCTTGACCTCACTGGCTCCACCCTCAACACTCACTTCTCGGGTCAGCCAAGCATCAGTCCCCACGAAAACTCCCCGTGGTGAACTTTTTATCTCTACTAAGAACCGTATGTGTGTGGGCTGCTACCAGAGGTTCGACCTCCTGCCTCAACAACTAGAAGGATTTTGGCTTCTAAAACAAAAAGGTGCTAGTAAGGGCATCCGCTCGTGTGGCCATACATGCGGCACTTTCAGCTCTGTAAATACAGAAGGCTCCCAGTCAGTAGGGGTTACGCCCTACAACTGATCAAATAAATTTGATCAAACGGGTTTATGGGGAGACATAGTGTCGGTATGAACTAATCAGCACACGTTATCCATAGTTTTCACCATGAATAAAGTTGTTTATAGTGGTTCGGAAGAGGTGGGTTTTCCTCGCTACCACTTGGGTCATTCTCTTCTCACTATTAGTCCTAATGACCACACAGGAAGACAGGCCCCCTCTAAAGATTAAACAAAAAGAGCTTGTTGCTCAAGACACAAAAGACAATGATTCAATTTTAGTGCACCAATTGAAGTGTTTGCTAGTCTATGAAAACAAGGCACACAATAAAAATCCAAAAACCCTTGCCAAGGACCTGCAACAAAGATTTATTAGTAGTTTGGATTGTTTGAAATAATCACCCCTTCCTGCAAGCACACAAGTTAGGTAAATTTTAGATCCAAAAGACTTTGTGAAATAAGGGCCTTCAACAATGCATTTTGTTGACCAATTCAAAGATCTGATTCATCATAAAAAAAATACAACCTATAAAATTTCAAGAGATTTCCAGAAATGTAAGAAAATCCAAAAAAATTGCTAATTTGCTCCAAAAATTAATTTTTTATGAAAAATCATAAAAAATTCATATAAAATGCAAAATCGATCCAAAAAAATTGAAATTTTTACTGGAGAGTTGTGATCGTCTTACAAACTTTCATAAAAAAATTTCTACAACAAATCCAAGTAGTTTGTGAGATATGAGTAAAATAATACAAAACCCTAATTTTCAAAGATCTAATTTTTGAGGAATGATTTTACATTAAATTTAAAATCAAAAAGAACAGATCCTATGTATAATTTTGAGATATTTCCAAAAATGTAAGAAAATAAAAAAAATTCGCTAATTTTCTCCCAAAATTAATTTTTTATGAAAAATCATAAAAAATTTATATAAATTGAAAAAGTGATCCAAAAAATCTGAATTTTTTACTGAATCCTTCTGATACTTTTCCTGACCTTTAAAAAAAAATTATGCCAAAAGTCAAAGCTGTTTGTGAGATCTGATCAAAACAAGGAAAAATCCTAATTTTTAAAGATCCGATTTTTAGGGAAATATTTTGCATCAAAATTAAAATCACAAAGAACAGATCCTATGTATAATTCTGATTGATTTCCAAAAATGTAAGAAAATCTGAAAAATTCTCTCATTTTCTCTCAAAATTAATTTTTTATGAAAAATCATAAAAAATTCATAGAAAATGAAAATTTTCTCCAAAAACTCTAAATTTTGTATTGAGAGCTCCTGATACTTTCTTCAACCTGCAAAAAAAATTGGTGCAAAATTTCCAAGCTGTTTGTGAGATATGATCAAATCTCTCCAAGATCTTGATTTTGTGTCCAAAACCCTAGCCGCACAAGGTTATTCTCCAAATTGTTTTACAAAACAGCAATATAGGGTTAGAAAAATCTGCAAAAAATATAGATCTAACAAAAATCCATGTCCCATGGGACGTGCCAAAATGTATATGGTGAAAATGGATAACAATAATAATGATATTGAAAGGCTAAATGAATTCAACCACAAAACCCTAGCCTAACAACAACAAAGATCTACCATAACATATGAAGATTACCTAAGACAATGCAAATCAAATGAAATCACAAAGATTATACCATCACATGTCAAATAGGGTTTGGATCTCCATTCTTCCTATCTCCATTGATCTTGTTTGATGTATTTGCTCTCAGATTTTATGTGCACAAGAGCTCAACAAAGAACGAAATGTGGTTGCAAGTAGGATCGCATATGCCAAGTAGTCAATTGATCAAGTAGTTAGCCAAGGTTTGATAATGAAGAAAGCATTTCCTTATATAGAAGACACTATATGAAATGGAGGGATAAGATTGAGAGGTGTAAAAGGCTGTCGGCTATGATTAGAGGGTAGGTAAAAGAAATAATAAAATAATGAAAGGGGTAGGTAGTGTATGAATTAAGAGATGAATGACATGTGTCATGGGTAGAAAAGGTTAATGAATTAATTAAATAAATAAAGATTTATATAATTAATAGAAGAAGTGGGATCAATTAAATAAATAAGATATTTATTTAATTTAGGAAAAGGATAATTTAAATAAATAAATGTATTTATTTAAATGAGAAATAAGGCTAGAAGAGGATAAATGAATTAATTAAATAAATAAAGATTTATTTAATTAATAGAAGAATTAAGCTTAGATAATTAAATAAATAAACTGGACAATTTTGGGTGTTTACAATTATAATGATGTGTGTGCATAATATGCTTGTTAATATATAATAAAAATCCACTTCTTCATGCTTTGAGGAATTATCTAAGGATAATGTTATTTGAGGGAATAGGGACATATACACTATATTGTTTTAACATTAAGTAAACTTAATTATAATTGAACCTTAGTCATAATACATCAAAAATCATTTAATTATATTCAATGTATTTGGTAGTCTTTGTATTTTTTAAGTTAGTTCATTCAATCTTAACAATAGTCTTTACAAATATGTGTAATCTTAGTTGAATATTAGAAAATATATTTTTTATTATTCAATAATGGAATATCAATAATGCTAGAGAATATATTCTTTATTATTCAATTAATATTAGTCCTTCACTCACTTGTCATGGTAGTTACCTTGTAACGGTAACTACCAATATTTTCATAGTTAATTAATTATTTAATTAATTAGTATCAAGATATTTTCACCTAGTTTCAATAATGAAGGCAAAATTCATTTGTCATGTTGGTTACCTTGTAACATATATCAAATCAAAAAAAGTTTAGATTTATATGACCAAAATTTTCATTATTCATCCAAGTAGTCATAATCAAACATCTCCATAGTATTAATATTGTATTTTCCTCATTATATTGTTATCAATTTATTATAATTATCCTATAATATTATTATATAATTTTTTATATATAATATACTATATTATTGATAATATTATTTTATTATCTAATTTTTATATTATTAAATTATATGAAGATAACTAAAATAATACTATTAATTCATATTTTTTATATTATATATGTGTTTATTTATTTATATAAAGCTTTAAAAGATACAGACTCTAAATAATTTGAAAAGAAAATTTAAACATTCTAAATATTATTTTATTGTACCTAAAAAATTGCCTAAGAAATCTCATTTATTGAATTGTATTCCTAACCTTTTTGAATCCTAACCATAATTTAACCCTAACCACAAATCAAAAGTTTTGCCTAGAAACCTATTTGATCCTTAACCCGAACTCAAATTTAACTTTATACCTAACTATTACCCTAATTATGTTTGAACTATAATCATAATTTAACCCTAACTAAAAAATTTCTTTTATAACTTTAATTAAACACTGATTGAATCACAATCCTAACCCAAATTGAACCCTACTCCTAATTAAACTCTAACATTAAACTAATTGAACATTAATCTAACCCTAATTGAATTATAATCCTAACTCTAACTATAATTAAACCTAACTATAATTATAATTGAACTATAATTATAATGAATGTATTTGGTAATCTTTGTATTTTTTAAGTTAGCTCATTTAATCTTAACTATAATATGTGTAAATATGCGTAAATCTTATTGAATATTAGAGGATCCATTTTTTAAATTAACATTAAATTAGTATTCTAAATATATATAAAGAAAATCGAGAGATATGGAGGCTCTCATTTTTTAATTTAATAAAATTATTTTATTTAAGTGGAATAATAAAAAATGAAAGCATCCTCATGCACAAGTCAAAAGAAATAAAATAAAATAATATTTATTAATTTAAAAGTATAATAATTTATTTCCAATAAATTATTATTTTTAAAAATCTTTTCAAAATGAAATTAAATATTAGAATTAGAATGTATAGTCATTAAAATAAAGTTTTAATAAATCAAATTGAATATTAAAACAAATCTTGATAAATTAAATTAAACTAAAGCAAATTGAACCCTAATAAAATTTGCATTCAAAATTAAGGGTTAGAGTTTAAATAACACTATTAAGTAGTTAGGATTAGAATTCAACTATGGTTAGGGTTAAAGTTACAATTTTGATTATAGTTCAATTTGATTTTGTGTTAGATCTAGTGTTCAGTTTCATTTATAGTTACAGTTCAATTTGGTATATTGTTATGGTTAGGATTTCATGTAAAATTAGAGTTAGGCTTGGCATTAAAACATTAATCCTAAACTAAAGGTTGAGTGTGGATTGAATTCTCGTTTGAAATGCTTTCTCCCACTCCCCTCATTCGGTCCATTATAGACCCCTCCCTGCTTGCGGCTAAGCCTGCGCCTGGCTTCGTGGGCATTCTCCATTATGGGAGTGATGCACTTGTTGAGGGTTGGGTGGCTACCGCTCCCCACATTCTGGACGGTTTCTCTGTTGAAAACCTTCTGTTTGGTGCTATGACTACTTCAACCCCTCTTTCTATGACTCTTGTTGGTGATGCTAATGGTCTGGGGGGTCGCCCTTCTGTTCCTGTTACTGGTGAAGCTCCTTCCTCTGGTGTTGAGGTCGGGGTTGGTGTTGTTGGTGCCAAGTTCCCTATTATCCCTCCTGTGGGTGCTAAGCCCAAAACTCCTTTTGTTGGGAATCGTAGCTTTTCTCATGTGGTCAGATCTGCTACCCATCCTTCCAAGGGGGTTCATCCTCTTCCTTGTGCTAAGACTTTCCCCTGTTGTGGTCTATGGCTGAGAGGTTGTGGAGAATGTTGATTTCTATCAACGCAGTGATTTGGTTTGCAGATTTGTTGGGTTTTGGCCTTCTCTTCATGAACTTCATCGTTGGGTGAGTGATTCTCGGTAGCCTTTAGTTGCTCATGGCATTGAGATTTTCCCTTCTGCTAAAGGCTTTTTCGTTGCTTCTTTTACCTCTACTCTTGATCGTGATTTGGTTCTAGGAAAGTTGTGGACTTGGGGGGATCTCTCCCTCTCTATTAAGCCCTGGACTTCTTCCTTCAACCCCCTTACTAAATCTCTCTCTTTGTTCATCTGGTTTGGTTCCATCTCCCCAATCTCCCTCTTCATTTATGGGAGACTTCTTTTTTCGAGGCCATCAGTAACTCTATTGGACAGCTTCTTGAAGGTTGATGGTGCCACGTTCTCCATGGGTCATTCTACCTTTGGTCGTCTATTAATTGATGTCAACATATCTCTGGCCCTCCCCAGGGATGTGGTTCTTATGGTTGGGGAGAGGCCTTGGACTCAGCTACTGGATTATGAGGGCCTCCCCTTTCACTATCGAAGGTGCTTCTCAATGGGTCACTTAGCTTCAAACTATTCTCTCTCTCGCCGCATAGGTGCTGCTTCTTGGTGGAAGGGTGCTACTGAAGATCACTTGACTATTAATGCTTCAAACTCTATTTTGATTGAACCCTCTCGAGATGAGTTTCCCCTTACTACTGATGAAGCCTTTGCTAATATTACCGCTACCATGGACTCTTCTACCCCCTTGGCTCCTACAGCTGTTGCTCCTGTGCCTCTGCTTCACTCTTCTCCTGGCGATTATACTCTTGTTGATGTTGTTCTGCAACAACAGTCTGGCAGTGTCTCTTTAGGGTCTTGCCCGCCTAATTGTTTTTTGAATATTCCTGTAGACGTCTAAAAATGGTCAACGCTTGCGGAGTCATACTTTAACATTTGCGCATTGCCTTATTTTAGGGTTCTTGCATCACATTAACATTTCTTCTATGTTGCGCATTTGGTCTTTATCATTTGCGAGCATCGATTCCTTCTACATTCCTCATTTTTCTCGCTTTCAAATTAGGTCTTGTCGATAGCAATCTTTAGTCATGATTTTGGTCGATCCTTGTCCTCTTGTCAATCTATCAATCATCTTTAGCTTGTTAGTAATCATTTGTGATTATCAACTTGTCAATCTTGTCATTTTGTGATTGATTCGTCATCGATCCTTGTCCTTGTCAATCTTGTCGTTTTGCAATCGATTCGTCATCGATCCTTGTCCTTGTCAATCTTGTCATTTTGCGGTCGATTCATCATCGATCGTTTTCCTTTTCAATCATGTCAATTTGGATCAATTAGTCATTGTTCCTCGTCAATTGGCGCTTATCAATTGGTCTCCTTGTCAATCTTGGTCAATTTGTCATTGATTTTTGTCACCCAATCTCAATCATTTATCAACACTGGTCCTTTGTCAGTTAGAATCATGATCAAATCGACCCTACATCAATTATCTTTTGTCAAGACCTAATTGTCATCTTTGCATTTCTAATTCATCTTCTAGGGTTTCATGATTTATTCATTTAACCTTGTTTGTCATTTCTCCCTCTAGGTTAAATAGTTTATTTATCCTAAGTCTTCTTGTCACAATTAAATGTTTATTTAATTGGATAACTAATTTCTCCTCTCTTTGTGAATTAATTAATGAATGAAAAATTATTAATTAATTTACCTAATTTTCCAATTTACTAATTTCTCCTAATTCCTAATTTTCTAATTTTCATCAATTTTCTAATTTCCTAATTTCTAATTCATCTAATTTTCTATTTTCTCCTAATCTCATGGGAATGACATAGCAAATTTGTCATAATTTGTCATAATTTGTCATAGTTTGTCAATCAATCAATTTTGACATAGCAATTTGTCATAATTTGTCATAATTGTCAATCAATCAATTTCACATAGAAAGTGTCAATTTGTCATAATTTGTCATATTTGTCATTCTTGATTTGAAATTTCCATTCGAATCAAATTCATTGCTAATCTTGCCTTTTCTCCAATTTGTCTATAAATTGGATGAATTTCTTCAATCAAAAGGTCGAATCAATCACGCTTCTAGTACCCTTATGCTGTCGTCTTGTCTGGTCAATCTTGCTTTCATATTATACTTATGCACTTGAAGGTAAGATCCACAAAACAAAGTAATTTGAAGGAGAAAGAAGGACAATGGAGATTTTTGGAGGAGATATTCACATTTGCGATGGTTTGCATTTGAATTGAATGTCTTGTTTTTCATGCATCTCTATTGAATGTAATTAGGATTTATCACTGCAATTTAGTTTTCGTGATTGAGCTAGGCTAATGTTTATATTGCTTTGATGATTTCCAGATTCCTATCTACATTTCTTGGTGAACCTGATGTGAACTAACCATTTAACTGTGTTTTGAGTGCTTTTGAGCTGATTTGCAGGTGAAAAACCCAAGAAATAGGGCAATTCAGGGTTCTCTGGGCATTTCTGCGCTTGTGTCACTACATTCTGCACCTGTGTCAAGGGATCTGCGCCTGTGTTATTGCATTCTGCACCTATGTTATTGCATTCTACACCTGTGTTACTTCATTCGGCACTTGTGTTACTGCATTCTGTGCCCGTGTAAGACATTCTGCGCCTGTGTAAGGCCAGAAACAGAGGTAAAAAGCAGTGTTTTTACTTGCAAATTACTTTGTTTTGCATTCTGTTTCTGCATTTTGGTTTTTCTTTGGTACTAATTCTCTGTGCAGCACCTTGGCATTACGAATGACAAAGACAAAAATGAAACTACTAACAAATTTTATGCAGGTTCGCTAGTGAAAGACCAAACAAATTAAACTTCTAACTTGGTGATTTTGCAGGTTGCCTTGTATTTCAACCGAACTTTTGTGTTTGTGATTCATAATTAGGCACCTAGTATGATTGCTAAGTAGGATGGAATGAACGTGTGTTTGCTTTGATTGTCGAGTTTGACATTGGAGTAGGAGAGTATGCTCTCATCCTTCTTAGGGTGATCGGAAATCCTGATCTTTGATACCATTCTCATGGCTCAGATTGTTTGTTACCTTTAGAGGGCCTGCCTTCTCGACCATTTGCTTTCTTTTGCAAGCAAGTGACAATCGTGAGAAGGGAACGACCCAAAGTGAGCACAACCAGAGTACCTTGGCATTCTAACTCACTATAAATAAATACCTGATGGGCGAAAGCTTTGAAGGAAGGGTTACGTGGGAATTGCAGTTACTTGGGAAGTGATGACCCTTGAACTCTTTCTCATATCAACATCTAAGTAGGACCTCATGGTCTAAATCGTGCTTGCGCGACTACATTTGTTTGGTATCTTGGTGGGCCTATGTCTCAATCATGCTTGCGTGACACCAAGGAGTAACGCTTAACATAAATCCTTACTAAACACGTTGTATTTAGAGGCCAAAAATCCTTCTAGTTTCTTGCGAAGGATGAGTTCGGATACTTGGAAGAGATACTAAGTTCGCCATGGGGAGATTTCCATGGGGACTGATGCTTGGCTACCCTGAGAAGTGAGTGTCGTGGAGGGGAGCCTGTGGGGTCAAGCATCTATGTATTCTCCTTGAATCCCATAACGAGTCTACCTCTGAAGTACCTACTGTCCTTACCTACCATAAGAAATGTGTGAATGAGCATGAATGTGTTGAGTCTAAGTTGAAATATCTTGTCTTCTTTGCTTGTCAAAAGTTGAGTTGTGTCTCATTTCAAAAACAAGGCAAATTGATTCAAAACAAGGTTAAACACAAGAGTATTTCATTCAACAAAGTTCAAAACACCTTCAAACATGGTTGTCAAACATTTTTCAAAATCTTGTCTCAACATTCATGTCACTTAGATTTAGGTTCATCCTAGGTTTGCATTTTGCAAGTTCATTGTCAAGTACCAAGGTTAGGTTTCACCTAGGTCATACTCCTTTGCCTATCAATAAGGGTCATCCATTTGCATGTGTCCTCTTGCATTAGAGTAATACCATTTCATAATTCAACCTTAGGTTTTGCCTTAGGTTGACATTGTCATACATTTGCATTTGCATCCTTGTCCTCATAACATTAGGTCACATTTGCATACCCTAGGTCTCTTCATCAAACTTAGGTCATTATCATATCATATTAGGGTCATTTGCATAGTAATTGTCCCTTTGCATATAGTGTCAAAACTAGGTTTTGTCATACTTGAGTAATCCAAATCTTTGATAAACCCTAAGTCATTGTTAGGAAGTCTAGACCTTATCAAACTTTTGTCATCCATGTCATTCAGTCAAACCTAGCTTAGTATCCAAGCATATAGGGGAGACATTGTCATTTTGTCGTTTTTTCACTTGGTCCTTTTGTCCTTTGAGGTCTAGACATCATTTCAATTTCCTAAGGGTCTCTTTCTTATATTTGCATTCCAAAAAGTTTGTCAAAATCTTGAAAAACAACAAAAACATAGGTTGCATTCTTGCCATAGATTGCATTCTCATCTATTTTAGTTTGCATTTAGTTTCATATCATATATCATTCTTGAAAAATTACAAAAATATTGCATTTGCATAGTGACATGCCTGTTGAAACAAGGTCAAAATCTAAGAAGATGGGCGAACCAACATATCAACCCATTGACAACATATCAAACTCACAGTTTCAAACTAGTCAAACAGTACAAATTGAAGGTTCATCAAGCACATCATTACCACCATATGGAATGGTTCAACTTGGACCACCTCCATTATATGAACCAATGTTTGTACCCATGAAACCAGGACATGGGAGTGTTCCACCAACACCAAGGGGAAATGCACCTTTTGATTGGAATCAACCGAACCTGCAACATGAAATTCAAACATTATATGAGGAACAAACTCTTTCACAAGGATTTGATTCAGATCAAGGCATTCAACAAGAAACAAATCTAAACATTTTACCAGATTCTTCATCAGATTCCGATGCTTCTGATGATGTTGATATGTTCCTTCAAGATCCAAAGTTGACGAAAAAGATGGATAAATTCTTGAACAAGGTCTTTAAGATGTTCCCACAAAAATATCTTGACATGATGAGTAATGTGACCTCCTCAAGTGAGCAAATCAATGTGCAAAAACAACAAGGCGGTGAGCTATTAAGTTTCTCTCCACAACCAAATGAAGAAAATGTGCAACAAGAAACTCAACCTACCCTGATCAGTAAACATGCTTCAAAGGCATTGACAGTGACTATTCCTCAAAAGTCACCATTTGAGACAATAAATAATCCATTATTTAACACAACACCTGTAACACAAGATCAAATGAAGACCACACAAATATTGATAGCTATCCCTCAACAAGAAGTGGTTCCTCACATGCATAAAATTGGATCAAAATCTAAGATGCAAGAAAGCTTTACGACTGGAATGCCTGATCTCACCAATGTCCAAAACAATTCCACAATGCAACAAAGTTACTATGTCCCATTAAGCTCAATATATTTGCCAAACACTCACGTACCTGTTATGCAAACTATTGTGATAGATCCTTCAATAATGGCGACACAAAGAGCTACAGATAATGATTTGCATCAACAACAAATGTTGCAACAATTGAGTAATACACGAAAGGTACAATCGAATGTGCAAACAAACAATGCACAACAACAACAATACCACATTCGACAACAAGTTGCAGTGCCCTCTGCACCATTACAAGTTAATACAAACTTGCAACCACCACAATGGATTGGACAAACAACACAGCAAGTCAATGCAAGTGCCATACCCCATCTTAAGGAGAAACAACAAAAACCTCCCAAACAATTTTTTTTGCAAATGATGGGATTTACACCGAGACAACAACAATTGGCACAAAGTCAGCAAATTCTGATTTGTTAGCATCAACAACAACATGTGCCTCAATATGTGCCAAGACAAACAAGCTATCACACTTCACAACTGCAATTGACGCCTGTGCATTATCAACAACACCCTCAATTGCAATATCAACCTAGGCTACAAACGATGATCCCACCACAAGAAGCATAAAAACAAGGTCAATATCAAGGCATGGCACAACCACAACAACAAGAGGTGTACCAAGAACATTATATGTCGGAGACACCAAAGACGGCAATTTCAGAGCATCAACAACGAATCGGAAACACGATGTATCAACAAAGAGTACCCACTAGGATTAATGATGGACCTCCAAAATCTGACACAATTGCGCAACATCTTGAGAAGTTGCAACGACAAGTCAACGCATTAGAAACCAAAGGAACAAAGAAGTTGTACACAGATCAAGATTTATGTCCTAATCCATTTGACAAGAGCTTATATATGCCTCCCTTCCCTAAGCATTTTGAGGCACCTAATTTTGAGAAATATAAAGGGAATGGCAATCCAAAAGATCACATTCGAGCATTTTTTGCGGTGTGTACTGAAGTGAGTTATGAGGAAACATATTTAATGCACTTATTTGCATTAAGTCTCACGGGACAAGCCATGGATTGGTATTTGCATCTGCCAGGAAATATAAAGACTTGGTCAGAATTGGCTCAAAAGTTTATATCTCACTTCACATTCAACATTGACAATGACGTGACTATGTCAGATTTATGCAACACCAAGCAAAAGCAAGGTGAACCATTAGTGACTTTCTTGCAACGATGGCAAAGCTTGTATAGTCGTTCTTCCCTAGATATACCTGAAGAACAACAAGTGAACTTGTTTATCCAAAATTTGGTCCCAGAAATGATGTATGAACTCAAATTGAAAAGTCCCAGTACTATTGAGAAACTCATTAAGAAAGGGATGAACATTGTGTAAAGCGGAAAATCGTGAGTGAACCCTAAGTGTTCCCCTCCACCACTCCGAGGAGAGGGGAAGGAGGTCACTAGGGTTGACGGTTTTCACTTAGGAGAGACTTTACATTCAAAAGAGGGGTTGAAACCCACAAGATCCAATCCCACACAATGCAAGATTGGATTCTAAATGAGTTTCAAGGGTTAAGACAACAAGCCTACCCACTTTTGTAAAGAATGTAGATAGAAGGATTAAGCTAGGAATGCATAAAAAGTGAGAAAGATTCACTTATAAACAGAGATAGGAATATAGGATGAAGCTGCGGACCTGAAATTAGCAATAAAATGTCGAGATGGATCTGTCCTGCAAATTTGAGCGAAAGTTGACGGGACGATGGTGCCCGGCGTGCACACGGTCCTCCGAAAAATCCGCGAAACGAAGGGGGATCTGTTCGTCTCTGCACAAGGATTCCAGATCTTCAATTACAGCCGCGTACCTGCAACCTACACACAAAAAAGAGAGGACGATTGGGGGGTTAGGGATTAGGGGTTTGCCCTTAGGTCAAACCCCGGTTTTGGAATTAACCAAGAAATGAGAAATGCTGTAAATGTAAATGATTGTAATGTAATAAAGTACTGATACCTTGTTGTAAGAATGTTTGTATTCTTACATGCGAAGGTGTAAATGTTGTTGTATGTTGTATGTTGTATGTGATCTCCTCTTCAACGGTTGAATCCTTGTCTTGAATGCAACACTTAGCCTTGAATGGAGACTTAGAATGATCAATTGCTTGAAGGAATGCTTGAATGCTTGAATGCTTGAATGCTTGAATATCGTTTCCGCCTCTTGTACACATATGTCCTTCCTCTTTTCATCTTCTTAAAATGGGAGAGGAAATGTAGTTTATATACTTGTCAATTAGGGTTGAAAGACTGATTTTTCTAACCTTAGGCCGACCAGGAAAGATTATTTTCCAATTTGCAAACATAAAGACCCGAGACCCAAGAGAGACCGAGCCCAAAAATAGGGCCAGGGACCAGGGCGCTAGGCGCCATGGTCCTGGGGGACTAGGGTGCTGGGCACCCTAGTCCTGAAGGACCAGGGCGCTGGGCGCCATGGTCCCACCTCCAGGGACAGCAGGGTGTAAGGAGGATCAGGCCAGGGTGCTGAAAAATGCAGTTTTTGATGTCATGAACAAGTTTCGGGGTCTCCATTCAAGTTCAGTGTTGTGTCGCCATCGTGAAGACCCAAATGCGGTCGAAATTGCAAGTGTTGCAATTTTAGGACGCTACACATTGAAACTGCTCTTGTAGCTAAGGGAATCATTAAGCTCAACAAAGACAGTGACAACACAAACAATTCAGGGGACAGAAATAGATTTTGGTACAAAAACAAGAATGTCACTAATGATGGAGTTGTTGACGCAAGAGCGGTGAATGCAAATCAACCCCCATTCACAATCAAGAAATTGAGTGCTCCTAATATGTCAACTATGGAACAAAATCAAATACTAGCGAGCAATGTTACTCAATAGCCGCAATACCAACAACATACTGAATAATACACTCAACAATATAATCAACAACAAGGTCAGCAACAAAACCAGCAACGAAAACCTTTCTGATCAAGGGATGGGCCTCCTCGATAATTTACGCCATTGGGAGAGCCTATTGAGTTAGTAATGAAACAATTAATACAAGCAAAATTTATCAAGTTACCAGATATCAAGGCAGAACCATTGGTAAAGCCGCATTGGTGGAATGATAATGCCTATTGTGAATACCATCGGTCAAAAGGACATAAAACTGCATCATGTTTTCAATTGAAACATATGATTCAAGAATTTTTAGAGCAAGGAGTAATTGAGGTAGATCCACCTAATGCGACCTCTAACACTGATCATACAATTTTCAAAACTCCTTTGCTTGATCATGACAAGGGTAAAGCGTCTTCTTCAAACTCTACCCAAACAACAAATTATACGAATACTGGTTATAACAATGTCATCAATTGTTTTTGAGCATCAAATGAGTATGTTTCCACCCTAAGAATAAAGGGACAAGATCCTTCTTGCGCAGTCACCACTCGTCAATCCAAAATAGTCCTAAAAGGAGCTCCTACAACTCCTCCCAAGCCAACTTCTACAAGTCAATATAATCTCCTAGATCATCTGGGAAAGACACCTGCACAAATATCGATACTTGAGTTGTTGAAAATGTCCCCTATGCATCGTGCAGTCCTAGTTAAAGCTTTAATTGAGTCCACTGTCCCAACAGACATTGATGTTGACCAGTTTCAAGCCCGAATAGGACATCTAGTTGTTTCCCAACACGTTGCATTTTCTGATAACGATATTTCACCTGATAATCTCCCTCATAATGATCCTTTACATCTTGATGTCTTTGTCCATAATTGAAAAATCCGATGAGTCTTGATAGATGGCGAAGCAGGTCTTAACATCTGTACCTTGAGAGTGGTCATCGGTCTTGGTTATACAGAAAATGATATTGATTCTTCTAGAAGAATAACAATCAAAGCATATGATGATGCTGAGCGCCCATATAAAGGGATAATTACATTACCTATCAGAGTCGGTCCAGTGACAGAAAACACTTTCCTGCAGGTCCTAGACCTCGATCTCCCTTACAATATGATTCTTGGTCGTCCGTGGATCCACGCAATGAAAGCATTTCCATCCACTTATCATCAATGTTTAAAATATCCTTACAATGGAACTGAGATAACAATTCCAGGAGATCCTAATCCATTTCAATTTTGTGCTACTCTAAAGGATTCCCCATAGTAGCAAGTCCCAGTCAATAGAGAGGCCTACTCACATAGTTATGTGGATCCTAATGAATTGTTAGAAGCTGTCAAAGGTAAGCTGAAAATACAGGACCAAGGATGCAAAGAGTATTCAATGGCTCAAACATTCCTCATTGGAAATTTACTGATATCTCCAAAATCATATGGCAAACCACATTTGTTGCAAAAGGAACCTAAGGTAGTCATTCAATATTAGCCTCCCACTACATTTACAAGATGGGGTGAACTTGACAAAGAAACTTTGGATGATAGTGTCATAGATTGGATTTATAAGGATCCAACTGAGACCCCACTTGTCAGGTTGTCAGTAGAGCGATATGGCAAAGGATTTACTATGCTGCAGAAGAAAGGATATGATGGTTGCAGTGGCTTAGGCCCTGACAAGAAAGGAAGGCTAGAACCTATTATACCCAAGATGCGACCTCCAACTTTAGGGTTAGGTTTTGTACCATTGCGAATTGGACCCTCATCTACCAAAGTGACCACGTGTGGAAAGGGGCGTGACTCTAATGATGAAACAACACTTGAGGATACCCGACCTGAAACTGATTCCAATGAATGGGAGTGGAGTTCTTTTTCTTCTAGCTCCTATGCCCTTGACAATGTTTTCCTTGACCTTGATGATTTGCCCATGGAAGACAAACATGAAATAACTCCCCCTCCCAAAACATGGCCTAATGCTTGGATAGAGTCATTCTAAACCCAACCTCTGAATCAGATACAAGCAGTTCAGACAGTGATACCACGAACGTTTACATCTTTACCATCTCAGCCCTCTCTCTCCTTAAAACCGATGATGACATGCCCCTCGTTTAGCCCCAACTTATCCAACATGACCAACAAGAACCACTCACATTGGACTGTTTTCAAAATGACGAAGCAATTGTAGAATTTCTAGGACTACGGAAGGCATACCACAAGGAGATCATAAGGCAGGATTTGCTATTGATCTAGATTCCACAACATATTTTGGGGAGTCAACTCCATCTACTGGTCATAAAAATGAAAAAGAAAAAGTAAAAAATCAAAAGAATAGGTCTTTGAGTGAAAACCGTAAGGCACTCTTTGATCATGAAAAAGTAAAAAAAAAGACGTACCTGTGGGTGAAAACCTCTCTGAGGCACCCAAAGGTGGAAGATTGGACATACCCCTATCAAGTCAGGATAAATCAACATTGCTTGTGGAAATGACCGAAGAGATAAATTTGGGTACACCTGACAACCCTAAGGTCATTCATTTTGCTGCTTCTTTATCAAAATAGGAAAAGATAGATTTTGTCAATTTCTTTCTTGAGAAGAAGATCAGTTTTGCATGGTCCTATGCAGATATGCCTGGCCTTGATCCAGAATTAGTCCTTCATCACTTGCCATTAAAAGCAGATGCCAAGCCTATCAAACAGAAACTTAGAAAGATGCATCCCCAGGTGGCTCTCTTGGTCAAGGCAGAACTAAAAAAATTACTAGATGTGGGCTTTATCAGACCCATTGATTATGCAGACTGGATTTCCAATTTGGTACCAGTTAGCAAAGTAACTGGGGGCATCAGAATCTGTATGGATTTCAGGGATCTCAATAAAGCATGCCCTAAAGGTGACTTTCCACTGCCAAATATAGACATCATAGTTGACATGACTGCTGGATATGAGATGCTCTCATTGATGGATGGTTTCTCCGGCTATAACCAAATTCGCATTGCTCCTGAAGATCAACATAAGACAGCATTCACCTATGCTTGGGGTACCTACTGTTGGAATGTGATGCCCTTTGGTCTTAAAAATGCTGGAGCAACATATCAAAGAGCTATGATGACAATTTTCCATGATTTCATGCATACTTTGATGGAGGACTATGCTGATGACTTATTATGCAAATTTGTCACAAGAGATAGTCATCTAGCCATCCTTGGCCCAATCTTTAACTGAATGGAAAATTACAACCTTAGACTCAATCTAAAGAAGTGTGTCTTTGGTGTCATAGCCGGCAAATTACTAGGGTACATTGTTTCTCATCGAGGCATCGAAGTCGACCCTGCCAAGGTTAAAGCAATAATGGACATGCCTCCTCCTTCTAATCTCCATCAACTAAGAAGTCTGCAAGGAAAGCTACAATCAATCTGCCAGTTTATAGCTCAATTGGCAGACAAATGTCATCCATTCTAGCATAGAAGGAAAGCCATTTATATTGTATATTTCTGCAACTGAAACAGCACTAGGAGTTCTCTTGGCCCAACAGGATGAGAAAGGCAAAGAGCGGGCTATTTATTATATCAGTAGGACACTAGTGGGCTATGAGCTGAATTATTCAACTATTGAACGGGCATGCTTAGCAGTGGTATTTACAACACAAAAACTCCGACACTATATGTTAAATCACTAGACATTGCTGGTTGCAAAAATTGATCCCTTGAAATACTTGCTTAGCAGAGCAGCTTTGACGGGTCGCCTAGCAAAGTGGGTTATGAGCCTCAGTGAGTTTGATATTGAGTATATGGAGCGAAAGGCAATAAAAGGACAAGTCATAGCGGATCAACTTGCAGAGGCTCCTATTTATGATGATCATCCCATGTTGACAGATTTTCCAGATGAATCATTCTTTGCTTTCACATCTTCTAATGAATGGAAGTTATATTTTGATGGATCCCATACCAAGTTCGAGTCTGGAGCAGGTATATTGTTTGTCACCCCTCAAGGTGATGCTATTCCCAAATCCTACAGAATAACCTTCCATTGTACCAATAACATTGCAGAATATGAAGCTCCGGTCATAGGACTCCGAGTAGCGGTCCACTAGAACATCACACATTTACAAGTCTATGGAGATTCTCAGTTAGTCATCTGTCAAGTGAATGATGACTACGAAACAAAAGATGAAAAGCTTATTCCCTACAAGCATATGGTAGATTTCTTCAAGACAAAATTCACGGCTATCCATTTCAATCAAGTTCCAAGAATTCAAAACAAGTCGGCAGATGCGATGGCTACGATTGCTTCCATGTTAAATATGCCCCATAATATGGACAAATGTGAATTTTTGGTCGAACAGTTGCTTGTCGCTTCTTTTGAAATTCTAACAGCAGATGTGATGTGTGTTCTTGTTGGTCCTAACTCCCCGTGGTACAATGATGTCTATCAATATTTGAAATCCCAAACCTTACCACCTAACCTTTCCGCTAGCCAATGTCGAGCCTTCATCCAACAAACAGCCAAATATGTCATCATTTCTGACACCCTTTACCGTCATTCCTTTGACCATACCCTCCTCAGGTGTTTGGATTCCAACGAAGCACAAACGACTTTACACGAGGTTCATGATGGTATATGTGGGGGCCATTTCAATGGTCTGAGCTTAGCCAAAAAGTTGATTCGTGCTGGGTATTATTGGCCCACTCTGGAAAAGGATGTTCATGATTTTGTCAAGA
This sequence comes from Cryptomeria japonica, assembly GCF_030272615.1. Taxonomy (NCBI): domain Eukaryota; kingdom Viridiplantae; phylum Streptophyta; class Pinopsida; order Cupressales; family Cupressaceae; genus Cryptomeria; species Cryptomeria japonica. The sequence goes on along the minus strand of NC_081406.1, from coordinate 148,504,436 downwards.
AGTGCTACAAATGCCAATCCATGGAAATTACATTCATGTGCCATCCCAAGAGCTTCATTCTGTCATATCTCTGTGGCCCTTTTCTCAATGGGGATTGGATCTTATTGGCAAGATTCACCCGACATCTGCAAATGGACACAAGTTTATCATTACAACCACAGAGTATTTTACAAAATGGATCGAGGCTATCCCCATGACCTATATCACTGGTATGCAAATTTCAAAATTCCTATTGAATTATATCATATGCAGATATGGGGTTCCCCTTGCCATAGTCACAGATAATGGCAGTCCATTCAAGAATAAAGATGTCAAAGAACTCTGTGAAAAGTTTCACATCCAACACCGTTTCTCCAGTCCATACTATCCACAGGGTAATGGTCAAGCCGAAGCATCAAATAAAACCATTATCAAGATCCTAAAAAAGGTTATCAATGACACTGATCAAGATTGGCATGTACAGTTGAATCCAGCACTATGGGCTTATCGCACTTCTATCCGCACACCTACTGGTGCAACACCTTATTCCTTGGTGTATGGTGCGGAAGCCATTTTACCCTTGGAAGTGGAGATTCCTTCTTTGCATGTTTCCTTGCAACATCTGATTGATGATGAGATGCACAAAGTCTCTCGGTTGCATCAGCTTGAGATGTTAGATGAGAAACGTCAGACAACCTTGACACATTTGCAAGCATATCAAAACCATCTCCATCGCTCTTATAATAAGAAGGATAAAGGGCGACACTTCGAAGTGGGAGATCTGGTTTTAAAGGCAAACCCCAAGAATGCACCATCTACTGATGTTATCAAAGGCAAGTTTGAACCTAATTGGGTTGGGCCTTTCATAGTGACTACAACCTATGGCTCAGGGGCATATCAGCTTGCCACCCCAGAAGGTGAACCTTTGTCCAATCCTGTAAATAGCATGCACCTTTGCAAGTACTGGGCATAATTTTCTATCAGCACTTCTTCAAGTATGATCCTGAAAAAATACAAAAAAAATCAAAAAGCTCAAAAAATACAAAAAAAGTGAAAAAAGTGAAAAACAAAGAAAAAGAAAAAAAAAGTAAAGAAAAAGGATTCGCCCTCTAGTGAAAACCTGGCAAACAGGCGCTTTGGGCAAGTACCATAGTGAAAACCTGGCAAATAGGCGCCATGTGTAACAAGATCATTGCTCCGTCATCTATCATGACCTCTAGCTATGCTTTTTCTCTGCAGGTTTATCGCACCTATCCTTGTCTTGACCTAATGTTTTGTTTCAGGCCTGTGATTGGTCAACATCATTGTCTTGCATACTCTGGTTTCTTGTACATATGTTTCGGTCCTGGTCTTTATATATGTCTTTTAGATGTGCATTGGGTGCGTTCCCCTTGTCATGATCAATCACTGGAACTTTCGAATTGAAAAATGTCCTGAAATAATCCAAAAAAAATTGAAAAATGTCTTGAAATAATCCAAAAAAAAATTGAAAAATGTCCTAAAATAATCCAAAAAAATTGAAAAATGTCCTGAAATAATCCAAAAAAATTGAAAAATGTCCTGAAATAATCCAAAAAAATTGAAAAAATGTCCTGAAAAAAATCCCTAAACTTCAAATAAAGTCCTGAAAAAATGAAATCACGTATTCACAGATGAACTTTTTCAATCAAACCAGACATTCAAATTGATCAAAATTGTCATATCAATCAATCAACATCAATATCATTTGTCCTTGTCACTATTATCATGGGTCTTATACAGGGTGTGGTATGCTCAAAACTAGACTGTGTCCTGTCTTAGACGGGGTACAGCATTCCCTGAAACCAGACAGCATGATCGTCCTATCAACACTTTCAACTTTTGACAATGAAGATCAAGATGTTTGTTTGACTTGTTGGAATTAGTGAGTCTTATCTTTTTATTGATTTATCTTTGGCTTCGATCATGTTCCTATGTTGCTCGATGATGTCACTGAATGATTTAGAGTGACCGGGATGGTTCGTGGTCCCTTTCTTTTTTGTTGTGATTGCTGTTTGTGGAATGTTTGTCACAAACTGGGGCAACTATATCATTGGGTGTCTGTGATAAGTACGTTCACTTTGTGAATGCCGCACATACCTCGACCCTTGATGTATGCACCCTAGGATGCCTCACTCATTCCTTGTGTGTGATGTGTCTGTCTTTTGCAAAAAGGGTTGTGTTTCAGCTCTGGCCTTCAATGCCATGATGCTAGGCATCCGTTTTGCTACATTAAATAAAGGTTCTCACCTACAAAGTGCATTAGTGAAAGCAAGTTTTTCTTCATCTCTAACTGTCCTCTATCTCATTTCTTCTTACTAACATTTCTTCCATCAGTTTGGGTAGTCAGTTCGGTCTAGTTCTTCGATCTACACAAACAAACGCACATATGCTGCATTCTGCATCTGTTTGGTTAGTACAGTTGCATTACATCAAGCATCACATCAAGCATTTTATCCATTTCATATTATAAATGCATCCAAAACACATAAAAATACATTCATACATGGTGCATAAGTCATCCATACATGGAAAACAACTATAAGTCATAACACATTGCATCCCATCATATAGATGCATATCATATCATATATCAAAATAATATCGGAGTACAAAATTGGACTGTATGTCCTTAGTATGGCCCATAGGCTGACTACATAATGTCAACTGTCTGTCATAAGGAGCACGTGCCTCTATCACTAGGTGCTCCCTCTATCCTCCTCATCCCTGCCATGTCTCAAGGATGATGTCCCTCCTGCCCTAGGTCCTGGCTGTGGTGGTCTCATAGGTCCACTCACCCCCATGCTGCTCACTGACCTCCGAGAACATGGCCTGCTCTATGTCCTCGATCGTGCCCGATATGACGCTTCTCTCTACTCTGGTGGAACTGCACTTTCATATAGTGTTCTCCAATGGCGTATCTCCTCTTTGGTCTCTACCAACATCTATGCCATCTCACGTGCACTGGCATCCCTAATCGACCCAATATACTCAGTGACTCTTTGTTCTTCTCGTTGTGCCTGGGCTATTACTGTATCTCGAGCCGCTGTAAGTCTAGCTATCTCTGCTCTGAACTGATCATGCTCTATCCTCAAGATAGCATTCTATCTCTCTAATGTTACAATGTGACCATGCTGACTCGCTATGGTAGCCCTGCACATCTCCATCTCCTCTATCCTAGTTGTCTCTGACTCTATGGGTATATCCTACAATGACTCCTAATCGACTGAATCTGGCTCATAATCTTCATCCTCATCATCTCCATCCTCATCATCCCCCTCATCCTCATCATTGCCCTCATCCTCCTCGTCCTCATCTCTGTCCTCATCTTCCCCAGCGAGTGGGAAGTCCTCCCGTCTCCTCGGTACCGGAATATCAGGATCTGTCAATGGCACTGGCCGTCATCGTGCAAACCATCGCCCATACTCCTCTGTCGTCCCGACATCCACCACATCAGATCTCCAATCCCACTGTCTTTGTTGTAGCTTTGTGAAGTCAGCATATGCTATGTGTGGCTGAATCATCCTCCCCCACTGACTCGTCTCTCTGTGAGATCGGGCAAAGTGTGCAATCCCTCTAGGTACATCCTGCCTCTCTCCAAACTGTCGTCTAACTCTCTTTAGAAGGTACATCTCCATCACTCTCTGGCAGTTCACTGTTCGTCCAATCAGGTATCTCTCCTATCTGCAATACGATAGCTCATCACTATCATCTGACCATCCAGGGCAATCAAGATATGGCCTCCATGTGAACTCTCTTAATCTGTCATGCTCATGTCGCCAATACAATATGTATCCGAAAGGACCCTGTCTCAGTGCTCCCCCATAGCAGTACACATATGGTCGATGTGGTAATACATGTCTCTCTGCAATCGATCGACATATGGCTATGTGCTCAAATGCCCATACCTGTAACAGTGTAACTCCACAGCTCAAAGTCTGCACCCCCTGATATGCTATCTGATGCAACTGAAAATATAGTATCGCAAGCACACATGGTCCCCATGCGTACACCGTCCCCTTTGTCTCCATCCGCTCTAGCACTCTTCCCCATCCAATAGGGAATCCATGTCCTCATCTGTCCCCTGCTAATATGCATGCTATAACCATGGCTATCACCACATATCATCGATCGTACTCTGATGCCATGGTCTCCCAGCCAATCTCCCTCTCTACGATATCCAAATCATCTACGTCGCACTCAAATAATCTGCACAAAGTGTCTCTCCCTATCACTGGGTCATACTCTATCATCTCCCCATGAATCAAAATGTGGAGGATACGCCATACATCCTCTAGTGTCACAGTCACTTCTCCAGTCGCTAGATGGAATGAGGAGGTCTCTGAATGCCATCGCTCTGCCAATGCGATAAGTAGTCCTGTGTTTGCCCTAATCTCAGACATGAATGTGATATAGTATATTCCAAGTCCTGCTAATGTATCTCTGTCCATGCTTCTGAGTCTATGCCGTAACATGAAGCAGTCAGGATGATTCTCCCACGTAATCAATGGATATTGTCGACTCTGCATCACAATTGGGGCACATTTTGTTAGTTTTAGGGTTTGCTCCTACAAGCTGCATTTCCTTGTTTCATGTCCAAATCAGGGTGTTTCTAATCTATTTTGACCTATCCTACCCTTATCCCCCCTTTTTGGATCATTCGCATGTTGTTTTTGACCAAATTTGAGTTCCCAGTGCACAACTACGCATGTGTGCTATGTCCTGCGCCTGTGTTGCATCAACTTGTGCTTGTGTATCCTACACAAGTGTAGGATACCCTACACAAGTGCAAGATGCGCCTACACAGGCACATAAGTCACTTTCTACATTCTCTGTGGGCCCCGCAATGTCCCGCAAGCAAGTCCAATTCATAAAATTGACAATATGGGTTTTTGAGATACATACTATTTCTCCCACGTCATTCGATTGTCTGTACGTGTGTACACGTTCTCTGAGGTGATCTACCATTGGAATGTTCACCATCTCTCTACAAGCATCCTTTTCCAGAGCAACAAATTCTCCTCTTTGGCTAGTGCAAATGAGCTCTTTTCACTCTCTTTGTCTCATTTATAGATCTTTGTCAGTGCATAGATGGACGTGCACCCTCTCCATCTTATGCTGGTCATGGTCTTTTGCACCTTCAATTGCTTGTCATTCTTGCATCCGATCCCCAATTTTCAGTCTGTTTGTTCCTATCATTTTCTATCATTCTTATCGATCAATTGGCCTCTTTTCTGGATGTTTCCGGCCAATTCCTCGAGGGGGCATGCATATGTCATTATTATTGTCTGGGGCATTTTCATTATTTTTCTTTGAAACAACTCTTGAAATCGCATTGTCTCAAAGAGGGGCAAAATGTAGACATCTAAAAATGGTCAATGCTTGCAGAGTCATACTTTAACATTGGCGCATTGCCTTATTTTAGGTTTTTTTGCATCACATTAACATTTCTTCTATGTCACGCACTTGGTCTTTATCATTTGTGAGCATTGAGTCCTTCTTCTGCATTCTTCATTTGTCTCGCTTTCGAATTTGGTCTTGTCGATAATAACCTTCAGTCATGATTTTGGTCAATCTTATCCTGTCGCATCAATGTGCATGTTCATTTGTCATCATTTTGGACATCGTCAATCCTAATTAGGGTTTTGTCCTCTTTTCAATCGTTGTCATCTTGCGATCGATTTGTCATTGATCGTTGTCATCTTGCGATCGATTTGTCATCAATCATTGTCTTTTTCAATCTTGTCGATTTTGGGATCGGTTTGTCATCGATCGTTGTTCTTTTCAATTTTGTCATCTTGCGATTGATTCAACATCGATCCTTGTCCTCTTGTCAATCTTGTCATTTTGTGATCGATTTGTCATCGATCGTCGTCTTTCTCAATCATGTCAATTTGGATCAATTTGTCATTGTTCCTCGTCAATTGGCGCATTTATCAATCAAATCATTTATCAATTCAAAATCATGATCGAATCGACATCAAGTCGATCTTACATCAAGACCTAATTGTCGTCCTTGCATTTCTAATTCATTTAACCTTGTTTGTCATTTCTCCCTCTAGGTTAAATGATTTATTTATCCTAAGTCTTCTTGTCACAATTAAATGTTTATTTAATTGGCTAATTAATTCCTCCTCTTTTTGTAAATTAATTAATGAATGAGAAATCATTAATTAATTTACCTAATTTTCATCAATTTCCTAAATTCCAAGTCATCATTTCTAACCTAATTTTGTAATTTCTCCTAAATTCCTAAATGTCTATTTCTATTTCAAAATCTTGTCATAAATCTTTGCATAGCAATTTGTCATACACTTGTCATAATTTTTCTATTCTTGATTTGAATTTCCATTCGAATCACTTTCATGCTAATCTGGACTTTTCTCCAATTTGTCTATAAATTGGATGAATTTCTTCAATCAAAAGGTCGAATCAATCATGCTTCTAGTACCCTTATGTTGTCGTCTTGTCTTGTCAATTTTACTTTCATATTATACTTATGCACTTGAAGGTGAGATCCACAAAACAAAGCAATTTGAAGGAGAAAGAAGGACAATGGAGCCACATGAAGGAGACATCTGCATTTGGTTTGCTTAGATTTCATTTTGAATGTCTTGTTTTCATGTTTTCATTGAATGTTTTTAGGATTGTTATCACTGCAATCTGGTTTTGTGATTGAGCTAGGCTAATGTTTATATTGCTTTGATGATTTCCAAATTCCTATCTACATTTCTTGGTGAAATTGATGTGAACTAACCATTTAACTGTGTTTTGAGTGCTTTTGAGCTGATTTGCAGGTGAAAAACCCAAGAAACGGGGCAATTCAGGGCTCTCTGGGCACTTTTGTGCCTGTGTCACTGCATTTTGCGCCTATGTCAAGGGATCTGCGCTTGTGTTACTGCATTCTGCACCTGTGTCAAAGGGATTTGCGCCTGTGTTACTTCATTCTGCGCCTGTGTAAGACATTCTGTGCCTATGTAAGGCCAGAAACAGAGGTAAAAAGTAGTGTTTTTACTTGCAAATTACTTTGTTTTGCATTTTGTTTCTGCATTTTGGTTTTTCTTTGGTACTGATTCTCTGTGCAGCACCTTGGCATTACGCGTGACAAAGACAAAAATGAAACTACTAACAAATTTTATGCAGGTTCTCTAGTCAAAGACCAAACAAATTAAACTTCTAACTTGGTGATTTTGCAGATTGCCTTGTATTTCAACCGAACTTTTGTGTTTGTGATTCATAATTAGGCACCTAGTATGATTTTGTGTTTGGAGCAATCTTGTCATTTTGCGGTTGATTCATCATCGATCGTTGTCCTTTTCAATCATGTCAATTTAGATCAATTAGTCATTGTTCCTCATCAATTGGCGCTTATCAATTGGTCTCCTTGTCAATCTTGGTCAATTTGTCATTGATTTTTGTCACCCAATCTCAATCATTTATCAACACTGGTCCTTTGTCAATCAGAATCATGATCAAATCGACCCTACATCAATTAGCTTTTGTCAAGACCTAATTGTCATCCTTGCATTTCTAATTCATCTTCTAGGGTTTCATGATTTATTCATTTAACCTTGTTTGTCATTTCTCCCTCTAGGTTAAATAGTTTATTTATCCTAAGTCTTCTTGTCACAATTAAATGTTTATTTAATTGGCTAACTAATTTCTCCTCTCTTTGTGAATTAATTAATGAATGAAAAATTATTAATTAATTTACCTAATTTTCCAATTTACTAATTTCTCCTAATTCCTAATTTTCTAATTTTCATCAATTTTCTAATTTCCTAATTTCTAATTCATCTGATTTTGCATTTTCTCCTAATCTCATGGGAATGACATAGCAAATTTGTCATAATTTGTCATAGTTTGTCAATCAATCAATTTTGACATAGCAATTTGTCATAATTTGTCATAATTGTCAATCAATCAATTTCGCATAGAAAGTGTCAATTTGTCATAATTTGTCATATTTGTCATTCTTGATTTGAAATTTCCATTCGAATCAAATTCATGCTAATCTTGTCTTTTCTCCAATTTATCTATAAATTGGATGAATTTCTTCAATCAAAAAGTCGAATCAATCATGCTTCTAGTACCCTTATGTTGTCGTCTTGTCTGGTCAATCTTGCTTTCATATTATACTTATGCACTTGAAGGTGAGATCCACAAAACAAAGTAATTTGAAGGAGAAAGAAGGACAGTGGAGATTTCTGGAGGAGATATTCACATTTGCGATGGTTTGCATTTGAATTGAATGTCTTGATTTTCATGCATCTCTATTGAATGTAATTAGGATTTATCACTGCAATTTAGTTTTTGTGATTGAGCTAGGCTAATGCTTATATTGCTTTGATGATTTCCAAATTCCTATCTACAATTCTTAATGGTAGTGGCTTTACTGATGGTTTACAAGCGGGATCCTTTCTGCTTGGTCATTCCCTTGATGGCCCCGAGAATAGTATCGCTTGAATTGTTGTTTGTCGCAGGCGGAAGGGGAAGTCCTCCCTGCCCCCCCATGGATTGGGTCTCCACTCCCCTCCCTAAGTTGGGTTTGAGTTGTTGAAGGTTGGACAAGTTCCCTTTGTTCGACCTTGTTGGTCTCGGGCTTGCTCCAATGTGTTGTTTTTCCTACCTGTGGACTTTTCTTTTTTTGATAGTCTCTATCTATGTTAAGGGTCAGTGCCCTAGTTCTCGCTGCTTTTTTAATAAAAAAAATTAATCCTACTTTAATAATGGTTACAATTGAATTAAGTTTAGTGTTTAATTATGTTTATAGTTACTGTAGTCACACAAATCTATCCATTTTAATTAAATGAATATTTTGTATTTATTTGATTAAAAATCCACTAGCCATTAGTTAATTAAATTAATATTTAATTAATTCATCCCCAAACATTCTTCTATTAATTAAATAAATTATTCAATTTATTTTAATTAATTCATTAAATCAAATTCCATTCAATTAAATAAATAAAAATCTATTTTTTTAATTAAAATCCCCCTTTTCCTCTTTTAAAATAAATTAATCAAAACATTTATTTAAATCATTATCCCCCCCCCACTTGCATTTTCCTACAAATGCAACTTGCACACATTATTGAAATAAATGAATTTTTATTTTAATAAAATCCTATTTTCCCTCACCCACCAAATCCACTTGCAAAATCTAATCCCCTTCTAGATTCTTCTAACCCCTTCCTAATTAGCCTAATCCATCCCCTAATTATTGTCACATTCCTAAGCAAAATGGAGTCACTTCTCAAAGACTCCAAAAGCCTTTGAAAAGCATTTAATGCTTTGTGTGTTCAACAAATTAACCCCCAAAGTCTTCCAAGACCTCTAATGGCTCTTACATGACCATTTATGGCTCTTACATAACCATTTATTGTTTTGACCATATTCATCCATTTCACATTTGCACAAGAGTTTATCCATTGGATAAAAGTTTTATTCTTGGAATAAAGAGTTTATTTATTCAACCAACCTTGACTTCAAATCCCAAAGTCATGTCAAGCATTTAATGCTTATTCCCTCTCCTCTCAACCTATCTCACATTGACACTTGTCATCGTGGGATTGGGTTGAAAGCCCTCACATGGATTTGAAATCATTCAATCCTGACCCTTGTTGAGATTACTCAATCTCAACCATCCATTGCTCCATTTTTCCTATAAATAGAGCCCATTTCTTCATAATCCATATCCTGAAAACTTGTATGCATTTAAGCTATAGGCATTTTTAAAGAGCATTTTAGCATAATTATCTAATATCTTGTCTTTTTGATAAAATCAATCATTTTAGCATCAATAGCATAGTATTAGCTTCTTTATTTACATTTAGAGCTATACTACAATCTCAATCCTCCATAAGCATCCATAGTGCAAAAAGTTGCTGAGAGCTACACTATTTTGGAACTCGGAGAGGAGAGGAACAAGGGAGAAGGAGCTAAGGCCATGCTAAGAGATAGTTGGAGATGTCTCATAATCTTTGCTTCTTTAGTTAGATATATTAGCATGTTTTTAGTGTCTCTCTTGGTATGCCTTTGTAGATTAGTTTTTGATTGACTAACACTAATGGTTTTGTGTCTTGTGTGTTATTTTATCATTGACTAACCTTGTGCCATTTTGCAGGGCATCATTTGGTGAACCCGACGTGAATCGAGCACCAAAAACATATCCTTTTTTTTTTAACTAACATGTCTGATTGTTTAATTTATCACACAGGTCGCGCTTCGATGCTATTGAACCCGTTTTAGCGCTACTGACACTTTTTCTTTTAGTGCTATTGTTCTTACAATAGCACTATTGTAAAAGTTTCAGTGCTTTTGACCCTATTTTAGCGCTTTGGTCATTATTCTGGCGCTATTGAAGATCTTTTAGCGCTTTTGATGCTCTGGTTTTACCCTTCTTTCAGCGCTTCTGTGTAAACTAGCGCTTCTGTTTAAACGCAGACTAGCGCTATTGCAACAGAATGTTGTAAAAATCGCCTTGTAACCATAAAAATGGAAATTCTTAGGCTTGTGGAAGCCCCCCTTGAACATCGATTTTACTAACATGTTTTTGTTTGTGCAGGTTAAAAACTCACCATAAAAATCACAAAATTTTCCTTTTGGTGCTTAAAATCAACAAACAAAGTTTCTTTCCTTGCATCAAACTTAAAAATCACACACCACACTTCAATTTTGGGCAAATAAAAAGAACAATCCATTTGTTTTAGATTTTTTGCAAAACAAGTTTTACTTCAAGCAAACATGTTTTTCATTAAGTTGACCAGGATTTCCGAATTCTAGAATACAAAACACATTGCCTTTGAAAATTAAAAAGAACACCATGACTGTTGGAGCAACATCTCCAAATAGTTAGATCACATTTGAAATGGTGGATTAAAAAGAACGAGTGTTTTACGTGTTTGGCATGCTTGTGCAAAAAGTCGGTCGAGTGGTCCTACCTCTAACACACACTATCCTCTCCCTTGGCTCTCGTGGTCCTAGGTGCAAGAGAAAAGTGTTAGTAACACTCAAATTTTATCTTTTTAAGAGAGGCCTGCCAAGGGATCGATACTTTTGGGAATGACCTCGAGCAGTATATCCTTCGAGCCGCTATAGAAATCAGGTGAGAGCGAAAGCTGTAGCCTTGGGTATAGTTGTTCCTACAATGTAACTGGCCGAAAGGACAAATAGGCCCCACCACCAGTTACAAGGCTCTTAAGTGAGTCACTGCAGAATGAACTTATGTCCAAAAACATCGAACATGACTAAACAACTTTAAGTAGTAGCCCACCGATTCTATTGATTGAGGATATTTGAGATATAATTTAGTGCAAGAGCATAGATGGTTTTGCTCCCAAGATACTCACCATACATATTTCCTTGAGTAGAAACATAGCCTTTTGAAAAGTCACTTGTGGCTTGATAAAAGTGGTGACTCCCCCATCATAGAGATCATCTATTTGTTATGCTCGTGCAAGACTTAGTATATCACATCCTTACCTACCACGACAGGATTCATAAGGTATGTAGTACCAAAGTCGAAGAAATATCAAGATGTGGGCTAAATTTATCACAACTGGCCATTTGACCTTAGGGATTAAAAGTGTTTGAAGTGTGTTTGTTTTAAAGACCAAGTGCAAATTGAGTCGACTTCAGGCTTTGGAAATACACCTTAAAACACATCTAAAGGAAGGGTCATATACAAGTCCAAGGATTGGGTTGATCTAGACCCATACTCATTTGTGCCTTTGGGGAAAACATTCTTGTGTTTGTGTGCTTGCTTTGTTTTCTTGTCAAAGAAAAATCAGAAAATCAATCCCAAAAACAAAGTATTCATCCAACATTTCTCAAAAACAACCAAAAATACCAAAAACAAAGTGCAAACAACAAAGAGTCAAAATTTTATGACGATTCTTCACATCTTGCGAAAGAAGAAGCATCATCAGAATATCAACTTGAAAAGAAGACCATTAAGCTCAAAGGCTTTGATCAAAAAGAGGAAATTCTTCTATATCAATAGACAAATCTTTGTCTCACATAGAGTCTTTCTACGTCGCATGCATCTATACCTTCAAGGTAAAACAAACGAGTTTGATTCAGAATCATTGAACCATAGAGCTTTTATGCAATATAGAGCTCTTAGTTATCACAAAAATCAAGGAGGAAAGATTAATCCCAACTTCTTCCCAAACGTCTGTATCACCTACAACACAACTCGAGAAATACCATCAACACCCGAAAGAGAAGAGGTAGAGTTTGTCCCATTTGTAACACAAAGTTTTTATTGAAGGTGAAAACATTTCATCCATCATCTCATTCATCCATCATCACTTCATCATCAATCCGTCCCAACTCTCAAAACATTAAGAGGTTCTTGTCCCAAGTTCTCTTTTAGATATTGCTTGAATCAAAAACATCGCATCACTTTTTAGATTGTTTCTACATCTAGGATAAGCTCATCCTAAGAGACACATCTATGCAGGTTAAAACTAGTTCATGAGTGAATCCTCTCATTGCTAGGTAGTCAAAATCTGTAACACATCTCAGATTTCTCTACACCTTATCACATCAAAACTTATCAAACAAACAAGCAATTCGAAGAAGGAATTTCGGTTACATCCACCTTAAAAGTGCTAGAGATCTACATACAACACGAATCACCAAACATCAATCTTTCATTTCATCAACAACTCATCATCATCTTCAATCAACTTCAAACACAAACTTGCAAACAAAATGGCTCAAACCCGATCCCAATCAAGGCAACGTGAAATAGAAAGATAAGCAGAAGAAGAGGAAAATCTCAATGAATTTCAAGAAGCACTTGGAGGAAATGCAGATGACAAAAACCCGAGTACTCCCACTCCTGCAACAATCGAAAGGGCTCAGCATAACCCTCTCTTTAACAGATTGTTTGATGAAATACTCAGGAGCAATGCAGATGCTCACTTCTTAAGACTCGCTCAAGAAGGAGCAAAACTCCCCTCTGACTTTGATCTTGCCCAATTAAGACAAGCATCAGAAAGACAAAGTCGCCATGAAGAAGAAAGAGGTAGAGATCCCATCAGATATAACATTCCTCAAGGTAACCCACCACCTCCTCCTCCAAATGAAATGGAGATGTTGCGGCAACAAGTCGAGAATCTCGCCCAAGAACTTCATAGTGGTGTTAAGACCAATCAATTCTCACTTAACGACATTTGTCCCTATCCTTTTGATAGGAATATTTATATGCCACCCTTTCCATGCGGGTTCGAAACACCAAAATTCAAAAAATATAGAGGAAAGGGAGATCCTCGTGATCATGTCCGAGAATTTCATTCCGCTTGCCTCGAAGTGGCATATGAAGACACATACCTCATGCGTCTTTTTCCCCAAAGCTTGGGAGGAACAACCACATCATGGTTTTCTCGACTATCAGGTGGCATAAGAACATTTGAGGAACTCATCCAGAAGTTCCTAGCTCATTACTCTCATAACATTGAACGCGACATCACCATGGCTGATCTATGCAACACCAAACAAAAACCAGGTGAACTATTCTCAGTATTCCTGCAATGATGGCGCTAAATGTCTAGCAGACGTTCTCTTCAATTACCTGAACAAGAACTAGTGGAAATATTCATTTCCAACTTAAACGAAGAAATGGAATTTCATCTGGATGTCAAAGACACAGACTCCTTTAATGATATGATCACCAAGGGTTTGAAGTGTGAATGAGCACTCATCAAGAAAGGACTCATCAAAATCTTTAATGAACCAAAAGATGGTCCTCGCCCACGCTTCAATAGTGATAAACCAAGCTTCTGGAACAAGAACAAGAATATTGTCAACGATGGGGTTGTGGATGCCCGGACTATCCAAAATGCACAACCTGTGGTTCGATTTGTAGGACAAAATCCTCTGCCACAGAATAACACAAATGTTCCTTCCAATCAAGGTCGCATCACATCTCACGATGAACCAAGACCTCGTCAGCCAAAACAAAAACGAACATACACTCCCTTAGGGGAACCCATCGAAACAGTATTGCGACAACTCATTTCTCAGAATTTGGTCACTCTACCTAAACTATCAAACTATGAGCCTCAGGTCAAACTGGCATGGTGGAGAGATACTAAACACTGTGAATTCCATCAAGGAAGAGGGCACAAGACAAGTAATTGTCACTGATTGAAAGATCTCATTTAGGATCTTATTGACCGAGGAGAAATTGAAATTGAGGGACATGACCCAAAAACAACCAATAATGATCATCAGATGTTCAAGAATCCACTTCCATCACAAGATCAAAGGGGTCCTTCCACTTCCCGGCGAGGCACTGATACCACTGATTATACATAGGCTGCGTATAATTACACTGTAAATCATCTGTATGATGCCAATGAACAAGTTGCAACTATAACCTTCAAAAATACCAACTCCAATTGCAATGTTGTCACACGTTGTGGCAAGGTCACCATCAAAGTAGCTCCATAAGGTACCACCTCCATCCCAAAGCAGTACAATCTTGTGGAACAATTAGACAAAACACCTGCACTTATATCCATTTTAGAGCTATTGCGCCTATCGCCCTCTCATAAAACTATCTTGGATCAAGCATTCCAAGAGGCGTCAGTCCCTGCAAATCTGAATACAGACCAATTTCAAGCCATGGTGGGAAGTCTCAAGTCATCACCTTGTCTCACTTTTTCCGAAAGTGACAACTCTTCCTTCCAACAACCACATAACGCCTCACTCCACATCGAAGGATTTATCAACCAGCATAGGATCAAGTGACTCTTGATTGATAATGGAGTAGGCTTAAACATTTGTACACTACAGTTGGTCACAACATTGGGATATGTGGTAGAATCAGTGGATCCTCGTCAGAAGATCACAATCAAAGCCTATGACGATGCAGAGCGTTCATCCAAAGGAGTTGTGGTACTACCAATCCGAGTAGGCCCTATGGTAAAGCACATCATCTGCCAGGTTCTGGACCTTCCTCTACCATACAATCTATTGTTAGGAAGACCTTGGATACATGCCATGCAAGTCGTTCCATCTACCTACCATCAATGTATCAAGTTCCCACATAACGGTGCAGAGATCACAATCCTGGGCGATGCAAATCCTTTTGCGTATTGCCATAATATCAACCATCAACCAGAGATTACCATTCCTAATAATAGAGAAGCCATTTCCTCTACATCATATATAAGTCCAGCCTCTCTTGCCAGTTCGAACACCACTATACCCAAGCAAGAAAAGCTTAAGATGAAAGTAGCAGAGGAAGGTCTTGGAGAATACAACTTGAGTCAACTCTTTTGTGTGGGACAAATGCCCATTTCTCCTAGAACACATGGTAAACCACAACAGTTACTCCAACAACCACTAATCACACTAGCATGTGCTTTGATGCCTTTGATCCTTGGAAAGAGTCAAGAGGAAGAGACACAAGATGAGGACCTAGCGGAATGGATCTATAAAGATCCCATCACCACTGATATACCGTGAGTTACACTTCCTATGGATCAGTATGGTAAATGTCACAACCCTCCTTTATCACCTTTTTTTTGATTTAAAATACAAAACTTTATTTATACTCTTTGGATGAATTATTGAATGAATATTGTAAGGGAATAAAATTAATGAACCACACACACATGGAAAATGCATATATATTTTAATTAGTTATTTTCCTCACCCAAATTAAGGCACATGTTGTAGGAGGAATAAGAAGCTTCTAGAGGCTTCTCCACCTCCTTGCATGTAACTCCTCCCACTAAGCCCAATTAATTTGCATGGAGGCCAAATTGGGAGAGAATCTCTTTTTTTTTCAATTAATAATTAGGTAGTGGGAATTTGAAATTTGCTTTATAAAATAGGTACAAGTTTCAAAAGAAAAGTTAGCTATTCCATAAGAAATTCTGCAATTTCTCCTTTGTAGTCCATTTTTCATTGCAGCCAAGGTTTTGTTGGGAGGTTTTCTCTTCAATTTGGAGGATCAAGGAAGACTCTACACCATTTTGCAAGCATCCAGGTTCCTTCAAGCTTAGTCTTGTGCATCTTATTCTTGTTGTAGATTAAATTATTTTATGAAAAATGAAATTCATTTGTGAAATTAGTTTTCAGACTTTTACAAGAATTAGATTAAAATGTTTGATAAAAAAAAATAGATTCATTGTTTAGATTCTTGATCTTTGGAGTAGATTAAAATGTTGATAAAAAGTAAAATAAATTGTTGATTCATTGTTTCAGATTTGATAAAATTTAGTTTTAGATTTTGGAGTAGATTAAAATGTTTGATAAAATAAATTGTTGATTCATTGTTTCAAATTTTTGATAAAATTTAGTTTCAGATTTTGGAATAGAATAAAATGTTTGAAAAGAAAAAGTAGAACATATTGTTGATTATTAATTTCAGATTCTTGATAAAAAGGAAGTAGATTAAATTTGCTTGATAAGAATTAGATTCACTGTTTTAAAAAATTTAGATCCAGATTTAAATTGTTCCTCTTATTAAATTTTAGATTGATTCTTGCTAATTGTTATCTCATTTTCATTGTGATGATCTCCTCTGTATCTGATTATATAAATCTTCTGAAGAACAGAAAAGAAATTATTTGAGAAACAAGGATAAACTTCACTACAATTTTTCTCTCTGTAATCATTTAATGTGTATTCTTATTTTTATTTTCTTTTTGAAAACTCTCTGTGGATTGAACAAAGAGCTCATTGAAAATGCCTGTTGAATAAATCCTCCTGAACTCTGAGAATAAATCCTGGAAACAAACAAATTTCCTGAGAAGACTGAGAATAACTCCCTTCCTGTAATGGCTGGATAAATCTCTCTCTCTCTGTGAATAAGATAAATATATAATAAAAGTCTGGATTCTGTAAAGAGACAAAATCAAGAATAACTCAATTATTTACCTGATCTTACCTTCTTAAATAAATTATCCTTTGTAAAGAAATTTGAAACCATTTATATATATATACATATATATATATATATATATATATATATATATGTATACATATATATATAAATTCCAATGTTAATTCACAAACATTAATGTCATAACGTCAATTATCGCATTCACTACCGCGTTCAGCACAGACCCCGAGAATAACCATACGAACGCAGAATGGCATTACCGTAAACCGGCAGGGTTAGTGGTACCCCCCACTACCCTGCGGTCACTGCAAGTGGCCGCAGGGGAGTGGAGGGGACCACGTGGCCCCGTCAACCCCTACGGGCCTACACATGCAGGACCGCAGGGAGTGACGGGACCCGTGGTCCCCACCCCCGGTTCTTTATATAAACAGTTAAAACAAGGTTCGGCCATGGGGAAATTTCGATGGAAGGTTTAAATGTTGGTTTAAAATTTAAGTTATTTTGTGTATCGTTTTAAATTAAAGTTAAATTAACTTTTTGTTATGTTCATTTGTTTAGTTAAATTTAATTTCCTTAAAATTAACAAGAGTTGAATTCAATGTATTATTTCAATTTCCTTAGAGAAATGAATGGATTATTTGACCCATGATTTTGGAGATAAGTAAAAACATTCTTACATTTTGTATGTAAATGACGTTACTTTTGCATGGCATTATGATTATTTCGTATCCCTTATTTTCATGCAATTACTCACAATTATCATTACCATGCCAATATATGTAGAATAATGATATTCTTTTTCAAATAGTATTTAAGGTTTAAATTATGTACATCCATTTCTTAATTATATTCAAGCATGATGTTAGTTTAGAAAACTAAACAAATGGAGTTGGAAAACCAAAACTAGCAGCGTTCGGTATATACGGTGCCTCTGGGTCACGCTTACGGGTAATGCCATCGTGTTGAACTATTGCACTTAACGCCTAATAAAGCTGCATTAACGACGTCTGTGGCATCGTCCCTATAAATCGTCGGGGAGTAATAAGGGACATTTGGAAGTTAAAAATCCAAGGGGCGGGTAATCCCTCTTGGATCGATAATTTAATAAGATAACTTGTAATTGAATTCCACATCCGTTGAGATAAACCATAGTAAACCCCTCTTAGGGATGGTCAAGTTAAGAGCTCTCGTGAAATTTACTTTATTTATTTATTTATTTATTCACCTCAAAGGGATATTGGTGATTGAAATTGGGTGACGCTCATGATAAGAATTAGGTTCTAGTTATTTTGTTTAGGCCACAAGCAATAGGCCATCTTGAGCCTTCGCTTAAGTGCTACCTTCGTGGGTAGCAACCGCAGAGAAACTGTCTGGGACACTGACCCTAGAAAGGGTTGCGTACCCACAAAATCAGTTTACATCAAACCACAGATTAGAAAATAGAACTACATACTTTAGGCCTTGATCCCGCGCCGAAGCGGGTATGTAGGCAGTCTTGGGACGGAGTTGTCCCTCGTACTCAGGCATTCGTGGGTGGGGTCTAGGCTTGGTTGAGTAAGAATCCTAATTGAAAGATAAGATAATCAAACTTAATTCAATGCATACTCGGAAGGAATCCCGTATGGATTCGCTTGACTTCCCGAGGCTTTAAGCCAAATTCCGAGGCGGAATTCAAGCTTGTATTATTTTCTTATTACTCCTAAGGACGGCGACCTCGGTGCATTCTTGTTAGAAGAATGTAGTACTTAGTGAGTGGCTCAGGACCCGAATGGTCCCAATGAGTCTAAGTCTCTGGCCAGAGCATCTCCTATCCCGTTTGGATGGATGCCTACCCCGTATGGGTAGATGCCTATCCCGTATTGGATAGATGGAATTTACGTCCCGTATGGACAATTGCCTAACCCGTATGGTTAGAAGCTCATCCCGAATGGATGAATGCCCAATCCTATTTGGATGGATGCCCAGAGTATGCAATTGAATAAAACATAGTAAAATATAATGAAAAAAAAAAATATACTCAATTTTTGTTGGATCAATTTTGGTGAGTTATTACAGTAAAGACCTCCTCATTATGCAAAGAATGGGGTATGATGGTCAGAGTGCTTTAGGATATTGCAAACAAGGACGACATGAACCGCTGCTACCAGAATTCAAGCCCAAAGGTAATACAGGCCTAAGCTTTGAGAAAGAAATATTTCCTAAACTCAAATTCAAAGGACAACCCAACAAACCATTATGTCAGCCTACGGCAAAGAGGACACCTTTTATTATCAAAGCAGCATCAAGCACTATCCCCACTGCCCCATCGAGGCTCACAACCCCAAGGAAACCATCTACAATACCAAACATCCCACCAATCGAACCAGTAATCCCATCCGCAGCAACCATCACATCAATAACACCAGTAGCAGCAGCAACTATATTAGAACCCGCAGCAGCATATATGGCACCAGCAGTTCCAGCAGAAGCCACTGGGTCAATATTCCCAATACTCCCTGTACCAGATTCTTTAATCCCCATCAACCTTCCTGCAGCACCAATCATTACAAAGGTACATCAACCAATCACACCTGCAGTGTTTAACTCAAAAGACATCCCAGTATGGTATAGCAATCGGATGCTGGAAAGTGATTCAGAGACTGACTCACATGAGTGGGAATTTGATTCGGTACAGCTTAATACTTCAGATGAGGAAGACACATCACCACCTCTGCCACGCAAAGACATCCCTATTTACGGAGAAGCACAGATAAAGACCACTTGGGTTCCTGAGCTGGAAACATCTTCCACATACCCTACGTCTCATCCTACGCCTGATTTTGACAGGGAGAGTACCATCAACGACCTTCACCACACTGTCTTAACCCTCACTGATACATCTAACGAACTTAACCTAATCGATGAAATAATTCCCATTATCCACTCTGAACTCATCGAATGGAACCAATCAAATCCTCCATGTCTTGACCTCTTCCAAAACGATGAGGCTATCATTGACTTTTTGGAATTAAGGGATAACCTACCAAGCGGGGATCACAAAGCTGGATTCGCCATTGAACTTAATAGCCCAGCATACTTCAGGGCGGATGCCAAACCTTTTAGTTGCAAAAATATAACAATAAAACATGGATCTTCCAGTGAAAACCACACTGTGGCACTGTTTGATCCAACAAAAGTAAAAGGAAAGAGCGTATCCAACGGTGAAAACCTCTCTGAGGCGCCTAAGGATGAAGGGTTTGACATCCTCCCTGCTAGTACACAACAGGAATGATCAACAATTCTCATCGAGGAGACCAAAGAATACAATGTGGGGACTCTTGAAAATCCTCATATCATACATCTGGCATCTCTTCTCACTCCAAAGGAACAACCTAAATTTACAGAGTTCTTTCAACAGCGTCAGATCAACTTTGCATGGTCATATGCAGACATGCCTGGGCTTGATCCTGATTTAGTCATGCATCACCTCACCGTAGCAGAAGGAGCCAAACCTATCAAGTAGAAGCTTCGTAAAATGCATCCTCAGATTGCAGTGCTAGTCAAAACAGAACTCAAGAAACTCTTAGATGTTTGTTTCATTAGGCCAATTGATTATGCAGAATGGATCTCCAACATTGTGCCTGTCGGCAAACCAAAAGGGGCCATCCGCATTTGTACCGACTTCAGAGATCTAAATAAGGCATGTCCTAAGGATGACTTCCCCCTACCAAATATCGACATCATAGTGGATCTGATAGCAGGACATGTCATGCTTTCACTCATGGATGGTTTTTCCGAATACAATCAAATAAAGATCGCACCAGAGGACCAACATAAGACAGCCTTCACATGTCCATGGGGCACATATTGCTGGAATGTAATGCCTTTCGGTCTAAAGAATGCAGGAGCAACCTATCAAAGAGAAATGACCACCATCTTCCATGACATGATGCATACTATGATGGAAGATTATGTGGATGACTTACTAGCAAAATCACTTACCAGAGATGGGCATCTCCACATCTTAGATAAAATCTTCGATAGACTGGAACAATACCATGTTTGACTCAACCCAAAGAAATGTGTCTTTGGAGTGACCTCCGGGAAGCTTCTAGGATACATTGTCTCAAGCAAAGGCATTGAGGTTGACCCAGCAAAGGTAAAAGCCATCATGGACATGCCACCTCCAAAGAATATCAGTCAGCTAAGGACATTACAAGGACGGCTTCAATCCATCCGAAGATTCATTGCACAATTGGCTGATAAGTGTCACCCATTCACACACCTGCTACACAAGAACATCCACTTTCAGTGGGATGCCAAATGCCAGCAAGCATTTCAGGCGCTTAAAGACTATCTCATGAATCCACCATTGTTGATGCCACCAGATCCAAGTAGACCGTTGTTACTTTATATCTCAGCGACAAGTACAACATTGGGTGTACTACTGGCACAACATAATGCAGAAGGAAAAGAGTGTGTTGTTTACTACATTTCCCGCACACTGGTGGGCTATGAACTCAATTACACGCCTATTGAATGAGCTTGCCTAGCAGTAATCCTGGCAGCCACTAAATTGAGGCACTATCTGTTAACACATAAAGTGCAGCTCATTGCAAAGATTGATCCACTCAAGTATTTACTCAGCAAAGTAGCTCTGACAGGCCGCTTGGCCAAATGGGTGATGATTCTAAGTGAATTTGACATCGAGTACGTGGACCGTAAAGCTATCAAAGGGAAGGTCATTGCAGATCAGTTGGCCGATGCACCACTCATAGGTGATCATCCCCTCATTTCCAATTTTCCAGATGAAGAGATATTCATGATCATAGAGGTACAACCATGGAAGCTATACTTTGATGGTTCATACACTAGGCATGGCTCGGGGGCAGGCATTCTGTTTATCACACGTCAAGGTGACAGCATCCTGAAGTCTTACAGGCTCACATTTCCATGCACAAACAACATAGCGGAGTATGAGGCCTTGATCACAGGACTCAGGTTAGCCATACAATGGAAATTACAAGAACTACAAGTATATGGCGACTCACAACTGGTCATTCGACAAGCAACAGATGAATATCAGACCAAGGATGATAAACTCATGCCATATAAGCAAATGGTGGACACTCTAAAGACATCATTTACTACTATCACTTTTGAGCAGATACCAAGAGATCAGAATCGAGCTACTGACGCTATGGCTACCATCGCATCTCTCCTAGATCTTCCACAAAATTCAACATGCTACGAGTTCTTGGTAGAACAGCTTTGGATTCTCGCTTATGATATCCCCGAATCCGAGATGATATGTCGCCTTGTCAGTTCTGAATCCCCATGGTATGGTGAGTTCTACACCTATCTCCGCGATCACACCCTTCCTCCTAACCAATCGAATAACCAACGTAAAACCTTCATTCGCCAAACTGCTCGATATACCATTATTGTCGAAACCCTATACCGACGCGGTCTTGATGGTACTCTCCTTCGATGTCTAGAACAAAATGAGATAACAAAGGCCTTGGAAGAGGTACATGAAGGAATATGTGGAACTCACTCAAGTGGTCCATCACTAGCCAAGAAGATCATGCGAGCTGGATACTATTGGCCATCTATGGAAAAGGATTCCTACTACTTTGTCAGAAAATGCAAGAAATATCAAGTTCATGGCGACCTGATACATGCACTAGCCGAGGAACTGCAACCAATCACAACACCATGGCCTTTCTGTCAATGGGGCCTTGATCTTGTGGGTAAGATTCATCCATCTTCATCCAACAGCCATAAATTCATTATTACCACCACCGAATATTTCACAAAGTGGATCGAAGTTGTTCCACTTACCCAAGTCACCGGCAAGTAGATCGCCTCATTCATCCTCAATTATATCATATGTCGGTATGGTGTACCCATGTCCATCATCACAGATAACGGTCTTCCTTTCAAAAATCAGAATGTCCGTGAACTTTGTGAGAAATTTCACATCCAACACCGCTTTTCCACTCCCTATTACCCACAAGGCAACGGTCAGGCCGAAGCATCCAATAAAAACATATTGAGGATCCTAAAGAAGACAGTCAATGATGCCGGCCATGATTGGCATGTTCAACTGAATCCAGCACTATGGGCATATCGAACTAGCATTCGAAACCCTACAGGCGCAACTCCCTACTCATTGGTCTATGGTGCAGAAGCTATCTTGCCTATTGAGGTCGAGATACCATCACTACGGGTTTCCTTGCATAATCTAATAGATGATGAAGCCTACAGAGTATCCCGTCTTCAGGACTTGGAGCTACTTGATGAGAAGCGACAAGCTGCATACAACCATCTCAAAGCCTATCAGCAGCGCATGAGTAGAAGCTACAATCACCGAGTTAGATCTCGTACATTTGAGGTAGGTGATCTTGTTCTATGAGAGAATCCTCGCAACCAACCAAACGGAGAACATCAGGGCAAGTTTGAATCAAACTGGCTGGGCCCATATGTTGTCACTGCTGTATTCGGGTCTGGGGCATATCAGTTGGCTACATTAGAAGGAGAACTGCTCGCAGATCCAATCAACAGCATGCACCTCAAATGGTTTTATACCTAAGCTATCCAGAGCATCAGGCTCCCCTGCATATCAGAAAATACCAAAAACATTCAGAAAATGTCCTGAAGAAATACAAAAACATTCAAAAAAAGTAAAGAAAAATCATGCATCCAAACGGTGAACAAACACTCCGGTGGCACCTTGGGTAAGTGCGATGGTGAAAACCTGGCAAACAGGCGCCACTCGTAAAGACAATGGCTCCAGTATCTTTCAGGCTCGTTGTGATCACATCCACTACATACACACATCCATCCGTCCAAACCATGGCTTGTTATTAATCTACAACAAAGATAGTACTTCATGCGTCTTGCATCCCACTTTTTCATAGTCATGTCTACACTTGGGGGCAATACCCTTAAAATCTAGATAATGGAAGTGGATTCTACATTACTGGTGATTCATTGGCAAAAACATTCAAAATGTCTCACAAAATCCAAAAACAATCAAAATGTCTCGCAAAATCCAAAAACATTCAAAACTATTCCACAAAATCCAAAAACAACGAAAAACCATCAAAAATCAAAACAAAAACATGGCAACACCTTGTACATACTCATCCATACATATACAAAACAAACATTGACACAATACTCACACGATGACCACTTATCAATCGACCAAAACAATCAACATCAACAATCCAAAACTGTCTTAAAAAAAAAGGGATGCATCCTTCCTTATCAAAACAAAGACAAAAGTGATGTTTTCTTTGACAAGAAAATTATGTTAAGATATCAAATACTTGGTTAATTTGTGAGTACAATTCATTTGTTTATCTGTATCGGGATCTCTCAGCATTGTGTTGTATTGTTTGCACATTATTTTCGATGAAGTTCTGGGGCATGTACTAATGGTGTCTACGTGGGAAGTTCACTAGGCTACGTGATCTTATGCCAAATGCAGTCATAGATCATTACGGCTTGCTGACTACAGCATATACCTCGACTGTATGAGCATGAACCATTACCAAGGATCCTTATTCTTTATTCTTTATGTATATATTGTTTGTTTGCAGGTACAATGCTCATTCTTTGGTTCCTCCCCATCCAAATTGGATAAAGGTTTCATTTTTTAGTACGGTATGCACTTGTCTCAGGATCTGATCAGCCTAAGATCAAGGAGGACGATCCAAGTCATGCATGAAAGGAGATAATCCTTGTCTGTTCCGCAAGCAATACTCTGGTCGACTTAACCCTTATATCAAGTCGTTTGTATTAACTTGCTATATAAAATCCATGTAAGGAATACTCAGGTCATCTTGAATCATTATGTCAAGATGCTTGTATTCTCTTCCAACATTTTAAAGCTCAATGATGAAAATAGAGCACTATGGATAGTCATTCCATCTCATCTGTTTATATCTTGCATTCCATTGCATATCACCCATCCATTCATTCATTCATATATAGGATTTACATGCAAAAGTGACCAATAAAGTTGGTCTTGGATACAATCATGACCAAGTACTCTGATACATCATCAATGCATCATGGCAAGTCTCAAAAAAAACCTTGCATTCCTCATGGTCATATCATCATTGCATTTAGGTGCATCTTGCATTAAGTCCATTCATGTCATTTCCAACTTAATATTGCATATAATTCATGTGTGATATTAGTTTTCATTAATCATTTGCATCATTGCATCAATCATAAATAATTAGATTCATTCATGGGATCAAAATTGTCTTTGATTATTTTAAATCATTTTTTAGGCATTCATTTAGTGTCAATTATCCATCATCATTTCATTATCCTTTATCATTTATCATTGCATACATTCATTTATAATTAAAACATTGCATTCATTCATCCAGTTATTAAAGTATTTTATTATGCTCATTTTAGGATTCATTTCACATCACATTCATTATGCTCTTTTTAATTGCATTAAGGTGCAGTTATTAAAAACCATAAGTTATAGTATCATCACATTATCATTCTTACTTAAAACATATTTAAGCATTTAGAATCATCAAATCCATTTGTTTCAAAACATTGGTTCATACCATTACATATATCCATTATACATACACATTCATTTAGGCATTATCATATCAACATTTGTACTTTACATTTTGTTTATCCATATTACATTCATCTACACACATCTAGATGCATACTCATACATAAAATCAATCATTCAACCATTGCATCATCACATAAATCATCGCATCATTATATTACAAAATAGGAAACACCAAAAATCCTGTTCATAAATCATCATCCGCATACATCATCATCATGGCATTACATACATAAAGCATTACATAAAAAAATCAAAAACATCATACACATATAAACCTGCATTCATATGTCAGTATCCCACATCATAAATCATCATAAAAACATGCATAAAAGAAACATCTCATCAAAATGCATACATATACACATATCCATCTAAGCAATCACTCATCATCCTGCATAAACATCCATACATAAATCAACTGCATATCATCCAAATATGGGATCTCCTCATATATCTCATCTCATATATCAGAGTACAATGAAGTCTACAAAATCGGCTACCAAGAGCCATCCAAGATACAGTCCAAAAAATAAACAATGATACAAATACATGTATGCATGAATGCTCTCTCAAATGCCGCTCTGGCCCGATGCTATCCCAACACCTCTACCTGCTCCACCATTGGTGCCTGCACCACCTGATCCATCTCTCCGTGGAGGCCTCATCGAACCCCCACTCCCTCCTACATCCCCTAATCTCTCCTGTCGTAGAGGACCCATCACACCCCCACTGCTCTGCACCCTCTGCGATCGCTCTGACCTGGCTTGCTGCATCTGAGAATAGCTAAGCGCTTGCTAGCTAACAAGCACAACCTGCTCATATAAACCCCACCAGTAGTCTATCTCTTCCTGTGCTCGTTGCATCGCCCTCATCACCTCCCCTGTAGGACCCTGTGCCCCTACTCCAACCCGGACTCTCTCCTGCAGCTCAACCAATCTCTCCACCGCAGTATCTCTCTCCCGCAGCACCACCGTCAGCTCTGACTCTCGTGCAAATAGCTGCACATCCCTAGCTGCCACCTCTGCCTCCAAATCCTCTATCCGCGTCTGCAAGCGTACAATAATGTGATCCCGCAGATCTCCAGTGGCTCCCTCCCCAATGTCCATCGCTGCCTCCCCTGCACCACCCTCTCCAGTAGTCCCCTCTCCTCTATCCATTGGGATCTCTCTCTCCATCCCTCTCCCACTTAGCTGAACTCCCCTCTGTACCAATGGTCCCTGTGATATCTGTAGAGGTAGTGCACCTCTCCCTCTCCGCTGCCTCTGCAACCCTAACCCACCTCCTCCTCCACCTCCTCCACCTCCTCCGCCACCTCCATCTCCTCCTCCTCCTCGACCTCCTGCCCTCCTCTGTCCCCGTCCCCGTCTCCTCTCATCCTCAAACGCTGGGATCGGCTCTGCTGGATCCGATATCTGTGGGATCGGGTGCGCCGCTCGATACTGTGTGTACTCATCTGTCACACCTGCATCAACGACCCTCAATCGTAGGTCCCATGGCCTCGCCTACAGTGTCTGAAACTCTGCCAGTGCCTGATCATAAGGTAGAACTGGACCCCATGCATACCTCTCCCGAATCACCCGCGCATACTCTCCAGATCCACTAGGCAGTCCCTGCTGCCGTTCGAACTGCCTCATTACTCGTCCAGGCACCTGTCTCTCCACATGATATGCAGTCCTCCCAATGAGGAATCGAGTCATAAACACATACGGTAGTGCCTCTGCATCATCATCCCATGGCTCACACTCCAAGTATGGCCGCCATATCACTGCATCTAAATCATCCAATGCTCGCCGCCACCACTCTAACTTCCCCAAGTGGGGCTGACTCATCATACCACTGTACATAAACATGTACGGCTGATCCACCACACGGAATCTAAGACTCACTGGTCGAGTCACTGGTAGGTGCTCCCATGCCCAAATATGTAGCAGTGTCATGCCCACCGCTAAGGAACCCCTCTCCCGGTAAACTACCTCATGAAGCTCCTGATACATGTGCGCCAGCACGCATGGCCCCCATGCAAATCAGGTCCCCTCGGTCATCATCATCTTGATAACCTGTCCCCATCCCACCGCCAAACTATGTGACCGCCTGTCTGGACACAAAAGACCTCCCACAATCCCTGACAAAACCGCTGGAAGAGGCTCATATAGTGCCGCTATATCCTCCCACGCGATCGACCCATCGTCAATATACACCTCCTCATCAAAAATCCTCTGACATGAAAGAGTCCTCCAGGATCTATCGTATGTAACCAGCTCCCCTCGAATCAGAATCCGAAGGATGCGCCACACGTCCTCCAAGGTCACGGTCATCTCCCCTTGTGCCAAATGAAAGGTGCACATCTCACTGTGCCACCGCTCTGCCAGTGCTGTGATCAATCCGTGATTCATACGATCACGGGCATGTGCATCACCTCGTATAAACCTGTCACAGCAATGCAGTCTATCTCAGCCTGTGTCAATCGATCCCATAACTCTTGTGTCGAGGGATGGCGCTCACGTAACTGCAACACGCGTAGCTCCTCCTGCACATGGACATTCATCAATCACCATCAATTGTTTTGTTTTCAAACTTTCTTAAGTTTAAACCTAGACTATCATCAAATACTTTGATTAAGTATCTTTGGGTCTCAACAGGTAAGCAATCATGGCCACCTAGACTTCAATGGACATTTATCCTAACAAATGACCTAAGTCTCAACAGGCTGCTATGGTTCAAAACAACTCCCACTTCACCTCACCCTCCATCAATCATAGGCATCGGGAGATTTTCTTCATCCAAACTGGGGCATCTTTTTTAAGATAAAAGCACTATTTAACCAACAAAAGCACTAGTTTTCAACAATAGCACTACAACCCTAACAAAAGCGCTCAATCAGCTATACAAAAGCGCTACAACTACAAACGCGCTAAAACAGCTATACAATAGCGCTACTTGAAATCAATAGTGCTCAATTAAGCCCTCCATAGCGCTAGAAGTGCAAAAGCGCTAAAACTTGCATACAATAGCGCTAATTAAGAACAACAGCACTCAAACAAGGGGACAATAGCGCTATTTCGGCACAATAGCGCTAGTTTATGGAGCAAAAACACCAAAACCAGAGTTCCAGCGCTCTTGCTCCGACTTGACTTGGACTCAGCTAAAAACTTAGCAAAAATGCCTAAAAGTTAAGTTTTCGAATTTGTGTACCGCTGGTCTGTAGTCATCTGGGCGCTGGAACCGACGGACTCGCTCGAATCTATGCTCGGCTATCGGTATCGACATCCTAGCAGCTACTCTCTCCTCCAAATGTCCCTATTAGAGCTCTGGTTTTCAAATGGTCGCGGTCACAAATGATCCTGTTTTCACCCATTTCACCCCATTTATACCCTTCGCCGTCACCGTAACTTCCCCCAGCTCATCACCATGGTCCCCGTGAACTTCCCGAGCCCCCCATTTCTCCATTCTTCCCCCATTTTCTTCTATTTTTCACCAATATAACCAACTTCTTCTCTTCTACCACCCTGCCAATTTTCATTCTTTTTCGAGAGATCGCCCGATTTTTCAAATTTTTCGGCCCATCTCTCAAAGGGGTATACCACCCATTAAATTTACATTTTATGGGGCATTTCTTCACACCAATTTTTCTTTCTTTGAAACGATGCGATAAACCGCACCATCTCAAAGAGGGGCAAATGTAGTCACACAAATCTGTCTATTTTAATTAAATGAATATTTTGTATTTATTTGATTAAAAATCCACTAGCCATCAGTTAATTAAATTAATATTTAATTAATTCATCCCCAAACATTCTTCTATTAATTAAATAATTTATTCAATTTATTTTAATTAATTCATCAAATCAAATTCCATTCAATTAAATAAATAAAAATCTATTTTTTTAATTAAAATCCCCCTTTTCCTCTTTTAAAATAAATTAATCAAAACATTTATTTAAATCATTATCCCCCCCCCCACTTGCATTTTCCTACAAATGCAACTTGCACACATTTATTGAAATAAATGAATTTTTATTTTAATAAAATCCTATTTTCCCTCACCCACCAAATCCATTTGCAAAATCTAATCCCCTTCTAGATTCTTCTAACCCCTTCCTAATTAGCCTAATCCATCCCCTAATTATTGTCACATTCCTAAGCAAAATGGAGTCACTTATCAAAGACTCCAAAAGTCTTTGAAAAGCATTTAATGTTTTGTGTGTTCAACAAATTAACCCCCAAAGTCTTCCAAGACCACTAATGGCTCTTACATGACCATTTATGGCTCTTACATTACCATTTATGGTTATTTCAAACTTGTCTCCCCAAACATTTATTGTTTTGACCATATTCATCCATTTCACATTTGCACAAGAGTTTATCCATTGGATAAAAGTTTTATTCTTGGAATAAAGAGTTTATTTATTCAACCAACCTTGACTTCAAATCCCAAAGTCATGTCAAGCATTTAATGCTTATTCCCTCTCCTCTCAACCTATCTCACATTGACACTTGTCATCGTGGGATTGGGTTGAAAGCCCTCACATGGATTTGAAATCATTCAATCCTGACCCTTGTTGAGATTACTCAATCTCAACCATCCATTGCTCCATTTTTCCTATAAATAGAGCCCATTTCTTCATAATCCAGATCCTGAAAACTTGTATGCATTTAAGCTATAGGCATTTTTAAAGAGCATTTTAGCATAATTATCTAATAGCTTGTCTTTTTGATAAAATCAATCATTTTAGCATCAATAGCATAGTATTAGCTTCTTTATTTACATTTAGAGCTATACTACAATCTCAATCCTCCATAAGCATCCATAGTGCAAAAAGCTGCTGAGAGCTACACTATTTTGGAACTCGGAGAGGAGAGGAACAAGGGAGAAGGAGCTAAGGCCATGCTAAGAGATAGTTGGAGATGTCTCATAATCTTTGCTTCTTTAGTTAGATATATTAGCATGTTTTTAGTGTCTCTCTTGGTATGCCTTTGTAGATTAGTTTTTGATTGACTAACACTAATGGTTTTGTGTCTTGTGTGTTATTTTATCATTGACTAACCTTGTGCCATTTTGCAGGGCATCATTTACTATAAAACTTTGTTTAGTGTTTAATTATATGTAACGTTGGAATTCAATTTTGTATAGCGTTAGGGTTAGGGTTATTGTTAAAGTCAATTATGAGATTTGAAATTTTGTTTTCGGTTAGGGTTACATTTGGTTATGGACCAGGGTTAAGATTTAGCTTGGTTTTGTGTTAGTGTTTAGTTTTATTTAGTCTTAACTTAGGTTAAGGGTTAGTGTTCAATTATGTTTAAAGTTATCTTTCAGTTTTGAATAGTTTAGGGTTGTGGTTAAATTTGGTTTAGTGTTAGTGTTACACTTTGTTATGGGTTAGGGTTAAGGTTAAAATTTAGTTTTAGTTTTAGTGTTTAGTTTGATTTAGTCTTAAATTACATTAAGGGTTAGCATTTAACTTGACTTAGTTTTAAATTATGTTTAAAGTTAGGATTCAATTTTGTATTGTTTTAGGGTCACAATTCAATTTGATTTAGTGTAAGGTTTAGTATTAATTGAATTTAAGATTCAATTAAATTTATAATTAACATTCAATTAATATTATAATTAGTTTTATAGTTTCAATAATAAAGGCAAAATGTATTTGTCATGGTAGTAACATATATCAAATTTATGAAATTTTTATATTATAATTGTATAAGGATAACTAAAATGAAGCTTTAAACGATTTAAATATTTTTCCATAGAGATTCAAAATAATTTGAAAAGAAAACTAAAACATATTAAATATTAATTTAATGACCTAAAAATTTGCTAATTAGATTGAAGAAAAACAATTTCTATAATTTGAAAACTTAAAAATTCATAGATATAATTGGTGGAAAAGCAATTGAATAATAACAATTTAATTGAAAATTGGGTGCAACTGATTGCAATAGTACTAGCCTAACAAGAAGTACTAATAATATATTCTAGGTATACTCTTTGTAGAAGATTTTACCATAGTAGTTTCACCATATTTTTCAAAGTTAAAAGATATGATATGTAAATAAGAATTCAAAACCTAAAAAATGTTTAACATATTAACAATACTCAAGGATGAAAAATAAGATTATATCTAAAAAGTGTAAAATCAAAATTTTTAATCTAAAACACTAATGATTATGGGAAACCCTAGGAAGAAACTAGATCTTGTAAGATTGAAGTGGCTCATCAGAATATAAGATTTGAAAACACAAGTGCAAAATAGAAACCTTGAAACTAATGTAAAGATGATTAAGATGGTTAAAAGATATAGTATATTAATAAACACACAAAATTCAAAATAAGAACATATTAATGATCTTTGAGATGTGAAATAAAAAAAATACAAATCTGAATAAATAAAGAAATATATTTTAGGTATACATTTTGTAGAAGATTTTACTCTAGTGGTTTCACCACTATTCTCAAAATTAAATGATATTATATGTAAACAAGTGCCACGTAGTGGCGAGTACTTGTTGTGTAGATTTGTAATAGTAATTGAACATGTTTTTTTTGCAAAGAATTAGCAAATAGAAGAAATTATTAATTTATATTGTATTAATTATAATCAATGAATAGGCAATCAATCAAACCAAAATTTTCATTATTCATCTAAGTAGTCATAATCAAAACATCTCCACAATATTATTATTGTATTTTCATTATTTATTTTTTTGATCGGTAATATATATGTTTATTATATTATGAAATAAAGCAGTATAGTAACATCAAAGGTTTTAAATATCAACCACCCTAACCACCTAAGCGAACCACCAAACCAACAAACCACCCATCAAAAACCAAAAATCAGTCCACCAACCAGAAACCCACCAAACCATCATCCCACACCCAAAATATAGTTAATCGAGCTCAAAAAATAGCTCATTACATCATTGCCATACAAAAAGTTAACTGGCAATACGAAGTTCAAATGACACTTCTAAAATAAACCATAAAACATGAAGTTTCCAATATTAACAAACTAAGAAAAAAAAAGAGGTACCCAGGGCCACAACCAAGTCATTCTCGTTCCGCCTCTACCACCTGCACAACCGCAATGCTTACTACATCAACCGTATCACCTCCTCCATCATTCGAGAGAATTGCCAAAGGCACATTTTTCTCTGCCAATTCCGCAAATAAACGCTTGGTCATTGGCCGCAACCTCCTTCCATCCACTTCCTCATCCCCTGCTTCTACCCATGCCTGCCTAATGACCTCTTCTAGCTCCATAATATGGACATACAACTTCAGAGCCTCCCATCCCCATTGTGCGTCTCTCAAAATCGAGCCTTCACTTCTTCTCTTCGTCTAAGGAAGGGAATGTGAATATGTTGACCCCTAAGTTCAACTAGTTGCTTCAGAATTCCTTCCGACATGTCAAAAACCCAACCCGACACTGCCCACTCCAACAAAGACTCCATATTCTCCAGGTATTTGAGTGGCACTATTGCCTGCATAACTCTCCAAACCTCTGTGCATGAGGAATCCAATTCAAGTCCCCACACCATTATAACATAATAGATGTCCACCCTTGTTCTATACCTATGGTCGATAACTGCCACCTCTTCTCCCAGAACCAATTGCAATGCATTCAAAAATAATGGCTCCTGTGACCTAAACATGGTCTTCAACTGTCTCTCCAAAATCGGCCCTCAAAATGTCAACGTCATTTTATTTGTTTTAAGCATGAAATTGGCTTCCATTACTCTTGCCAATCACAAAACTGCCTTTCTCTATCAAAAACCACTCTCGCAGTCCCTAGAGAGCTCCCACCATTTGCATTGAATGTGCATTATGTCTCATTATTTCTATTAATGAGTCTATCTCCGTCTTCATCGTCATTGTAGAGTTCATCGGTATTAATTTCCTGTATCAGCCGAACTTGCCTAGGCTCGTGAGCAGAGAATGAAAACATGCTCTTGCACACTTCAAATTTCTCAGTGGTACTATATGGTACAAGACATTTCAAAAATGCCATTGTGTTATGATGTCATCTTTATCCCACCACCTCATCACTCCTTTATCTAGTTCACATGCCATGTTTGATAAGGCATCGACTAAATCATTTCCACCCCTCCTAATGTGAGATATCCAAAAATCTTGAAAATTGTCCAATTTCGAACAAATCAAAGCTATAAATTTATTTAATCACCAGCTCGGGGTTACTCCTTTTATGATTGCATTCATCATAACCTTAGAATCTCCTTCCAAGTGCACCTTCGGGGTCTTCATGTTAACGACCAATTCAACGACAAATAATGTAGCCTGAACCTCTGCGTCATTATTAGTCTCATCTTGTAGTCTCTTCGCTCCCTTGAAAAGGATCGCCCCATTTTCATCCCAC
Organism: Cryptomeria japonica; assembly: GCF_030272615.1. Lineage (NCBI taxonomy): Eukaryota > Viridiplantae > Streptophyta > Pinopsida > Cupressales > Cupressaceae > Cryptomeria > Cryptomeria japonica. Next base: position 148,470,595 of record NC_081406.1, on the reverse strand, counting down.
ACAAAACATCCTGCCCCAGAAATACCCGAGTTGCCACTAGATGCCCCATCAAAATTTATCTTAACCCACCCCGGCTCCAGCTTAGATCTCTTCTCCTCCTCTTGCCTATGTACCCCACCTAAAGGATTAACCCTTGAAAACCCATGAACGGGTCTAAGTTGAATCAATGATCACCTTGATTGGATGAAGCTATCCGCCATGCTATACGGATGCTTCACAAAATTATGACTAACTATCGCCATTGCCACAACTTCTGAGATTGCCCTTTCTACTCTATCACATAATTTTTCTATCAATTCTTCTTTATCTTGAAAAAATTCTCCTGTTTCTTTCTTTCCATATTTCCCATATAACTATTGATGGTGACACAATCCAAATGTTGGAAAAGGTTGACTTCTTGTACTATGAGAACCAACTCCTAAATAGATAAAAAAAAATTTCTGGAAAAGGGATTTCCCACCCCAATTTGCTTAACATGAATTTCCACACTCCTTGAGCCAGTTCATAATGTAACAATAGATGTTCCAAGGATTCTTCAGAGTCTTTACATGGTACACACTGAAAAGGACCGTTGAAATCAAATCTTTGTTTTATGTCTCTCATCAATATTCTCCTTTTCAAAACTAACCATGAGAATACCCCTGGCTTTAGTAAACATTTGGAGCTCCAACATAGCTTGGATAGCAACTCGATATCAGTCTCTGCATTTTCAATAAGGTTGTATCCTACCTTGACCTAATAATTTCCAGATTTTGATCCACACCATTTTAAAACATCTTCTTTCAGACCAAGATGTGGCTTATATTCATCTAGGATTCTAATAAAAAGATTTTTCTGTTGGGCAGTTAATGACAACAATTCAACATCCTTCCAGTCCCATTCATCCACTTTGTTCTTTCTCACTTTAAACATATAATCCCCCACATTAGATCCCCAATGGGTTTCAACCACTTGTCTGATGTGAGCTACCTCTATTCGCAAGGACATGGTTGGTTTGCCCTCCCACAAATCAATCCAGAAGTTTTCTTTCTCTCCATTCCCCAACTGCCATGTAAGGTGCTCTGTAATCACCTTCCTACAAGACACTAGAAAGTTCCAAACCACCGACCCTCTCGGGGGATCCCTGACTGTAAATATTCTTTCCCTAACATTCGAATCCAAGTATTTATGTTTAAAGATTTGTACCCACTTCTAGTCTGGTTTTTCATACATTTGCCAAATTAATTTTGTTGCCATTGCTTCGTTCAAAAGACTCCAATTTCTTAAGCCTGCACCCCCTAATAGTTTTGGCTGGCATACCTTATCCCATGCAACCAATGGTATCTTATCTTGCTCACTCTTGTCGTTCAATAATTTTTTTCTCATAAACTAGTTAATGCTTTTAACAATTTTCTCTGGGACTTTTAAGCACATCATAGAATAAATAGGCACTAACTTTAACAACAATAATCTACCTACCAAAGTGAGTCGCTTTCTCTTCCAGCCTTCCAATTTATTTACATAGCTATCCATTAACCTATGCCACATACCCGTTCGATTAGCCCCCCCCAAAAGTGGGGTACCTAAGAATCTTCCTAGAAGATTCCCAACCTTAACACCCAAGATCCTAACAATCTCTCTCTACTTCCTCAGGTCCGCATTGAAAAAGAAAATATCTGATTTGGACCAATTCATCTGCTGACCAAATGTCATACATAAAGCATCTAATGTTTTTTTCATAATGTGAGCTTCACAAAGCAAGGCATCACCAAAAAGAATTGTATCATCAACAAATTGTTGATGAGTAACCAGGTCAACTCTCGCCGCAACATGTATCCCTTTCCATTGACCCTCACTCTACAAATTTTGAATGAATCTTCCCAAAACCTCTGCTAGAATAACGAGTAGAAAAGGAGATAATGGATCACCTTGTTGTAGGCCTCGGGACGTTTGAAAAAACCCTTGCTGACTACCATTTACCAATACCGATACCCACGAACCATCAATGCACGCTCTCACCTAATTAATCCAATGGGAGGAAAACCCGAACCTTTCTAGAAATCGGAAGAGAAATCTCCGATCTACCATATCATAATCCTTCCTAATCTCCAACTTAATCAACATCCGTTCTACCTTTTCTTTCCCGACTGTGTTAATGGCTTCATGAGTTATAATAATGCCTTCCACAATCGATCTTCCTAGAACAAATCCACCCTACTCTTCTGATATAATCAGCTTCAAAAGGGGTTTCAGTTTGTTCATGATAACTTTTGTGATCACTATGTACAACACATTACATAATGAGATTGGTCTAAAATCACCAAAGGAACCCAAACTCTCAACCTTATGAATCAAGGCTAAGAAGGTGCGATTAAGTTCTTTGGCAACCCGTGAGCTTTCTCTAGCTTCTTCCACAACCTTCCAAACATCAAGGCCGACCACATCCCAAAACTGTTGATAGAAGAAAGCAGGGAAACCATCTAGCCTCGGGGCCTTATCCCCCTCCATCAAAAAAACCACTTGTCTTATCTCTTCGACAAGGATTGGTCTGCATAGTGATTGGTTCTGGCTATCTAAGATGATGTGGGGAATATGCTCCAATAAGTGGTCTTGTTGTTGAATATTTAAACTTGGATCCTTTGTCAATAGTTCATTAAAAAACTCTACTGCTTCCTTATTAATATTATTTGCCTTAACCAGCACCACATTTGCCTTGCTCCTTATTGATGTCACTCTGTTCTAGGACCTTCTAACCTTCACCGAGTTGTGGAAGAACTTCATGTTTCTATCTCCTTCCTTTAGCCAAAATTCCCATGACTTTTGTTTCCAATACACCTCCTCTCCAGCTAAGATTTCATTATATCCAGATTTTAGGTTTTTCTCCTTGTTAAAGGTATCCATTGTCATGCCATGATCCATGATTTCTTTCTGAATTTCTTCCAATTTTGCCTCTATTTTATCTCTGTCCACGAAAATATTTCCAAACTTCATCCTATTTCATTCTTTTAATTTCCCTTTGAGGAACTGTAATTTCTTAAAGAACTGGAATGCCTTCGACCCATACACCATCGGTGCCTCCTCCCACCAGGATTTGATCAAATCTTTAAAACCATGCTAGCCAGATTTTCTCAAATTTAAAAGGACATCTGATCGGGATACAATCTAGACATACTAGAAATTCCATTGAAAAATGATCCGATGCAACAGTCGATTTGACCCCAACTTCAAAGATTGGCTCGGCTGGACCGGGAATACTAGGAGCACATTAAGCATCGGACATAGGAACTACAAATTCACACTTTCCACCGTCCCAGTAGCTTTCCCTCATCCCCTCCCGCTGGCCAAGAACGAGCGAGCAATCCACCACCTCCACACGTTCAAATGATTCGACTATTGCCGGCTCTCCCGCCTCTCTATCCCTACCACCTCTTTGTACCATTTAATGGTCTAAAAGCCCAATTTATGCCCAAAAAGAAATATCTGTCTAATTTATCAACAATATGATCACCCCCAAATCTATGATTGGACCAGGTAAAGGTTCATTTATTAGTTCTTACATCTCTCAGGCCATTCTCAGTTACAAAGTTTTGGAAGCCAACTTGTGAAGCAGTAAATCCCACTTCTCCTCGTTTCTTATCTGTCATGTCAAGAATTGCATCGAAATCTCCCCTAAGAATTACCAGCTCCTATGAAAAATTACTCATAATCAATGAAAGTTGTTTCCATATCTTCGATTGTAGATTAGCTTTCATCGATCCATACACATTAATGAGGAAGAAGTCACAATTGAGACTGCAAGAATGGATTTTACACAAAGTTGCCAAGCTTGAGTTTTAATGAGTTCCTCCACCTTGACAAGACAAGGAATCCATAGTATACCAAGTCCACCTGAAGAACCCACAATGCTTGAAAAAACCCTTGTCCATGATCACCACGCTCTCATCAAAACCTCTGCCTCCTCCAAGCTCATTTTTGTCTCCTGTAAACATACAAAATATGGTTTCATCTGTTCAAGACCACACTTGATCAGATGACGTTTGTCAGGGGCGTTACATCCCCTGCCATTCCAACTTATGAGTTTCATTTTTCTTCAAGAAGGGGTCCTCCCTTCCCTACTGTAAGTTTGCACTGTCCTTTGGCATTTCTTGCCATAGCAATTCAGATCCTATTTGGTTTCTGTTAGAGTATTCGGGTATTTACTTGATTAATTAAACATTATTTGTTTAATTATTTAAGTTCCCTTTATCTCTTTTGCACTTAAGCTAACTTTAGGTGCATATTGTAGTCACATAAATCTGTCCACTTAATTAAATGAATACTTAGTATTTATTTGATTATTTAACCATCAATCAATAATTAATTAAATTAATATTTAATTAATTCATCTTAACCCTCTTCTCCTATTAATTAAATAAATTATTCAATTTATTTGATTTAATTCACTTAACCAGATTCAGACCATTAATTAAATAAATAAATCATATTTGTTTAATTAAATCTTCTCTCACATTTAAATAAATTAATATTTATTTAAAATCCCCCAAAATCCCACCTCTCACATTTAAATAAATTAACATTTATTTAAATCACCTTTATCCTCCACCCATTTGCATTTTCCTACAAATGCAAGTTGCACAACTATTTTAAATAAATCATTTATTTAAATCACCTTTATCCTCCACCCACTTGCATTTTCCTACAAATGCAAGTTGCACAACTATTTTAAATAAATTATTCATTTAAAATCCTATTTATCCTCACCCACTTGAAACCTTTAATGGTTTCCCTTAAAGTCTTCAAACTTGATGGCTTTAAAGTCTTCAAACTTGATAGCTTCCTTCTATAGTCTTCTTAAGCCTTTAATGGTTTCCCTTAAAGTCTTCAAACTTGATGGCTTTAAAGTCTTCAAACTTAATGGCTTCCCTTAAAGTCTTCTTAAGACTTTAATGGTTTTCCTTAAAGTCTTCAAGCCTTTAATGGTTTCCCTCAAAGTCTTCAAGCATTTTAATGCTTTATCTTCCTTTTTCTCATTTAAATAAATTAATATTTATTTGAATATTTATCCAAATGCAAATTACACCATTTAATTGAAATAAATGATTTTATTTTAATTGAAAATACCAAAATTCCTCCCACTTGCATTTTCCTACAAAATCCACTTGCATGTCTAAACCTCTTCTAGATTCTTCTAAACCCTTCCTAATTAACCTAATCCATCCCCTAAATATTGTCACATTCCTAAGCAAATTGGAGTCACTTCTCAAAGACTCCAAAGTCTTTGAAAAGCAATTAATGATTTGTGTGTTCAACAAATTAGCCTCTAAAGTCTTCCAAACCACTTATGGCTCTTACATGACCATTAATGGTTAATTCCACTTGCACCCATGGTTAAGGACTTTGACCCCTAACTTAACCCTCATGTAACCCATGTGTCTCTTCAAAGCATTTATTTCTTTGACTAGGGTAACCATCATGTCCCCTCAAGCATTTAATGCTCCTTATCTCTCCTCTCAAGCCTCCTCATGGTGACACTTGTCAACATGGGATTGGGTTGAAAGTCTCACATGGATTGAATATCTTTCAATCCTAACCCTTGTTAAGATTGCTCAATCTTAACCCTTCATTTCCCCATTTATTCTATAAATAGAGCCCTTCTCCTCAAGCAAAGGAGAAAGCATTAGAGTATTGTTGTTATACTGCCATTAGCATAGAGCTTTCTCATAGCATCACTATCTACACTTGCATAGCATTTGCTTATCATATTCAACCATCTTGAATCTCCATATGGCATCCATGGCTAGTGCTAAAAGCTGAGAGCTACACTCATTTGGGACTTGGAGAGGAGAGGAACAAGGGAGGAGCAACTATGAGCATCTTGATTAGCTATTTTATTCTATGTTTATATGCTTTCTATTTCATGCTTAATATCTCTCTTGATATGCCTGTTTAGGATAATCTTTTGTTGCTAACACTAACGTTTGTTTCTTGTGCTCTTGTGTGTGTTGCCATCAAACAGATTTTCTAATCTTTTTTGCAGAGCATCACATATAATTAATTATTATGTGCAAACCTAGGTTTTCCCTTTTAAGGTTTCTTGACCTATTAAAGGTTGAGTTCTTTCTTTTCATTGAAAGAATCACATTACATATTTTTATGAATATTGAGCTCTCTCCTTTTGAGCATATTCTCTGTGTATTTATTTTTCTGTATTTGCTTCCTTGCTTCTCCTTGTAATAGGTTTTTCAGCTTGCAGAGATTATTTGGGGCTCCTGTGGTGTTGTATTTTCTCAACTCCTATATGGTATCAGAGCTTCAGATCTGCAACTACTTGTTCTTGTTTTGAGAATTTTTGCTTTGGAAGCAAATTTGGGGTTTCAGGAATTTTTTTTATGTACCTAGGGTTTGACCTTTTTTCTGAGCACTTTGGGCCTAAACGGACCTCACCATCATGCTCAGAAGGCCCGAAAACCCTTATGGTCATATAAAATTCGACCTATTTTGGTTCCTGAGCCTCTGGGAGTATTTTTCTCCAGATCCAGGCTGTATGGCCCTGACACGTAGTTTGAGACAAATTTTTTTCAAAAAATAGATAAATAAATAAAAATATTTTTCCTTTTTATGGCATGCAGGCCAGATTTTGATTTTTTATCAAAAATCTTTTTAAAAAATCAAAAAATAGGGTTTGGAATTTTTTTTTGTTTTTTGGAAAAGTTTTGTTGGGGCCCCCATGGTACGCAGGGTGCCATGGGGCCCCTGCCTTTTTGCAATCCTTGCGGGCATTGGTACGGCACCATCGCCATCTGTGTGGGCCCGGTCCCACCGTCGCCGGCCCTACGGCCTTTGGCACCCTGCCGCCTCCGGTTCCTTGCGCTATCGCTTCTCGGCAACCCTTCCTCCTCGCAACGGCTTCCTCTGCGCCACCGGCCTCCACACGTGCTCCTCCCAGTTCCTCCGTCGTTGCAGTCCCCGACCGCCGCTGCTCCTCGGCCGCCGCCCGTTCTGGTGCTCCACCGCCACCGCCGGAACCCGCCTCCCTGCGTCCCCGGCCGCCGCTCCACTCCCCGACCCGGCCATCCCGCCACCAGATTCCACTGCCCACCACCAGAAACAGCGACCGAGTCACCGAAGTGCCACCCGGCCGCCACCAGTGCTGGCCACCGGATTACCGCCCAGCCATTAGACTCTCTTTTTTTGCCTCTTTCGGGGGGGGTTGGGTTTTTTGGCCATATCTTGGGCATACAGAGTCATTTTTTCGAAAATGAATAGGCATTGGAAAGCTGGTTCTGAGCCCAACCTCATGGTGTTGGTAATTTTTTCCAATTTTTTTGTTTGACTATGTTTTTTTCCAGTCAAAGTGAGGTCTAGTTTTTGCACTCTGGGAGCCATAGAATGAGCATCTGACCTCTGTTTTTCGAAAAATTTATATTTTTGGAAAGCATGTGCTATGTACTTTCCAGATATATAAGTTTTATTTCTATATTCTGATCCATGCATATTTTATTCATTTTTTTGCTTTTCAACACTCTGGTGGATATCTTGGTTGTTTCAGGTCTTGGGATCTCTTCTCTGGGTAGGATGTTTCTATTTTGGTTCTCATTTCTATTTTCAGTCTTCTTATCATTGTAGCTTGTATTTATGCAAATGCACTGAGATAAAGTGCCATCATGCATTGTTTACTTGGGATCTTGCACATCTTGTGCCTTGTTGTACATGCACTATTGATAAAGTGCCATGAGGGGGTTGATGTTTGCCTTGTTTGCCATCTTCCTTTGTCCAATGAGTGTTCCTTCCATGACATTGACCTCATGATGTGTGTCAAGTGAGTGTTCCTTCCATGACACCATGTACTTTTCTTAGCACCTTTGATGTTCCTGGTTCTTAGTCATGCAGTTCTTCTTGGCTATTCTTTTCAGTGTTCCTGTCCCTCTCCCTCTTCCGCATTATGGGGAGGTTTGTCCTATTGGTTCTAATGCTTTCGTGGTTCGATTGATCAGCTCTTCAGGCTTTGGTGTTTTCATGCCATCTATATCTTCGAGTTCAGTGTTTGCCTTGTGATTCGAGTAGTGTCATTTGAGGGCACTCATGTAGATTATAGTCTTCTCTACCTGGTCATGTTCTATTTCAGTGGAGGTTCTTCAGATCAGCAGTTATTCTTCGACAGAGTTTCAGTGGTGTTCTTTTCCATCTCTTTTTGGAGTAGAGTTTTGTTCCCACGTGGTTTCCTCTATTTCTCCAGTTCATAGAGATTTCATTGTATTTGGGTACCTAATCAAGCCTTGTTGCCGGGACCCATCTTTATTGCTTTCAGTAGCTATTATAGGTTTTAGCTTCTCCCTAAGTCTAGCTTAAGGGGGGGTGTTAGAGTATTCGGGTATTTACTTGATTAATTAAATATTATTTGTTTAATTATTTAAGTTCCCTTTATCTCTTTTACACTTAAGCTAACTTTAGGTGCATATAATTAATTATTTTAATTAATTATTATGTGCAAACTTAGGTTTTCCCTTTTAGGGTTTCTTGACCTATTAAAGGTTGAGTTCTTTCTTTTCATTGAAAGAATCACATTACATATTTTTATGAATATTGAGCTCTCTCTTTTTGAGCATATTCTTTGTGTATTTGTTTTTCTATAGTTGCTTCCTTGCTTCTCCTTGTAACAAGTTTTTCAGCTTGCAGATATTATTTGGGCTCCTGTGGTGTTGTATTTTCTCAACTCCTATAGTTTCATACCTCTGGACTTCTTTTCCCCTAGGGAGGCTTTCGCAAGCTGAGAATCAGTTTGGTTGATAGTACAAATTTCTATAATATCTTCCTCATCAAAGGCTCCCCAATCATCCTCCTCATCATCCCAAATCGTGTCAACTGCCTCCTCTTCATAGACAACCCTTTCTTCATTATTCATGTTAGCACATTGAATCTATTCCGATTGGAAATCTTCTTTTGCACTTGGTATCTTCTGGGGTCCTGCCACTCCCACATCCAATATCTTCATAACCGCTTCAACTTTATTTAAAGCCTCTTCCACTAGGTTAACAACTTCAATCTGGTTTTCTATTTTATCGGCATCATTCGAGACTGCCATATATTCATTCCCTATTTTTGCTTCATTCTCCTTAGCAACTTGTACCATCATGGAAAGGGAAGCCCCATCATCTGAAATTTTTTACTACCTCTTCTCCTTCTCCTCATCCGCAAACTTCACCACTGTAACTTCCAATTAAGCATCTACTGACTTACCCTTAGGGCCAATCAGGCACACCTCCACCAAATGTCCTTCCTTGTTACACACATAATATATTTCCAGTTGATCTTCTATCTCGACCTGTTGTACCCAACATCTTGCATTTGTATTTATTTCTAACCAAAGGGAAATAAGGTTTCCACCCAATACATATTCTTGCACACGTACTGAATTTTTTTTTTTCTTCTGTAGACTCATCCGACTTGATATAGAACCCTAACTTATTCCCAATCATTTGGAAACTCTCTACATTCCAATACTCCCTTGGAAGGTTATAAAGTTGTAGCCAAATGGGTACTTCTTCCAGAGGGGCCTTGATAGGATTAAAGTTTGCCTCCCAGTCCCTGATATACAAACCTTGACCTCCCATGAAAAACGACCCATTATTTAAGACCCAGTTCTTATCCTTACTATTCTTTGTGATTACTAAGAAGAAGTCGTTAGGCATTGTCTTTATATCCACTTTGAAAGGCCATTTCTCCTCACACCATTTCTTAACACGGCTGAAAGCCGACCAATCCCCAATCCATTTCATAAAAAAACCCTTTTCTCTGGAGAATGGTACCGAATCATTCCAACTTTTGTTATCTAGAAAGAAAGATAATTTTTGAGCTTCCGATGGTTTAGGGTTTACCTTCCCCGAAGGCTCCATTCTTGGGATCTTATTTGGCCTCCATTCCTTTGCCCAGACCTTCTGTTAGTTCGATTTCTTGCCTGACTGGCTATTATTGCGATTCTTGAAGCTACTTTGGAAGTCGTTTTTGTATCTCTGAAAAATCCTTGCTCCATCCACCGCTTTCCTTTCTCCCCATAAATGGTACAAGAGCTTTGTTTTGATCATCCCAAACCCATTTAGGTTTTGTCCATGAACGAAAAACAAGATTTGCATGGTCCCTTAGCCAATCATTGGGTCTCAAATCCTTGAATTCTCTGGGTTGCAACCCTAACCTCTTGTGCGTCGCCATCTCTTTACATTTATTATCTTCATTATTATATTGTTATTAATTTATTATAATTATAGTATAATATTATTATATAATATATATAATATACTATATTATTGATAATATTATTTTATTATCCAATTTTTATATTATTAAATTATATGAAGATAACTAAAATAATATTATTAATTCATATTTTTTATATTATATATATGTTTATTTATATATAAAAAGCTTTAAAAGACACGGACTCTAAATAATTTGAAAAGAAAATTTAAACATTCTAAATATTATTTTATTGTACCTAAATTTTTTTCAAGAAATTTCATATATTGATTTGTATTCCTAACCTCTTTGAATCCTAATTTGAACTATAATTTTAATTTAACCCTAACTAAAAAATTTCTTTTATAACTTTAATTAAACACTAATTGAATCATAGTCCTAATCCTAATTGAACCCTACTCCTAATTAAACTCTAACACTAAACTAATTGAAAACTCTAACACTAAACTAATTGAATATAAATCTAACCCTAATTGAATTATAATCCGAACCCTAACTATAAATATAATTGAACTATAATTATAATGAATGTATTTGGTAATCTTTCTATTTTTAAGTTAGTTAATTTAATCTTAACTATAATATTTGTAAATATGTGTAATCTTATTGAATATTTGAGAATCTATTTTTTAAATTAACATTCAATTCGTATATATATATATATATATATATAAAGAAAGCCTAGAGATATAGAGGCTTTCAATTTTTAACTTAATAAAATTATTTTATTGAAACATTTATTAATTTACAAGTATAATAATTTATTTAAATATTAGAATTAGAATGTATAGTCCTTAAAATAAACTTTTAATAAATCATAATGAACACTCAAAAAATCATGATAAATTAAATTAAACTAAACTAAACCAAATTCAACCCCAATAACAAAGAAAATTGAACCCTACAAAAATTTGCATTCAAGATTAAGGGTTAGAATTCAACTAGGGTTAGGATTAAAGTTACAATTTTGGTTATGGTTCAATTTGATTTAGTGTTAGATCTAGTGTTCAATTTCATTTATAGTTAAAGCTCAATTTGGTTTATTGTTATGGTTAGGATTTCATATAAATAAGAGTTAGGCTTGGTATTAACACATTAATCCTACTTTAATAATGGTTACAATTGAATTAGGTTTAGTGTTTGATTATTTAACATTGGGATTCATTTTGTATAAGGATAGGGTTAGGATTATTGTTAAATTCAGTTATGGGTTAATTTTGTTTTGGGTTAGGGTTAAATTTGGTTATGGGTCGGGATTAAGATTTAGTTTGGTTTTGTGTAAGGTTTGGGTTCAATGAGCATTACTGTTAGGCAAAATATTATGTATAGATTATGTAACTTGACTTAGTTTTAAATTATTTTTTAAGTTAGTTCATTTAATCTTAACTATAATATCTGCAAATATGTGTAATCCTATTGATTACTAGTGAATCCAATTTTCTAAATTAACATTCAATTAGTATTATAATTAGTTTTATATTTTCAATAATAAAGGCAAAATTTATTTGTCATGGTAATATCATATATCAAATTTATGAAATTTTTATACTATCAAATTGCATGAGGATAACTAAAATAAAGATCTAAAAAATTTAAAGATTTACATAAAGATTCAAAATAAATTGGAAAAAAAACTAAAACATACTAAATATTATTTTAATGACCTAAAAATTTCCCTAAAAAACTCATTTAGAAAGTGGCGGGAAATTCAGTAATAAGATGCAAATTATTTGAGCCAATTAAATTGAAGAAAAATAATTTCTATAAATTGAAAACTTAAAAATCACCATCTAACTATTTAAAAATTAAAAAATAAACATCAAAAGAAAAAAAATCATTGATATAATTGACGGAAAAACAATTGAATAATAATGAGTTAATGAAAATTGGATGCAACTGATTGCAATAGTACTAGCCTAACGACAAGTACTAACAAGAAGTCAAAACAAAAAAATAAAAGAGAATATCTACACTGCTCAAGAATGAAAAGGAAGATTAGATCTGAAAATGAGATGTGAATTCAAAAAATGTATATCTAAAAATTAGAATGATTATGAAAAACTTAGGAATAAGCTAGATCATATAAGATTGAAATTAGATTTGAAATCAAATGTAAAATATAAACCCTAAAACTAATGTAAGGATGATTGAGATAATTAAAAGATATGATTTATAAATAAACATGTGAGTCCTAAATAAGAACTTATCAAAAATTACATCTAAAAAAAGATGTGACATTTAAAAAATACAAATCTAAAAGCACTAATGATGAGAAACCATAGGAAGAAACTAAGTCATGTAAGATTACATTTTATAGGTTTTGCACAAAAAGAACATGGATTTGGTAAGTTTCAGCAGTTTGAGATGTGACATTTAAAAAATACAAATCTAAAAACTCTAATGATGAGAAAACATAGGAAGAAACAAGTCATGTAAGATTAAATTTTATAGGTTTGGCACAAAAAGAATATAGATGGAGTGCACAAGCTTCACCAAATAAGAGAGCAAATTAGTATCAGAATTGTATATTTAATTCTATTATTCTTTGACTGTAGTGTACATTGTATTCTTGCATTGACCTTCCAACTACCTGCTAATAGCTTCATTCTTGTAGACTGCTTATAGCTATTGATCTGACTTTTGGGTAGTAACGATGCACACTGAATTAGTTATGTGCACAAAGGTCAAAATATACACATTTCAAAGTGTCGCTTGATACCTAACTAAAGATGTTCTAGTTCAACTCAAAATCCCTAGTACTTGTTGACAAATGTCCGAATAGTGGTGCACAAATGGGCCAATTATGAACAAAAAACTACAAAAAATGATCCGCTATTGATACAGAACAAATTTATTAATGATATTTTACTATGATGACTATTAAGAGGTCCACATGACACAAAGGTAACTGTTATTGAAACTATGTTATCTATTGGTACTCTTCCCCTACTACGAAACCATTTTTTTTTTTTGGGTGGGAATGTAGTCATAAAAATGGTCGGCATAAATGTTTTATTGAATACTAAGGTCTCCCACCAGCGACCTAGCCACTGCATATAAACTAAACAAACAATGACGTTAAGATTGAATGAGCAGATTATGAAATTTCCTCACCATTATTGAATTGAAGCTTTACCTGTGTAATCGCCATTACAGAGAGAGACATAAAGATGCAGTCAAGAAAGCGATCAGAAATGGACAATGCTGAAAACAATGGGAAGCAGAAGAGAAAACCATACTGAAAGATCCAAAAGATCTCAGATAAGAAAGATCAGGATGATCAGAAAAGAGAAACATTTATGACAGTTCTTCCAGAGGAGGTCATTCTTGAGATATTATCAAGAATTCCTCTTCACAGACATGCCCAATTCAAAGCAAATTGTCCCCAGTGGAGTAAAATCCTTTCGTCTTCTAGGACTCTGTTGCACAATACAGAGGAGTGCCTGGTTATAAATTATTGTGAAACCATTTCACTGTTGGACACCAGGTGAAAGAGATGGATCAATGGAGTTTTTTCAGTGTGTAAAATTGATTCATCTTCCCAACTCAAAGTTGTAGGAGGTGGTCTTTTAGTTTTCAACAGTACCCACAATGGAAGATTTCGAGTTGTGAATCCCTTGACTATGGAATTCAAGGATCTTCCAGACCCAATTCTGAACAGAAAATATGGGCTTTCATATTACATAAAAAGCAACAAATTTGATGTTGCAGTAGAGCTCAAAATCAATTTAAGAGAAAACACATATCAACTATTTGTTATTGGCAGATTTACTCACAACAAATTACATGTTTTGATTTACAGATCAGATCAATAGTCATGGGAAATCAAGAATCATCAAGGCAGAGTATCACTAGCTGAATTTTCTCGAGTTATAATTTGTAATCAAACAGTTTACTGCTTTCCCATTAATGGGCGGCGTTGGGCTTCCTGGGACTTCAATGGGGAAGAGAAATATTTCAGAATTCTTCAGCAATCGAAGTACTGACAGAGAGAATAGAGAATTCAATCTGGCTTAACACTCACTGTGACAGGATTTTTTTGTCACAAGGGTCGAATTATGAGCCTTTTGGTGAACTGGTACAGTGAATTGTTTATCATTCTTGAGTTGGATGATGCCAATAGGAAAATCTCTTGTTTATTGCCTCTTCAAAAGATTGTGCCAGACTCTTAGAGTATTTTCCCTGGTAAATCCTTGTGCAAGTATGTTCTGAGTTGTGACAGTAGTGATGGAGATTGTTTTTGGCTGGCGCCCAAAGGCAACCTTCCTATGATTTCAATCAATCTGGAGAATAATGGGCATTTTTATCTATGGCCATCTTTTCCATCCTACCACAACCATCAAGGTACTGTGGAAAGAACTTTCTTTACTTGCATTTGAAAGGAAACCAGGTAGCAGAATACAACTTCCTACACCAAATTATAGGAAGAGTGAATGCAAAAAAATTCTAAACTCTTTAGCAATTATAGATTCAGATGCACATCTAATTAAACAATAACAAATATTCAAAACTGAATAAACACATAACACAACATATACGTGGGAAAATCCTTTTGGTAAAAACCCCACACTCCAAAAGACAAACTCAATTGTATTATCATCAACAACAGCAGTTACAATACAATGCACAAAGCCAATGCTCTTTAGGAGTCTTCACACTATTAGAGGATTTAGGAGTAATTCCGGCAGCATAATGATGTCTCTCAAAATCTTCAACCTCTCATAAATAATAAGCCAAGGCATCACATATTTATAGAGCTCAACACAAAGTAGTAGGCTTCCATGGTTTCCAAAACCAACTTCAAAGCCTAAGAGGTTACTTGTGTCATAAACAATACAATTACCATTATCATGACATGTTGCACATGACATCCTTCCAAAGCACTAACGCCTACCTCATCCAAAATGGTCATCTTGTCCAATGTAATGCAAGTTCAACGCAACAATTCCCATAACTAGGAATAGGCACTTTCCTTACCTCACACCACTTGTCAAAAGTGAACTCCACCATAAATATTAACTGCTCAAATACAACTCCAATCCATAATAGAAAACACAAGCCAAGACTCTTTAGTCAACATAAGAAATTGTCAAATTAATTTCCACTCCAAACCTGAAATATATGACAACACCTTCCCAAAAATGTAGAATCTTCCAAGTGGACACCAAATTCCTAAAAAACAAGATCATGTCATATCATCACTGCCATGTAAGATGCCACCTCACCAAGAGGACCCACAAAGTGAATGGCAACTTATGAAATTAACAAATTAGAATAAACAATTATTAAATAACCAATGTTAGGACTCCAAGGTTGAGACACCTAATCCCAACAACATTGACTGCCATGGTCATTGGATTTCAAGCACCATGGCTTTACACCTAGCTTTAAAATTCTACCTATCAGGGATAACTTTAAGAAACCACCCCCGGGTAAAAGTGTAAAATCCTAGTGATTCAGACATTATTTTTGAGGGGAAATTTTCATATTGATGGCGAAATGTTTTTTCAAAGTAGGAAAAAAATTTATTTTGTATTGGCAATTTTTTTCTTGGGTACGAAAATTACATAAAATTCTGGCGAATAATACGTTGTTCTGTGGGGAAAATATATATTGTAGGAGGTGGATATTTTTTCGTTTAAAGGTACAAATATATAATTGTATGGGCGAAAATTTTTAGTCCGAAGGAAAAATTATTTAAGAGTATTGCCGATTTTTATCCACAGCTTGAAAATTATTTAATTTGTTTGGCTAATATTTTGTTATTTATGGAAAAATATACATTTTATTGGCAATTTCATGAATTCATTGCCATTAATAGATAAGGCACATTACATCACATTGAGTTCGGACTCTGCACGATGTATAGATAAGTGTGACCTCTTTGACACGTGAAGGGTGACACGTACCTAAAATTCATCAATGATTTTAAACCGTTCGATGATCATAGATCAATGACTAAAGTTTTATTTTGGCCCAAATTTCTGAAGAGAATGTAGTTAAACAGAAAGTGCCCAGAATGGAATTGGATTCAATAGACACGTATCAAATGTCACGGTCAATAATGTTGGTCATTTAATATAATTCTAATCACTAACTGCAATCCACTCTATCCCCATGACTTCCAATGTGGTACTTGGTACTAGTTTATAGTTGTTTCCAATTTCGCACTCTCATGCATTTATGGGAAAGATTTGCAGAGATATACGAAAAATTTAAAAAAATTTAAAGCAATTAATACGGTTAGAGAAGGTATTATTACAATCAAGAGCTTCAACTATCTATATACAATCTCTGCTTCTTTCATCTTCAATTAGCCTTTGGTAGATAAATCGTTGGAGCTTACGGTATTTAAATTCTGCCTTTAGTTTAGGTCTATAGGCTCAGGCTGTTTAATTTGGTAATCTGATTTCTCAAGATGGACACTCCTATCCGCTTGAGAAGCATTTCTGCGGAGGACCAGAGGGCCTTTTTGGGTTCCATTAGAGACCCAACCCTCCAATCAGTCTGCAAGGAAGTTGGGATGTTCACTAATGAGTCTGTGGGGATGGTGTTGAGTAGAGACTTTCTGCGTAACAAAAATAGACACCGTGTTAACATGGACGTTACGTCCTAGTTCTTGGCGTCTCTTCTGGCTCGGAGGAGACAAGGTGGATATGTTGATGTTGTTAAAGAAGGTGTTTAAAGAAGACTTCTTTGGAGATGACATTACTGTTATCGTCTTTGCAGAAGTAGTAGTGGGTATCCCTTGGGCAAATAAATTAACCAAGCTTCTCCTCCCTGACCAAACAATGTCAGTGGCCAGGCAACCGTTTCTTTTGAACCTAAATGCGAAGCAATTGACATGTCATAGGAAATGGATGTGGATTGGTAGGACTTTCTCCGGAAATGGTTCCTCTTGGACAACTTTCCAAACTACAGTTGGCTTGAAGAATTCTCTCAGCTTATAATGTCTGAAGAATTCTACGTGGAGGGAGGGCGAGATTCTTATGGTAAACCATGAATGTGTCCACTACCTGTGTGCTAGCCCTAACCTCCTATTAGTTTTATTTTTTTGGCTATGTCCTCGTAACCTCATAGGCTCACTCATTTTGGCTTTAAAGTTTTTGAGGGACTCAAGTCTCAGACATGTAAAAATTGTAAATTTCTGAAACATAAATATTAATGATAATTTTGTAAATTCCAGTTCATTTCAGTTTGCCTCTTATGGATATAAAAATACTTTCGCAAATGCTTTTTCCCTATGAGCTACGTTATTTCAATATTTTGTTAAACAATGGAAATAAATTTAATATTGTGATCTTTTTTATGTAATGTTTCTTCCTCTATATTTAATTTATAAAAAAAAAATCTAGTTCGTTCCATTAATTATTTGTACATTGATTATTGTTGATTATGATTTTATAAATATATAAAAAAAGAGGTTTATCTCACGAAAAACAAGTGAATTAAAAGTCCAACTTACTTGTTGTTGAAGTTTTGAACTAGTGCATGCAGAGGACCGATAAACATGTTTTGCAAACTTCTAACAGAAGACTTCCATAAACAATAAACATTTAATTAAGTATAGTTAAATTCTATATTTGCAATTGTATACTTAATTAAATCTAATAAGCTCTATTTCGACAAAAGTTGAAAATGATTAAAAAGTCTACTAGATTGAAAAATAGGAGATGTTGGACGCTTTCCTTTGTAAGATGTAGGAGGTGGTATTGCAACATATAATGGAGGAATATAAGGTGTAGGAAAGAGACCGGGTCCATCATGAGGAGGAGGAATATGTCTAGGATCTCTAGGCTTACTCAAAGATAAGATTATATCATTCTTCCATTTTTTATAAGATTGAAAAAGAGCATCACTTCGAGTCTTAAGAGGTTCAAATTGTTTAGGCTAAAAGTAATCAAGATTAACATCTCCATGCCTCACTGTGGGTTGGTACATGCTATGATTTATAGTTACGATTTTGTCATTATGAAGAAATTTGAGACATTTATGAACGGTAGATGGGATTGCTTTCATGGAAGAGAACCAAGGATGTCCCAACTTCGCACAAAATTGATCTGATGTAGGAATGATAGTAAAAATGACATCTAAGAACTTAGTACCAACCTTAACAAGAAGAGTAATAGAACCTATAGTAGGACAAGAGAAACCATTAAAGATCTTAACCACTAAATCAAATTTATTATATGTTACTTCATGCAATTGTAAAGTATAAAGATATTCTTAAGTTATTACATTCACCATACATGTTGGATCAATGAGAACCCCTTGTGAGAGTATGTCTTTGATCTTTGCAATGATATATAGTGGGCCATCAGGTGCTTCAATAGTCTCACTAGGATCAAAGGTAATGCATATTGCATAGGTCCTTAGGAGGTGTAGGTTTATCAATAAGATTCACCACATTATTAGACTCAAGGCCAAGGTCATTAGAAGAAAATTCAAGATTCTCAGACTCAATTAGAGAACAGGATTAGACTCAATTAGATCAACGACTTAGGGTGGATTTCGGCTTGAATGTGGGAAGTAAACACATTTGTGAGAATTTCATCTGGAATTGAACATTTTATATTTAATTAACTATAATTAAGTGTATAAAGCTCTATTTCAGGTGGAAGTTGAAAAGGATTAAAAAGACTTCAAAAACAGTCTGGAAAAGTGACTCGAGTCTGGTGACGTGTCTGAAAAATGGAAAAAGTCATGGGACCCATGATAACTGATAACATATACCATCGTTTGTTGGATGAACATAAATGAACGACTTAGGGTGGATTTCGGCTTGAATGTGGGAAGTAAACACATTTGTGAGAACTTCGCTCAGAATTGAACGTTTTAGATTTAATTAACTATAATTAAGTCTATAAAACTCTATTTCGGGCGGAAGTTGAAAATGATTAAAAAGACTTTAAAAACAGTCCAAAAAAGTGACTCGAGTGTGGTGACGTGCCTAAAAAATGGCAAAAGTCATGGAACCCACGACACCTGACAACAGATACCATCGTTCATTGGATGAGCACAGATCAATGACTTCGGGTGGATTTCGACACGAATGTGGGAAGTAAACACATTTGTGAGAACTTCGTCCGAAATTGAACGTTTTACATTTAATTAAATATAATTAGTCTATAAAGCTCTATTTCGGACCGAAGTTGAAAAGGATTAAAAAGACTTAAAAAACAGTCTAGAAAAGTGACTCGAGTGTGGTGACGTGCCGGAAAAATGGCAAAAGTCATGGGACCCACGGCAACTGACAACATATACCATCGTTCGTTGGATGAGCACAAATCAACGACTTAGGGTGGATTTCAGCCCGAATGTGGGAAGTAAACACATTTTTTAGAACTTGACTCGGAATTGAATGTTTTACATTTAATTATCTATAATGAAGCTCTATTTCGGGCAGAAGTTGAAAATAATTAAAAAGACTTAAAAAAAAGTCTGGAAAAGTGACTCATCACTCGAGTCTGGTGACGTGTTCACTGTCCTCAGAATTTAGGCTGAAGCAATGAATCTTTTGTCCTTCGGCGATGAATAGATATTAATAATAATTTATAAAATTACAAGAAGATTCTAGATATTTTTCTTTTTAGGTATTACTTTTGTCCTTTTCAATGTTTTCAAAATAAGTGACTCATAAATTATAATCGTATTTCATTTCATGGACAAACCAGTAAATCAAGGGAGATTCAGAAATGACTACTAGATTGAGGAATGCAAGTTGCAATAGAGTCTGTCTACGCCAATCTAGTGAAATAGAAATTTCGGGTAAAATCTAGAACACCTACATCCCTCATTTTTAATTTTTTTTAATCTCGTGGTTCAATTTGAGGGTTAGCATTTTTAGGCTTGTATCTAGCATTCTTTTGAATTATTAACAATAACATCGATGGGGAAACCGGGAAGCAGTAGTTCAACAGGAAGCCAAGTGAAAAAAAATAGACCTAACCGAATTGGTTAAAAAACTAGGTTATTACTGATGAATACCATGATAAAATTTACTATTTTCAACACAATGTTAAAACAAAGAACAAATAAAATCGCATTGTGGAATGTTGGATTGGGAAGCATGGTGTTACCTGAAGTATTCCCTTGCCCTGAATATGTCATGGTCTACGCCAAAAGTTATGATGAAGATAAAAAAGCAACTGTCAATAAAAATACAAAAGAGGAAATTCTATCCATAAACGTGGGAGGATTTGCTCATTTGTTGAACCTAGGGTTTGAAGCACAAAACCCAAATGTCCACATTGACCTAGGAAAGTTGGTAGAGAATTATGAGAGCCTCAATCCAAGTCGTAGAGATTCATTTATCAGAGCTCTAATAATGTGTGGTACTCTGTTGGATCTTAATCATAAGCCTCCCTATGATTTTAACATTTTTGTTCCATGGGTTCGGGATACTATTTCCTTGTTGACATTTTGCATGGGATTGGAAAATAATAGGGAAGTGGGTGCTAGCCTTCTTGAAATGGTTTTTAATATCTATTGTGTAAGTCAACCAGTAATTGTTGAACACGTTGTTCAATCCATGCAAAAACAATTACTAATGATAAAAAAAGGTTCCTGTAAGACATTTAGGTTCTCATCCTACTTGTGCTATCTCCTTCTATCCAAGTATCGTGCAATATTCGAGACCAACAATCTTCACATTGTGAACTATAAGATTGATGAGAAGACTCGGTTAAGAACAGAGTGTCCAACATATGAATTGACACTAAAGATAAGTATGCATGATAACCGAAAGAACTACAACCATTTTGTAGACTTCTTTTTGGCACCAATGTATAATGAAATTACAAGCACTCCAATGCCTAAATTTCCTATGTCTTGGAGAGATTGCATTCAACTCGGAAGTCAAATAAAATTGGCTAACTGGTTCTTCATGGAAGAATACACTGTGTTAAGGTTTTACGGATCAACTGGTAAAACCCTACATAGTTCCAATACATGTGACAGAGAGGGTATTTGCATTGGAATATGTACAACAGTTGGAGAGCACGGATAGGCACTTCCATGGTTAGCAAAAGAAGAACATATTTCCTTACTTGTCTTTCTCATGTGGAGGGTTCACATTTGAGAGAAAAGCATTCAATGTGGCACATGATTTTTTGACAGTTTTTAGCTTTGGTGATGAGGGTCTCTGGCAGTATGATCCAATCGATGTAGTTCAAGCAAGTCTTAAGAAAAATGGGAATTCTTCAACGTTATGTCAACATGACAGTAAACCATTGCTAGAAAAGCTTAGAAACATGTACTCCTCGGATGAGGTAAAAAAATAGATGGAGAAAATTTCCGCTGACAATAACATTTCAACAAAAGAAATGTCATCACAAATTATGGCATTGCACACATAGAGGACAATAGAGGAGGGCATCCAAAATATGGGGTCTTACAATTTCTACCCAAAATCTACTAATCCATCTAACAAATCTATTCCCAAAACAATTCTGCAAGAATGTGAAGACAATTATTGGAATCAAACCGAAATAAATGATTTTTGGACTATGAGGAAGAATCTCGGTGAACCAAAGACTAGTACATAATTTGAGTCCATCGATGAGGATGGAGATTTTAGCAAATTGTGGAATATGGAGCATCCCACAACATCATACATGATAGGAGTGAAGATGAAAATAAGTATGAGGTTGAACCCACTCCAACAACTACTACAGTCCCTAATATTAGGTGGAGTCAGTGAGTCCATGAAAGAAAAATATAGCAAAGGGGCAAGCATTGTGAAAAAAATGGGTTTTGAAGGTGGTGGTCTAGGTCCCAGAGGAGAAGGCATTTGGTATCCACTTGAGGTACAACTTCCACTAGATTCAAAATAAAAATATCATGTTAAACTAATCATTGGACTTGATTCTTCAGATTCATCATGAAAAGGTACTACTCATTACCCTTAGGGTCCACCTGAATTTGTTTCAGGTTTAAATCCACAACCACCACCACATCATGGTATTCCCATTGGTGGTGAATCAAGTGACACTGCCACTGCTAGGAAATCTGGGGATAATATTCCTATTAGTGTTTAGTCAAGTGCCACTGCAATTGGTGGGGTTGGCATGGGTACTACTACTGATACTATTTGTCTTGGTGTTGGACAAGTGCAACAAAAAAAGATCTCTCGCAAGAGGCCACTAGTGGTAGATACTCATACTATTCAAAATCCTATATCAAGTGCCACTGACACTACAAATCTATCATTTGCAGCTTCAAATCACACCCCTCAAAAGACTAAAAACTACACATGAAAGTGAAAGTGGGACAAGATCAGGAATGGTTGTTGGTAATCCTCCTAGTGCATTAGTTAAAACCACTGGCATAGGTGGAAATGGAGCCTCTACTATTTCACCTTTCAAATGAAGCCCAAATTTTTAATTTCGTGATTACTATGAAAAAATTGAACACGCAACAAATGTAAATAAAGAAAAAAAGAGAGCATTGCATAGGGTTGCCTTGACTGAAATTTTAGACAAACAACCTGCAAGGAACATGGTATTTCCAACATATGACCCACACAAAGATATGATGGAGCTCATGGTTGTTATGCCCCCAACCAAAGATAAAAATCCACCACACAGTCATATAGATCCCTCTGAATTTCAAGTTAGGACCCTCCAAATGAATTTTTTCAAAGTACAAAATGTGGACAAAATTAGTGTGTCAAAAAGGACTAACGAAGTGGTCTACACTTCATTGCTAAAAGTGGAGAGAGAAAAAAATAAACTGGAGAAACAAATAGAAAAGTTACAGGCAGACCTGACAAATGAAAAATCAAAGAGGAAAGCAACATATAACAAGTGCAATGATATACAAAAAAGGATTAAAAATTCAAGCTCTACAGTAGAAATTGTAGAGTAGGAAAAGATGGATGCATAATTGAAGGACCTGAGTAAAAAACTGGCTAAAAGCAGTAAAAAAATTGATGAGGAAAGAACCAGTTTTAAAAAATTATACAAAATTTATGAGTTTGTTTCTGCCGAAATAAGAAAAATACAAGACCTATTGGATCATGAGAAGGAAAAAGCAAAACATTTGGAAGAGGAAGTAGAGGAAGAAAGGAAAAAAATGTGCACAAATGAAAGAAGACCTGCACAATGCAAATGATAAAATTAAAACTTTGGAGGATAGATTGAAAGATAATATGAAAAACACAACGGAGTATATACAAGAAAATATTTGGGGGCAAATAAAGCAGAGGAGTGACAAGTTGTGTGAATGGTTTGAATTGAATGAAAATCTGAGATTAATTTATATGAAAATCAAAGGGCACATTGAGAAGAACATACATGTTTATTCAAAAGAGGATATGGCAAAACAAAATTTGCAAGTAGTCTACAGTATTAGTGACAACTATTTGGCATCCAAAGGAATTAACAGCCGCATTGATGCCATAGTTAAGACATCATCTATCCTTCAAAAATGTCAGAAACTAAGGAAACATCAGAAGTTATGGATAAATATGGCAAAAAGATATTGAAGCTACAAGAAAAGACAACTACTTTGATTAAAAATGGTTTGCCTAAGACCGTTGACCCATCAAATAAATTCATTGGAAAAGAAGCTTACAAAAAAAACATGGAGATAAAAATGAAGTCTAATTTAGACTTGCTTCCTAATAACACAACTCCCCAAAGCTTTCTGAAATTCATCCAACCACTTACAACTCTGAATGCGGTATTGGGTGAAACAACAATGTCAAGTCACTCTTCTAAATATAGATTGTTGACAAAGTTGTAGTTGAATTTTCATAGTTTAAAGAATATTGACCTTCCATCAGACGAAGAGTGTAGCACCCTACAAAAACTGGCACAAAAATCTTAAGAATCATAATATGTATTGCACAGTTTTCTGCTTTTACTCTTAATTTCAAGGTTTTATGTTTTTTTCTGTTTGGAATTTGGCATCGCTTGAAATAACTCTATTTTATGAACAGGAAAAAACCAGCACTCGTTATTGCTAATCCAGCCTATGAATCTATGATGCACAGTGCAAACCTTCAACCTATAAATTTGTATTCTCAAATTCTCCCAAGTTTTAACATTTCTGCATTTCTCTATTTCTGATTACTGGGTTTTGGGCACTAATATTATCTATATTTAATTTGTCATAACTTGAATTAATATTTAATTTTGAACTCTATTTTTTTAACAGGAGACATCAGACATGTAGCAGTTGTTGAATTGCTAATCCGTCCTATGATGGCCATGTAAATTTATGCTGAGTTTGTGATTTTGATGTCGAGTCTTCACATGTTGCAAATCGACCTGAAGTTGTTGTTTCTCCCTTGTTTCTATAAAAAGGAATTTAGGGTCATTTGCAAAGGGTTCTGAAACTTTGTATTGACTTTTGCATGGAGAATCGCACAGAGTGGTGTATTGAATGAATTGTATCATATGGCTATATTTTGAAAGAATTGATGAAAATATAAGTTCTCAACATGTCTAAATAAATATCTCTGTATCAATAAACACATTATGGTCTTTTATTATGCTATTTTAAATCTGGAAATAGAAAGTTGAAAATACAATTACAAATCAATATTAAATTCTAATTGCAAAAAGTTGACAGACTCATAAAATATCGTCAAGTTATGAACCATAATAATATGCTTTTGTAATATGAATGATGAGATACAGTAATAAGATTAATAAATACCAATCTCTTACAGTTGTCATTCATCCTCATCAAATTCAAATTTTTCTTGATTCTTGTATGTGTTTTCTTCACTCTGAGTCTGCATACCTTCGTTGAACTGCATCTCAATGCTACCAGTAGGTCCAGTACATGAGTCAATAGTCTCACTGTCACTTTGGTTTCAAGTGTTGCCCAAAGATCTTCTTTCACATTTGGACCTTCATATTTTCAGTGCCATATCGTAAGGAAAAGTGTGGACATCATACCTAGATGTATAAAGCCTCAAGCAATTTTCCAAATTTTTGTCTAGTTTGTTTCTTAGCTTTGATTTTAGGAACCCCAAAGCACTGAAAACTCTCTCATCTTCCACTGAACCCAATATCATGGTAAGACATAAATCAAAAAGCTTCAAATATTCTGACATTGAATCATGTAATGCTGCGTTCTCAACTATATATTTCCAAAGCCTTGTTATTGATCCCTCTTTGTGGGGGTTCTCCATTGTGCCATATTGTTCCTTCATAGTGTATGCAAAATAAGATGACTGCTCTCTAAGATGAGTTTCATCTAATATTCCATTTATAGTTACTCCATTCAATTCTTTGGATATGCAAAATTGTTTTATCAAAGTCAGTAGCTTACTTCGAAAATCAGCTACACTGTTGAGGCTCCAATATTGAGGAAACACAATAGACATGGCTTCGAGTAGGTTGTCAGGAGAGAATCTGCTTCTAATTTGTGAGGAAAGCTCATAGGCAATTTTCTTCACAGAAGTAGTTACAGACTCAACAATCTTGTCAAAATCTTCCCTTGTAACTCTTGCTAGTTGCTTCCTGGGGCACTTTCCTGGTTCCTCGAGGTCAATCACGACATAGAAGTGCATTGGTATCTCAACTCCCAGTACATTGGCACATACCTCCCATTTACACCAATTTGTAAAAAGTTATCAAGATTGTTCAAATATGTGAGTGTCAGCCACTTAACAAATTTTTCATCAGATAGTGTTGGTTGATTTCGATAGAGATTGCCAAGGGTCATGCATGTCATCTTACATAGTGTAACATATTATGCAATATACAGAGCTCTTTTTTGGGCAACCTTCATAATATTCCCCATTTCCTCTAGCATGGGCAGAAGAGTTGGTAAAGTTAAGAGTGTCTCTAGATTACTTAACCTTCGAAGAAGGTCAGGAAATTTTGGTTGCTCTCATTCGTCATGAGTTGTGTGAAATAGTCCAATCAAGGATGGATATTCTAAAAAAACTCGATTCGTTGGACCATCCAAAGAGATCCATTTGGTATCATTAT
Source organism: Cryptomeria japonica (assembly GCF_030272615.1). Classification (NCBI taxonomy): domain Eukaryota; kingdom Viridiplantae; phylum Streptophyta; class Pinopsida; order Cupressales; family Cupressaceae; genus Cryptomeria; species Cryptomeria japonica. The sequence goes on along the minus strand of NC_081406.1, from coordinate 148,444,415 downwards.
CCTTGAGAAGCTTGTTCCCATCAATTAATCCATCAACAAAGTGTTGAAATTCCATAAATTGCTTGGGACTTTGACAAAAGTGTGAGTAGAGCTCTCTGATTAAAATTTCATTTTTTTTTACCGAAACATACTTGCTCACAATTCCAAAAGTTAGATTCATTCTGTGAGCCATGCAATTAATTGCAATAATGTACGGTGTAAATGAATTTTCAATCTTTGTACAAAGACCATTCTTGTGACCTTGCATTACTGAAACTCTATCTACTCCAACACACACCAATTTTTTGACAATTGTCATGTCATCCATACCTCCATATTCAATTAAAATTTTCTTTACTAGTTGAAATAATTTTTCCACTATCGCACTCTCCCATGAGGTTGGCGAGCATGATTCTATATAGTATAAACATGCATGCATACCCATGAAGTATTGTCTACTATCGTAACTTTGTCTAAAGAAAATGCAATAAAGTTTGACTCTCTTATTTTTTCCTTTACATCTTCTTTTTCAACCTCAGCAAGACAACTTGCCCATTCCCATCCATTGTTTATTGACCAATGTCTATTAGGATAGTTAGGAACTTTCAAAAAGTGTAATAAACCACTAATTGATGGGAAATTTGTCATAGCACGCCCTCTGCTCAAAATATAAAAAACAACGTTTAATTGAACAACTTTTCCCAATTGTTCTATTTGCATTGCTTTCCCAAAACTAGCTTCAATAGAACCTTTAACTTCAACAGGCTTCGTCTGTATTTTCTCATGAAAATAATAATCTTCGGCATTCCTCACATGCTTACATTCCTCCTTTGTTTTCCATCTTATCACTAATTTTTCAACTCCGTCTATCATTTGTTTTTCATAAACTTTACCCATATGCTTTTCTATGGTGTCAAATTTTAGCTGCAACCTAATTTCCTTATTATGTTTCCAACTACAAATCTTACACCTGCATTCTATTGGAGGCTTTCCTTCAATTGGATTCTCCACTGGTTCAATGAATGGATACTTTGATGCCCAATTAATTTGAAAATTCCTCACTGACATATCCCACTCCCGATTTTTTTTAATTGTGGTTGATCCTTTTTTGATCTACCTTTTCTTTTCCCCTTTCGTGCATTATCATCAATGACATTATCACCCAAGTCGATTATATCATTCCGGCTAACTTGGGCATCTACCTGATAATCTTCTTCAAGATCATCCTATCTGAGATATCAGGTTCGCCACCATCTTCAACATGAAGTGTAGGTTGTGAATTTTGTACTTGTAGTAGTGATGATGTACCTTCCTGATTTTCACCACAATCTTTTCCAAAGCCAAAGTACGAAGACAACATTTTGTGTTTTGTTGGCCTCTCATGGCCTTCCCCACAGTCAGGTTTCCTACCCTTCTTTCTGTTCGACATCTCCAACGAAATAAAGGCTGCCAAAAAAGTATCAATTTGTTGAAGAAGCAATAATAGACTATAAAGTATAATATATGTTTCATTGGCCCTACGACCTACAATCTAGATGTTTGCGGTTTGAATCTTCTGACTGACCACTTGGCACTGACGGGTCCCCATTGAATAAGAATGAACTCAACAATGCAAACAAATATAGATAAATTCAGAATAATATTATAACACTTCAAAAATATGATCGCTCACCTTTAGGTCACTAGCAATCGCCAATGTAGTCAACAACAATGATTTTCCTTGGTCTGAAACTTCACTATTGATTTGAATTCAAAGCCTAGAACCCACCAGATTGTGTAGAGATAGATCTGATCTTTGAATGTATTTATACCAATCCTTATATGGCGAATTCCACAGGAATTTTATATGGTATACAAATATTTGGTGAATCCCGAGTAACTATAACACGACTTATGTAATTTTTGAGGCAATTATGGGTCGTCCAAATAATTGGCAAATACAATATAGTTGGCGAAATTTGGGGTGATTGGAGACATGCATTAGCAAAATGTTGAGCGAATTGGGTCCTCTTGGCTAACAAATCTTCATATGTCTATAGGCGAATTATGGTCATCTATTAAGGCAACCTCAGAGAGCGTAGGCAAAAAAAATTAAATTTATCGTGTGTCCACCATATATTGTATTGGCAAAATCCTCTCATAGAAACATTTAATTACATAAAACATATTGCGGTCAGGTCATGAATTTGACGAAAATTGATAATGTTCTGGTGACATGGCCACCCCCGGTTGGTACAAAATATTTGCCATTTCCTAGGTTGCCGACGTGAAAAATTTGCCATTGGCGAATATTTGCTACTAAAGTAATCTCTAATACCTATGTCCTTAGAAATAGGGTAGTTATTGTGGAAGAGATTATAGTTTAAAGGAAATTCTGATATTTCTCTATGGATAAGGGAGATAAGACTTCTATAGTTCAATGTGATCATCATTTGGTTTCTGGATTAGTTTTTGTTTGTATAACGTTTTCAATCACACTTCATGATCTATTATCAGAATAAGAGAAGAAGAAAAAGCAAGAGATTTATAGATAGAATCACAAAGTTTTTTATGTATTGGATTGGATCAAATGGGGAGAGTTTTAGATAGTGGTGAGAGAGCATTAGGTTTCAAAATTCAAGAGATTTATAGGTAGAAGCATATATACTGTATATTTTTAATTTGGTTAGGGTTTTTTTAATTTATTGTAATAAAATTTATTTTGAATATATTTATATTTGATAATTATTTGTAATAGTGAAGATTTTCATTTAGTTTTATGTTTATTTTTATTAGAGTGTCTTGATATTATAACAAATGGTGTAGTTTTGTGTAAATTTAGATCCATTGTCTTGTCACCTACCTACTCCATACACATTCATATAGAGATATATCTTACCCCAATTATATGTTTGCACATTCTCATTCATCCACTTAATGCAAATGGTTACGCTAATAGTAAAATATACACTATATAATATATTGGACGATACAAATTGAAGAATGTGAGAATGAATAGATTGGAGGGTAGAGTGAATAGATTTGATTTTGATCATTGATAGTATAAACACATAATTCCATGTTGGTATTGTCATATTGATCAACCACATTTTTGTTCCAAGTTAATTTCATGGTCATGAGTTTGACCTTGAACCACAAAACATGACTCTTTCAAATTCAAATTGCCAATTCTCATCAAAACCTTTCCCTCACTAATTTTATTGTTATGTTGTCATGTTTTAAGTTATTCAATGCATTCATTTTAAACATCTTCTCTAAGCATTTCAAGGCATAGCATTCACATTACATGCTTCAATTGGAACACTAAAAGAATCTAGATATAGACAAGCATTCCAAGGAACATGTGCATGAGTAAAGAGTGCTATTATGTTTATCTTGTATACATTTTTGTGGTTTCCCCTAAGAGTACATATCCTCTTATGACACACTAACATCTCTACCATGCACTATTTCAAATAGTCTTGACTTATTGCAAGTCTAAGTCTCTATAATTAATTCAAAATCATTTTTTATTTTATTCCAAATAAACTACGCCATTTTAAATCAAATGGAATGAATACTATTTTTTAATAAAATAAACTTTAAATATAAAAATACAAGATAATAAACAAGGCATTTTCCAAATAAAATTTTAATATTACACATAAGCTAGAGATATTCCAAATAATCTGTAATAATTTTAAATAATTAAGATTTTAACAAGCAATTATGAGTAGTCTAGATTATATTTGGATGGTAGTCAAGGTTATATGGATGTGTTTCAAATAAAATGGTCATAATGCCATAATGAATCAATTCATTTCAATAAACTAGACTTGTTTATAACACATTTGTATTCACTTATGAGATTACCAAACGCATTTAACATTTATGTCACATAGAAAATATAATAATGTTAGGCTCTATGTGTATAGACCAAGTAATAGAAAAACATAGAAAATATAACAATGTTAAGCTCTGTGTATGGACTAAGTAATAGAAAAACATATGAGATTCCAAAGCTAATTCCTTATAGATTTTGGATACATTTCAATTAATTTCATCTTAAAAAGAAAAGAAAAGGAAATAAATAATTGTAATACTAATATTTTAGAAGGTGATGCATTAAGATTACGATTTTATATGTCCAAGGGGTTGAGCTTAATTGGTTAAAACACTAGGTTCTCACTGTGGAGACCCAAGTTCAATTCCCAATAGGGACATCTGAAGTGGAATTCTAAGCTACGACTCTTGGCCTTCCGTAGGATGGGGAAGGTCTTGGGGTCAATCTAATCAAACATAATAATAATAATAATAATTCAAAGATATATAATGGGGATGGGGCCTCCTACTGTGTCCCCACTAGTTCATAGCTCCAGTCAAAAGCTATTCAGGCTTCGGCCAATTACCGATAAAAATAAAAAAAAAACGATTACGATTTTATATGCATTGGTGAGATATGATAATACATGACCCAATAATTAATAAAAACGAAACTAAGAACATTAATAGTAATGTATAAGGTAAATAGTCATTCACAAATAATAATAGAATTACAAAATCTAACACATACATACAGTTAATTTGTTAATATCTCAAATTCATACACATATGCAAACTACAAAATACCACACACTCTAACATAAGCCAAGGTTTAAATTTAGCCTCAACAAATAATGAGATAAAAAAAAAAGAGGAAATTATAGATAAGGCTTACTGTTGAGAATGCACTTGTAATATTGAATCTCTTAAACAACAAGCAATAAACTCATATTTATAACATCTAATTCTAACATAAAGCCCAAATAGAACAAACAATGGATACCTTGTGATTGAATGCATGATTGATATATAGTTATAGGTGGATAACTGTGCCACATGGTTTGTATTAACATCTCCAGTTGATGTATGAGATCACCATCATTAAGTTTGTAGTGGAGTGTGGATTTGGATATATAATATATATTACATACTAAACATTGAGTAAAACCCTAAATGCTCCCTATAATGAGGAAATTCATTGGTGGGATGATTTATTTTATTAAATGGTTTTCATTGCTTCTCTTGCCTTAAATCCTTATCCATTAGTAGGGTTCGTTGAAAAAATTGCTTGAACTCTAGCCTATCACTTTTGTGTCTATCTCCTCAAAACATCTAGGGTGACACGATAATCCACTTAATCTACAATCAACATATATTAACATATTTGTACTAGGGAATTTTTAAAAAATTTGTGGGCCCATTGAGTATGTTCCTTTCGAATAATAACTTCTCATTGATGCACTAAATACTCATGATACAATAAAAGAAACTAGAACCCACCATGCTAACTGAGGAATGCTTAACCAATCTTGGAGCTCTTGACTACCTAATGATTTTATTTTGGGTCATGAAAACTCTCATGAATTATGTGATCAACTTATAAAAAAATTCTTGTTATGGATCAATTTATATATTTTGGATAGGATGAATCAATAATTTGGATACATAAAATATTTGAGAAAACTAGGATGCAATAAGGTTGTGTTTTACATAACTTATTTTCCATCTAGATAAAAAAAATGTAGAAACATCTTGTAAAAATAGGCAAGGTATGATGAGGTAGGAGAAACTACCCTTAACACAAATATTGAATGCCTCGAGAAAATATTAAATTCCTAGATAACTAAAAGTAAAAAACGAGACATGGTTTCTTTATAAGCTAACCTCTAGAGTGGCACCTAGGAAATAAGGACAACTAACGTAGGATAATGCAACCTAACTTAATATGCAAGGTAAGATCTAAGTAAACTTAACATGTGAATATCTTTCCACTAATAACTAGATAGGTAATAACCTCATTCACATTAACTAATATTAATGTGAAAGGGAGTGTCATTAGGATAGGTAATGAAAACACGAGAGAGAAGAATATTGTTGTCTTAGCTACATAACTTAAAATGTTTTAAACACTTCAAATTGAACTCACAAGATCACTTGACATAATAGAAATATGGAAAATAGAATCAACAAATACAAGAACATTAATAAAATTCAAAATATTTTTCTCCTTATGCTCTCTATCATCTCGATGATGGATCATGGAGTGTGATCCGAAACGTTGATGCAAAAATTCTTACACAATTGACTCCAGAAGCATACACTATCAATCGAATGGATTGAGGAAATTCACTGATATTGATTTGGTAACTTACTAAAAATACCAACATTTAATGAGGAGAAGCAACCAGAGAACTTACAAACACTCTTTATTTAATCAGCCACGTCATCAAATATGATGCCATGTTAGCCTGCATTTTGCTAAGGTGTCCAAAACAACCCAAAAAAAAGTGAGATTGATACTTGTCCAAATGTGAGACCAATACTTGTGCACTGATTTGGCATCACATGATTCATTGCTTTTCAACTCAATTATGGGTAGTCATCATCACAATAATAACTTTAAAGTCACAACTATTAATACAATGTTGTCAAAAATATTGAACATTAAATCAACTAATGTAAATAGTAAATCAACAAATGCTATTACACTCATTAGAACACGCTCAACATAATATCATAATATAATATCTAATAAATATATTTCTTACAAATTATCATTATGATTGACTCCTTGTCCATGTTATAAATGAACAAGTCGATCACCTAGATGAGCTCCTTGTCCATCTTCCAAGCGTTCTAGATTTATCATTCTGATTTGAACCATTAATAATTTTGATGACATCTAACAACAATAATTCTTAAAGTCAATCAGATCGCTATTGTTAACCTATTTTCTTGGCCACGTGTTCTCTGCCAATTCACATAACATTTGTCTTGTTCAAACATACCTACTATTGCTTTAAAAATTCTACGCTTTAAATGTTCATATTTAAGGTGGACTTGAATCATTTATAAATCACATAGGATAGGGACGAATAGGTCCGTCATTAAAATATATTAAAAATGTTCACCATTTTGGACATAATAGGGCAGGTATTTTGGACATCATAGGGCAGGTAAAGTATATACTAGAGTTATTGAGGCTTGGTAAATAGTTATAAATTTTAAGCCTTAGTCATTAAGACTTTTTTTTTTTTCAAAAGAAGGGGTAAGAAAACTCCATACTTTTTTTATGAGACTTTTAGGTTCCAAAAATTCTTTCTTTAGGTACCTAGTGCAAACATTGGGATCCATACATGAGAATTCTATTGGATAAGATATTATAAAATTCATGGGTTTGGATATTTTCTTGAATTTGTATTTTGATTTTACAATACAGTTACACACGAGATTTCTATTGGACAAGATATTATAAAATCTATGAGTTCGGATATTTTCTTGGATTTTTTTGGATTTTGATTTTGATTTTAAAATATAGTTACAAGTCAAGTGATTAGGTAGAATAGACAAGTCCTCTTGAGTTGTAATAATTCAAACTTGAAGTCTTTAAATATCAGATAAGATCTTACTTTTGAATTCAATTTTAGCGGGTTTGGATTTTGATTAATTGAACATTATAGTTGTCTTGGTTTTGGTAATTTAGACTACTTTAAAATATTCTTTTCATAAGATTATTTTTTTAATATATTGAATAAATGTAGATTATAGCAAAAAGTTGTAAAAAACAATTTACTCAAACATAATAGAATTTTTAAAAAAAATATAGCAATCATAAAGAAGACAACAACCAACAATGATGTCTTTATTGAGGTGAATACAAGATCAACATAGAGAATTTTGGAACAATTGAAAAGACAAAGGAAAGTATGAGAGGACCAACCAAAGCAAAGAGAACCAAAAGTAGTTGTTGAATTTGTAAAGAATACCTTAATCCATGTGCTATGCAAAGCCTCTTTTTTTCTCAAAAGTTGCTCCACTTAAATTTTGATTTTTTGAATTTATAAATCTATCTTTAAACTCTTCATGATCTATGAAGATGAGAAAATAAAGAAACAAAACCAAAAAAAAATTAGAGTAAAGCCTTAGAAATACAAACTCCTGGTGATCATTATGGATGTTGAACATAACTTTACATCTATTTAACCACAAATACAACAAAATAATATGCCTAACATCATCAACAATCACATTAGCATGTAGTTCGACCCCAAGTAAGGCCTCTTTCCAACTTAGTTGTGTTAAAAAATAGTAAGTCATTAAAATAGAGTTATGTTATTTTTTAACAAACATACATCCCCCAAAACTGATGCATCATGTTTTCATGTCTATGACAAAAAGAACAATTGGCATGCTTAGTCATAGTACACTTCAACCTATCCCAAATAGGTAGTTTGCAATGTAACATTTTCCAAGCCAATAATTGTGCATCTAAATTGATTTAAAATTGTTCTCCAAATTTGAGTGGTTAATATTGACCAAAACATTTTGCTAAATCTACAATTTTGTTAGAGTAAAGGTATTAGTTTACTTACTTAATTAAATCATATTGATTTAATAATTAAGTCACATTTTCTCTATTTCACTTAAGATAAATTTAGGAATATTAATAATTAATAATTAATTCATTATTAATTATTAATTATTTTTAAGAGTTTATGTTTTTTAGGTTTTGATCTCCTTTTATAAGGATCGATCCCTTTGCAATCCTTACCAATCTGATTATTATTATTGCATATTCTTGCTCTATTTTTTCAAAGCAATCTTTAAACTCTTCATGGTCTATGTCTGAAGCTGAGAAAATAAAGAAACAAAAAAAAAGGAAAAAAAAAGAGTAAACTTAGAAATACAAACTCATGTTGATCATTATGTATGTAGAACATAACTTTACATCTATTTAACCACAAATGCTACAAAATAATATGACTAACATCATCAACAATCACATTAGCATGTAGTTCGACCCCAAGTAAGGCCTCTTTCCAACTTAGTTGTGTTAAAATATGGTAAGCAAGTCATTAAAATAGAGTTCTGTTATTTTTTAACAAACATACATCCCCCAAAAATAATGCCTCATGTTTTCATGTCTATGATAAAAAGGACAATTGACATGGTGGGTCATAGTACACTTCAACCTATCCCAAATGGGTAGTTTGTAATGTATCATTTTCCAAGCCAATAATTGTGCATCTAAATTGATTTAAAATTGTTCTCCAAATTTGAGTGGTTAATATTGACCAAAACTTTTTGCTAAACATACAATTTTGTTAGAGTAAAGGTATTAGTTTACTTAATTAAATAAATCATATTGATTTAATAATTAAGTCACATTTTCTCTATTTCACTTAAGCTAAATTTAGGAATACTAATAATTAATTAATTATTAATTATTAATTGCTTTTTAGGGTTTATGTTTTTAGGTTTTGATCTCCTTTTATAAGGATTGATCCCTTTGCAATCCTTACCAATATGATTATTATTATTGCATATTCTTGCTCTGGTTTTTCAAAGCAATCTTTGTGTTTTGTGTGAATATTCCATTGTTGTGACGGGTTATTTGCATACAAGTGCTCACTGGGTTCTGTGAGGTTGTATTTCTCAACTTTAGCATGGTATCAAAGCTTCAAGCTTGAGGCTTTCCTGTTCTTCAGATTGGGAGATTCTACCTATAACAGGTCTTCTGTGCAATTTGGGTTGATTTGGACCTCACCATTGAATTCGACACGTGTCAAATAGTTAAGATTGACCTTTTGTTTGTCAAATTTTGATTCACGGGGCTAGATCTATAAGGGTTTGAAGATTCAGTTTTTTTTAAATCCAAGGGGAACCTATTTTTCAAAGCAATTTGGGCCCAAAAGGACCTCACGGTTGGCTTTAGAAGACCGATTCCACGAATTTTGATACATAATTCAATTACTTTGGGCATTGTTAACCTCTAAGGCAGAAAAAAATTATCTGTACGACCATACTACCTATGCACGCACTTTGAGAAAAAAAATTGGTTTTTATTTTTATTTTTTTCCTTTCTAGTTTTATTTTCTTCTTCCAGAAATTTTTTAAAAAAAATTATTATTAAAAAAAACCAATGAATTTTTTTTTATTTTAAAAGTTTTTTTTGGTGTTAAAAAAAGTTTATTAAAAACTTGTGAAAGGGGGAGCGTACCCCCTTCTACAGTATGTACAGACTGTAGCCATACGACCTGCAACAGGGCCAATGACTTTGTTGGGCCCCCCACCCATCGTTGGCGCCCTTTCCACGGCCCTCGCATGTTTCTAGCCAATGACCCCCGCATGTCTTCGGTCATTGTCGCTCGTTCTCCTACCCTCTTGCTCCGCCATATAGCTGCCATTGCACACTATCGCCTCCCTTTCAACAGTCACTTTTATGTCCGTCGCCCACCAGTTTCCAGTGATTGCCGATTTTTACTAGCGAAGATTTTTTTATCCGAACAAAGATTTTTTTTTGGTGGAAGAGGAATATTTGGCTAACATTAGCATGACATCAACGATACAAATAGTTGTGCATGACCCTCTTTGACCCTCTTTGTGCCCTAAAAGAGGGTTTTTTTTTTTGGCCATAACTTGGGCATACGATATCGTTTTTTGGCAAATGAGATATCGTCGAAAAGTTGGTTTCATCTACTTTCCAGATATGTGGGTTTCATCACTTGGTTTTGTTGTTGGCACATTCTACAACCATTTGAAGTTAGAGGTGTTGTTTTCAGTCCCGAGCTCGTAACTTTTCACCAGTTTCTCCATTTTTCGCGATTCCAACAACATTGAGATGGTGTTTCAGAGCTCTTCACATCCATCCATGCACTTTTTCTAGATTTTACTCCATGTACATTTTATTCAGGTTTTTGTGTGTTTCACACTCTAGTGAATTACTTAAACATATGAGCTTGTGGAAACACTCGTTTTTTGTTGTTCTTCATATATTTCTAGTCTTATACCTTTTTTTTACATTCTGAGCTTTCATTGTAAGCACTTATGATTTTGTAAATGCACTGAGATAAAGTGCCTCTGTATTGCACATGTATTATGGGATCTTCCACATCAGTTTTATGCTTTATTCTACTTGCACTATGATATAAAGTGACATTGGGGTTTGATGTTTGCCTTTGTTTGCCTTCATACCTTTCTCATGCATGTGTGCCTTGGTTTGCACACCCTTTGTATTTGCTTGTAATTTCATGTCTACACGGTTAGACGATCTTGGTTCTTCTTCATGTACTACATTATGGCTTTCAGATTGAGTGTACCTGTCATACCTCTCCCTTGTAAACATTATGGGGGGGTTTCTACTATTGGTGCAAATGCTTCCTTGGTTTCATATTGGAGTGAGTTATGTATTCAATATTTGTTCTTGTGTACTAGGTAGATGCAACGACTGGTTACCCATGCATTTCAGTGAGATGGAACACTTACCATATGGACACTCTTGCATTCCTATTTCTGGAGGCGACCTTCCATTTTTCACTTGATCAATTCTTCAGACTATTGGTACTTGTGCCATTTGTATCATCGAGTTCCAAATGTTTTGCCTATGTTTTCCATTTGATTCGGATTTGAGTAGTGTCATTGAGGACACTCATGCAGATTCATGTCTTCTTTATCCTGATCATCTTTTGTTCTAGAGGAGGCTCTTATTTTAGCATCATAGCAGTCATTTCGCAACAGAGTTATCTTCTTCATGCTTTAGTGATTCTTCATGCTCGTCTTTTGTTCCTATCTTTTGTAAAATTCTTGTTTGGAGGCTTCTTAGTCCTTCACTTGATCTTTTATCTCTTCTTGGAGAGGAGTTTTGTTCCCACAAGGTTTTCTCTTTTTTCTCCACTTTACAGAGATTTCATTGTACTTGGGTACCTCATCTAGCCTTGTTGTTGAGACCCATTTTTCACTTTCTAGCATCTAGTCCTTAGTTTTTTTAGCTTCTCCCTAACTTCATCTTAAGGGGGGGTGTTAGAGTAAAGGTATTAGTTTAATTAATTAATTAAATAATGTTGATTTAATAATTAAGTCACCTTTTCTCTATTTCACTTAAGCTAAATTTAGGATGCTAAACTTAACAATATTGATAATTAATTCATTATTAATTATTAATTGCTTTTTAGGGTTTATGTTTTTAGGTTTCGATATTCTTTTATAAGGATTGATCCCTTTGTAATCCTTACCAATCTAATTATTATTATTGCATATTCTTGCTTTGGTTTTTCAAAGCAATCTTTGTGTTTTGTGTGAATCTTCCATTGTTGTGACAAGTTATTTGCATATAAGTGTTCACTGGGTTTTGTGAGGTTGTATTTCTCAACTTTAACAAATTCGATTTGAAGTCTAGACAAAGCTTTAAGGGCAAGTTAGGAAACAACTCCAATTATATTTTTCTTTAATGGAAAATATAAAAGAAGCTAAGATGACAACCATAACCAATATTTGAAAATAATGTAATGCATAGGGGAATACACAATTTGATAGATAATTCTTATAGAACCAAAGATTGAACAAAGATTAAAAATTATTTGTATTTGTTGCTCAAACTAAATTGAGCTTTAAATATATGCAATAGTAACTAGCTCAAAGTGGAGAAGTCTATAAGAGGTGTCCAACATTACAAATTCCTTTTCTAAACAAAAAATATTGAATATTTTGAAAACTTTAAAGCAAGGGGCTGCTCTTGATACAAATTAATATTTATTCCACCAAATCGACAAAGTGAAAAAGTTGAACACATGTTGAAGAGAGGCTTCTCTCCATTTTAAGAAATGACTGATATGTTGCCAAGACTTCCAAACAAATTGAAGTGGAGGTGAATCTTTGATTAGGAAAAATGAAACATGAAGATTTTTTTCTATTTATCCCTAAATCTACCGTTTACCTTTGATAGGCAAGGTTAATTCTATTTCGTATGAGAATCTTTCATGGCTCTTCACCTTTGGCAACTCTAATAATTCATTTAGTAGTTAAACAAATTTGTTATGATTTTGGATAAATTAAGCCCGAACCACATTTACATTTATGTTGAAAGCAGTGAGTCCATGATGTGAAAATAAATCTTGTATTAGCATCCCATTTGGCCCAAAAAAACTATCAAATAGTTTTAATTAAGTCTTCATAGCTTTTTTTTGAGGACATCCAACAAGATGAGTAGTGAACATGTGCGATACAAAAAAATATTAGCAACTTGGATTTTATCAATCAAATAAAGTAATTTATTCCCCCAACTGAAAAGCTTATCCTTGACTTTGTTAAAATACGAATTCCACATATCGGAGAGAAAACCCACAATACCAAAGGGTATCCATACGTACCTCACAATATCCACATGTTTGATTTGATACCATTCCCCAAGAATCCATGGAGTAAAAGGACCTTCTTGAACCATTAAGAATTTAATTTTATCATTGGAAGTTTTTTATCCTAAAACAAAATAGTACAACTCCAATATATCCATTATATTGGAGAAATGTTTTTTAGAATTTTGTAAAAACTAATAATCTATCACCAACATTCTGAGAATTAATTACAACACCTTTATGTGTGATAAATATTCCTAATGTAAGCTTCATATTATTGACACTTTGAAGAAAAGAGCCCAAGACATCAGAGCTTTACTAGAACATATAGAGATATGAAGGTAAGAGACAACCTTGATGAACTACTAATTCTCTTTTCCCTTCCTAAAACTGTACTTCTAGGTTTTTAGGTCCCCCTTCCTAATTTTCAAGGTTCTCTATTTTTATTTTATTTTATTTTATTACATACTTTAGGTGTTACTATATCTGGATCATAATCATCCATTCAATTTATTTTCCACATTCCTTGCTCTCTCTATGTTTCTTGTACCTCTTTTCTTTATTCAAACCTTTTGTTTAATTATTTGTGGGAGAAGTGATAACTTCTTTCATTGTTTGCAAGATATTATATATCTATGTGTAATCGGGTCTATAAATTATAATATATTATAAAAGTTAGCTTTTATCATTATCTAAATTTGTGTTTTCCCCCTTTTTCTCCTACCTTATATAGTATGCTTTTACAATGGGGGCTAATGTCCAATAAAATAATTGCTTATGTAATCTCACCTCAATTGCAATCTAGTATTCAACATAGTATTGGATATGTTCCCCTGGGCTACTTATACCATCATATTCCTTAATAACATACCCCTTCTCTTCTTCCTATATATATCTTATTTTTATTAATATAGTTAGTGACATGTAAGTGTGAATCTTAGGTTTGTGGGCATGCCACTATCTTGCCACATTGCACATGATGCTATCATCTAATGCTTATCTCATGAGATCCTCTCTTTTAAAATTTATTTCCAATTTATTCACTTACCACAATAGGTCTCCTATCTTAGAGTATCAAGGTAACTTGATGACTCTCTTGGTTATGTAACAGAGTTTATGGGTTCGTGATATGTTTATTTCTTTTGTAGTAAGTTCTCTCACCTTTTCTGGTATATTATACACTTTTATCATATATTTCCATCCTTTATTTTCTCAATACTTCAGATTAGACACACACACACACACACACACACACATATCCTCTTTCTCGTATTTAAATCTCATTCAGTGGCTAGGATTCCACGACACCATCACTTTCAAAACTATAATCACTAATCATTGTAACAATCTCTCCCCTTGAGCTTGGATCTTCATTAGTTTCTACCTTAGGCATCTTCCTTAGTGAGTATAGATCCCTATGTTCATCTTCTTTATCTATGTTCTCCTCCTCTACCATCTTCTCAATGTATTTGTCACTCTTGTATAAAGGAGTAATTACCCCTATCCTCACCATGGAGTATTAATTCCTTTGTCTACAAGTCAAATATATCATTAAAATTCACAAATCATTATAAATACAGCTTGAGATGCTAAATACATCAAAGGGTTTTTTCATCTCTATTACCTCAATGTCTACCTTCCTTTTTAATTCATAATATATACACCTCTACATTTCTAAAAGTATCTATAGTACACCCTAATGTTTCTAAAATTATCTATAGTACACCCTTTAATGTTTCTAAAAGTATCTATAGTATACCCTATTGTTCCATCTACTAGTGCAATATTGGAGGGAGTATCATGTAAGATCAATTTGCTCAATTTCTCCTAATTTAATCTTGGAATGATGCTTGTGTCTACACTTAAATCTCCTAGTACATTTTTTATTCACTTATCTTGGGCACGTAATTTTTTTTTTTTTTTGGAACGATGCTTGCATCTACACTTAAATATCCTAGTACATATTTTTATTCACTTATCTTGGACACTTAACTCAATAATTTTTTTATTTTTTTCCAAATTTCTTGATCTCTTTATGTTTATTTAATTAATTGTGAGTTTCTTCATCTTCTTATAATATTTTCCTTTCCTTGCAAAAGTGGTTGTTTCCTTTAACAATAAGGCTTATTTTTGAGATAGATATATTTTGTGGTAGTCCTCTCTCTCTTTTTCTTCCTTAATAACTTTTTTTCAACTTTTCTATAACAAGGTGATGACTTCCTTTTGTGGGGTACTCCTTCACATACTCCTCTTCTAGGTATTCACTAACTAGTTCCCCCTTTGTAGTATATGTTTCTCCTCTAATAATTACAACCATTTTATCTTTTTATTATACTCTACAATATATTTCTTCTACAATTGTTCTTTTCTCTCTAAAGACTCCTTTGATTGATATTCCATTGTCAAAGAATTTCCTCCTATTTTATCTTGTCTTCCATCTCTATCATTTGATACATTCATGCATTTGAGGGGTTTTATTTTAGTATTCTTATAAACATTTTTACCCCTTTCACTATATTTGGCCTATAGGGTTCTTCACTTTTAGTAAGTGCTTAATCATTCTTGTAATATTATTGTATCCTTGGATAATCAAGAATGAATTGTGTGTAGAATCTTTAGAAAATATACATGTCTTATTTTTATCATTTCTATATCCATTGGCCATAGAATTCCCCACTTCACTATACTAATAACATGTTACATCTTCTTTTATCATTTTATCATTAGCCTCTATCTCTAGCATATCCTCATCTAGAATAATTTTAGTAACCTTTATCATCATAAGCATTCATATAATTATTATATGGTCTATCATTTGATATTTGGGTTTTCATTTGTATTTATTTATAACTAGTGGACTATTCCTCCATTGCACTTGTATATACCCATGATTTCACATGTGACAGTCTCTTTCTACCAAAAAACCTAGCCTTTTCCATCCCTCTATTGATGGGATAATTATCTTCACCCCTATGATTACTCTTGGTTTTATGCTCAGACTCATCCCCTAGTTAGAGTGATAAGGAAGGTAAATCACTAGTTTGATGGGCATGTCATTCTTTTTGTAATTCCCCACCTGGGAACCCAGAGAATAAACAACTAATAACACAATTTACCTAGCATATATATATATATAATGTTTAACTTAACACATAAATATCTATTCTATGTTCATTTTAAAACACCAAAAGAAAAGCATATATTATTAGTACGAAAACATATGCAAAACACGAAAAACTTGTTAACTTGCTAAACATCCATTGATACACATATTTATTACAACCTTTCCTTTTTGGAATAATATCTGAATGCGAGATTTTAGTGTGATCAAAATACTAAAATTGAAATAAAAAAGCTAACATACCAATGAAACTTTTGAGTACAAAGGCTAACTAATTTAAACTAGTTTAAACAAGTTAACTTCCCAAGATGTGTCTCATTGTTCTCTATCTCATAGAATCCCTCAAGTCAATGTTTTGCTCTCAGATCATTGAGCAAATGACTTAAGAATGACAACTCCAAGAATGAGTGATTAAATGATCTATGTGCATGAATGCATCTAAGATCTATATGATATGTTAATGATGATTAAGATATGATACTAAGCTATGATTATGATGAAGCTATGGTAAAGATATTAACAAACTCTGCTAACATGCTATACTAACATGGATATGCTATGATATGAAATGCTTCTAATAGCTAAAAATGTTATTGTAACAAAGAGAGGCTAAAATGCTTGATATAATTAGACTATAGTGTAGATACATAAAAACTTGGATATGGAGAATGAAGAAAGTGACTCCTATTTATAGAGAAAATAGGGAAATGGATAGTTAAGATTCAATAATCTTAACAAGGGCTAGGATTGAAAGTTACTCAAACCATGCTTACAATTTTCACCAATGAAATGGTGACAATTGTCAACAAGAGGTGGCTTGAGAGGAGATGTAAGAGGCATTAAATTCTTGAGAAGACATGGGGGTCACCCGAGGAGGGTGTGGTTAGGGTTAGGTTAGGGTTAACCAGTGGATAAAGCTTTTACCCAAAGGGTAAACTCTTGTGCAAGGGTTATTAAGATAACTAGGGTCAAAGCAATGAGTGCTTAATGAGACCCATGTGTTAGGTAAGGGTTGAGTTAGAGAGAAAGTCTCTAACCAAGGGGCAAGGTTGAGTTAACTATTAATGGTTTGGGAGACTTTGGAGATGAATTTGTAAGAGGCTTACAAATTTGGGGAACTCAACAAGTTAACTTGTTGAAGAAATAAAGTCTTTAATGCATTTAGAAGACTTTCTTCCAAATTTGGAGAAGTGACTTCCACAAATTTAGGGATGTGACATGATTAGAAGACTTAAGGCTAATTAGGGTGGTTAGAAGAATCTAGAAGGCTCTAGAAGAGGATTAATCATGCAAGTGGATTTGTTAGGATAATGCAAGTGGGAGGTATTTTGGATTTTAATTTTGAACTAAAATGATTTATTCCAAAAAGGATGACAACTTGCCTAATTTAAAGAAAATTTGATTCATTTAAATTGGAAGGAGATTTAATTAAATAAAGTGATTTATTTCATTAAAAGCTAGAAATTGGTTAGATGAATTTAATTAAATAAATTGAATAATTTATTTAATCAAATAGATGAAAGTAGAGGAATTAATTAAATATAATTTAATCAATAGAGGAATGTGGTTTTGATGAATTAAATAATTATTAAATATTTATTTAACTAGACGGTCATATTTATACGTCTACAATCAAAAGATGCCGGTGCCAAGATGTCCTCTTCCATTGATACACATATTTATTACAACCTTTTCCTTTTTAGAATAATATCAATAACTCTCAAGATTACAAATACAAATATGCAAATTACATGTCCTTTACATCATTCTAGAAGATACATTACAACTCATAATCGAGATACGAAGACACTGAAACATATTGAATATGTCCACTAAGCCATTCACATGCAAGTCTTCAAAAGTATTCCCAATGGGTGGAAAAAGCATCACCACCCAACCATGTGGTACCTGTAGGTCCACCCCTCGTGCTAGGAGATAGACACAAGGCCCCAAACAAATGGGCTAGGGAAAATAAACAAGACACACATACTTCCAAAAGATAGAAGATACCATAACACAATAAATGAAAGTATAGATAACATAGAAAACTATTAAAGGGCATCTAAAGAAACTCCTAGAGGGGTTTCACGTAAGACAAACACAATAGGCAACAAGGACACACAAAGGGAAGAGTGTCATCTCATAGTCTCAATAAATCATGCAGAACCATACATTCCTTTCATGAAGACAAGGTAATACACGATCTAGCTAGCTCAACATCTCATTAGATGGACATGCTTGCCAGCTCAACATCTCAACAGACGGACATGCTTGCCAGCTCAACATCTCAACAGACGGAAATGCCTTCCCAATCTCACCCTCTGCCTATATGAGCACACGAGGCATGAGTGGGCACATAATTATCTTGTTATTGTCACACATTGATAACTTTAAGAAACCCCCCCTCAAAGAAATATATAAAATATTGGCAAATTTTTATTTGTTTTGGATAAAAATAATAGTTTTTAATGACGAATGTTTCATTTTTTAAAAGAAATATATTAATTTCATTGGCAAATTTTTTTACTTCAAAATTTTTTGGTATAAAATATTGGGGAATATTAGAAAATAATACACATATGTATTAATTACTATTGCAAATAAATTCATTTAAAAAAATAAATTCTTATAGAAAAGTAGAGACCTAAGGTGGAAATCATTAATGAGTTTAAAGGGTAAACACTACTTTATTCAACTACTAGCATTAATTTAAATTAATCTAATAGCCCTCTTTGTATTTAGTCAAATAAAATGTACTTAAAATTTGTAATATTCATGGGGCCCAAAATTTTTTTATACCATTGCTTTCCATTGAGGCTAACAATTGAAAAGCAACTCAACCTCCACGAGCATTACAACTTGTAGGTACAATTTACCTCATGGAATGTAATGATGGTCATTACATTATATTTTCAATCAATGGTGGCAACTAAAGATTGTTGGTTGAACCCTAAAGTAACTAATAATTATGATGTATTATTGGTGAATTAATTTAATTTTTTACAATAAATTATAAATTTTTGGTGAATTTTATCCAACTACGTATCAAATATTTTGCCGAATCTTTGAGTTCAAAATTTTAATACAATAAATTCTCTGGCAATTTAAATAAGATTGAAATAAAATTTTGTAAAAATGTGGTGATTTAGGTCACCTTAAAACTTGAATTATTAGTCAAATTTTGATTTCCAAATTAAAAAAAATAGCCAATTGGCGAATATTAGCCACTAAAAAAAACACTGTTAGTGTGTAACCCAACCCAAAGTTTATTAATGTTATCACTTATTACTAAACTCACCTATGGGTTACCTTAGCAACCACTTCTAAGCCCCAACCCCCATAGTGAGACACTCCCCCTAAGTGTACCTAGCTAACATATCTCCTAAGGTTTAGGTAAAAAAAATCAATCCAAAAATAGATAAATCATCACAGACACAAAATTAGGCCCAGTTTACAAAAATAAATTATGACTTTCATGTAAACCCAAATCTTGCAAATAACAAATAGAACACAATCATAGATGATAAATATAATTCAATCAAATTGGCCCATTTCTCCCTAATAATCATTTAAAATCAAATTACATAAATCAAGAGTAAAATGAATACCTACTTGAAAACTTGTGAAAGAAAAAAAAGAGAGAAGAGAATGTTGATGATGAATTCTGAAACAAAAAATCTTCTCAAATCAGCAACCAAGTCTTCAAAACATTCAAGATCAAGAAATTTCAACCATTATTCGAAGTAAATCTGAAAACTGCAAATTCCTATCCTCCAATTTTCTCCCTAAGGACACAATAAAAATTCTTCTCCCAAAACTTCGAAAAGAAATAATAATAATAACCTCTAATCAATTCTCATAAAAACTAAATAAATAAAACACAATTTTATAAATAAAACACACAAAAAGCAAAAACCCTAATCCTAAAAATATTAAACTAGCAATTGCACCTTGGTGTGCAATGGGTACGCCGAATAGGTATGGAAGGTCAATTAGGGAAAAAAATGGTTTGTTATTTGCATGCATTTTTGTAGTACATGAGGTCAATTATTTGCATACATTTTTGTAGTACATGATGACAATTGAGGCAATTTAGAAAATAATGATGTTTGTACAACAAAGGTATCAATGGGGATAGATATAAAGAGGAAGAGATAGAGGGGAGGATAGTGTGTGTGTGTGTGTGTGTGTGTGTGTGTGTGTGTGAGAGAGAGAGAGAGAGAGAGAGAGAGAGAGAGAGAGAGAGAGAGAGAGAGAGAGAGAGAGAGAGAGAGAGAGAGAGGGGAAGATGGAGAAGGATATGTAGAGAATGAGAGGGATAGATAAAGAGGGACATGAGAGAGATAGATTGAAATAGAAGAGATAAATATATAGAGAGCCTAGAGAGATATAGTTATAGAGAGGAGGTAATGAGATAGAGATAGAGGGTGAGATGGAAGAGGAAATAGTGAGAGATAGAGCTAGAAAGGTAAAGATATATCAATATAGAGGTCTAGGGAGAGGGAAACATGTCTAGAGATACAAGGGGAGAGTGAGAGGGAGAGTGAGAGGGAGAGAGGAAAACATGTTTAGAGATACAAGAGGATATCGAAGAATAAATATTGAGATAAAGAGATAGAGATAGAGAGGTAAAGATATATAGAGAGGTAGAAATATCTAGAGAGAGAGAGAGAGAGAGAGAGAGAGAGAGAGAGAGAGAGAGAGAGAGAGAGAGAGAGAGAGAGAGAGAGAGAGAGAGAGTTGTGTTTTATGAATTTATTGTCATATTCCCTGAATTGGGGAAAATTCAGTTAGCAACAAGTTTATAAATTTTGGTGTTCCTTTCAAAAATATTAAGATAAATATTGTTAACTAAATCAAGCTTTGCACCTATTGAGATTAATTAGACAAACTATATTAGCTTATATTGTAGAGATTAATTAGATAGACTATATTAGCTTATATTTTATGTTTCATGTAATAAACAAACACAAATTTGAGCTCTAAATTTGTGGCATATGAAATTGATTGAAAATTGCCTTTTTCTCCTATGCAAACAAGAACATTTTGTTCTCTAGAGATATTTACAAAACTTTAGTTTTTATATGACAAGTTATGGATTGAGGGAATAGGAACTCAAACTTCCAAAACTTCAAATGAGATATTTGAGCTATGTTGTAGGTTTATCTAACTATTTCAATTGATCATCTTCTTATGTAATTGCCATTTATTATTGATACAAATGCTAATTCTAGATTTTAAGGATCTATGCTTGATTTATATTTTGGTTGGTGGTGATAAAGTGTAAATGAAAGTAAAAATTGGAGCTACATCAATTTAGTTGATTAAATCTTGGAAACATTTAGCCATATGACAGTTGATAGTCACACATTGTGTTTATATTCTATGTTTGTCTGAGTAGAGGCTTATCAAATTTGGTGTACCCAAGGAAGTTGTGGCACAACAACAAGTTGGATTGGTAGCATACTCCAAAGCTCCCATTTTTGCACAGGAAGGGAGAACACTGGCAAAGGTTGTTAAAATCTAGCTTTACAGCTGCCAAATGCATTTGCTTGAAAGTTTTTAACCAAATCCTTTTTTGTGCATATCCTACAACATTGCAAACCATGAGATCATATTTTTTTAAAGAATACTGTCATGTTTTGTCTATGCTTTGATGGATGTCCATACCCTATTTTTAAACTACCATTTTGACACAGGCAGGGAGGATGCTGGTAAAGGTTATGAAATTTGGATTTACACCTGCCAATTGCATTTTCTTGAAAGTTTCAAAAGCCTTTTCTACAAATCCATTATGTGCATATCGTGCAATCATGGCATTCCACGAGATCACATTTCTTTGAGGCATTTTGTCAAACAGCTTGCATGCCTTGTCGATGCTTCCACATTTTGCATACATCTACCGAAACATTTCTAACTATATCATCTAACAAAAGCTCCCCTTCCATTATGCTTTGGTTATTAATTTTGGCTAGCCTTAAACAACACACACTAAGCATTGACGCTTAGTGTGGGCCCCTCAAAATTCAACACCGTTTCCCCAAAATTGCAACCTCGTTTCCACATTCCGTTTACATACATAAAATTGTCAGACATATGTGTAGAAAATTAAGTGTCGAAACACTTTCCTTACTCTTTTTTATCTTTCTTCATTTTAATCACCCCAGAATAATGTATGCGAAAGAAAAATGTCCGTTAAATTTAGCTAAGTTTGAATTTAGTGTAAAATTGATTTGTTCGTGCAATTTTTTATTCTATTTTATGTTTATGTTTATTTTTTATTAACTTACATTTTTTATTTTCTCTACATAAAGACTATTTAATAACAATAATAGAATATGTTTTTGTATTAAATATATATATATATATATATATATATATATATATATATATATATATATATATATATATATATATATATATATATATATTTATAAATTTAATAATGATTAGAATAAATATTTTTAATTATATATTTTTCAAATATATATTATTTGTAATATCATTAATAAAAATAAATATTTTTAAAATTTAATAATAATTTAATTTTTATATAATTATATTTTATATCATAAGATATTAAAAATAATAATTAATAATATTCTTAACACTACAACTACTCCTTAATTGTATGTGTCTCTAAAATTTACTTCTAACTCTATAGCTAGTCCTAACAGTAACTCTAATTCTAGCCCTAAGCTCCACCATTACCTTAATCCAATGCTAAATAACCTTCATCCTAACCCTAGTTCCAATTGTACCCTAATTAAAATTTTATCCCTAATTATAATCATAATGCTAATTCTAATACTAACTCTAATTCTAACTCTAACTCTAATATTGTTAATATAATCCAAATTTTAATTTAGCCCAACCCTAAACCTACTATAACTTCAATCCTAATTTAGTGATAAAAAGTCAATTCCTAATTTAGTGATTTATTTAGTGATAAAAAGTCAATTCCTAATTTAGTGATTTATTTATTTCAAGATATATATATATATATATATATATATATATATATATATATATATATATATATATATATATATATATGGGGCTTCGGCTCTAGCTCACCCGGTCGTGGATCGCAACTTAAGGCGTGGGTATGCTCCCCATGGTCTTGAGTTCGAGTCCCCGGTTGTGTTAACTCTGTGTGTGTTGCTACCTTGTGAGTGGGTTGTGTGTTGCTACCTTGTGAGTGGGTTGTACACACTGGGGGATTAGTCTTGCTTCGGCAAGGACACCTCCAGATTCCACGATAGTGAATATAAAAATAATAATAATTATATTTATTTAAAATTTCTATTTCAATTTTTTATATACTATAGTAAAGTAAATATCAAAATAGATAATATTAATATTTTTAAAAAATAAACATATAATTTACAATTTATATACCATATTTATTATTTTGTAATTATATATACATTATAATATAATATAATAACTATTTAAATATTAAAAATAAACATTATTAGTCTTGATAATGTAAAAGTAAATAAAAACAAAAATTAAATAGTTCTTTTTAAAAAAAAAATCAATTAAAAATTAGTAGATAACAATAATAATAATAAATGTGGTCACATAACAAATACTTGATAAATAGGACTCTGTATTAAATGAAAAGATTGAAACCCAACTAAATGCCGTAAATAATTTTTGACAATGTCTGACAATTATCTCCATTCTTAACAGAAACAGAAATGGATTTATAATATTGCGGGGCCCACACAACGCTTAGTGCGTGATGTTTAAGCCATGCCATTAAATATTTGCCTTGTTCCAAATTATATTTAATTTGGGTATTATTAAATTTTTAATTGTCATTGGAGCAGTAAAAAGTTCAGGACGTGACGCATAGACTCATTCAAAGGAGCTTGGAGTTAATGCAGACTTTTCCTTAGTGAATAAAACTCAGACGTGACGCATTTCATTCGTTTCAAAGAATGTAAAGCCAATGAGCTGAGGAAAAATCAATGGACTAAACAGTTGCAATGGTCTTGCATTGGTTCTAATGAATTCTGAACCGTTGATTTTGCAATCCAGCCAAGGCATCTCAAATAAGAGACGCCTTCAGTGTAATAAATAATAAATATATATTAAATAATATTAAATAATAAATCACCAATTATAAATCTTCTATAAAAAGTTGACTCCTCCTCAACAATCGGAAAAAGAATAATTAAGTAAATAAATATTTAAAATATAATTATCCACAAAATGAGAAAACTAGTCTCCCCCTAGATCAAATAATTAGTTCCACCTCAGAGAAAAATAAATAAATAATAAAATATTCACTTACACAATAATAATAAACAATAAACAACAAACAATAAACAACAAACAATAAACAATAAACAATAAACAATAAACAATAAACAATAAACAATAAATCATTAATCATAAATCATTTATTAAATATTATCCAATATTAAAATATATTTATTAAATCAAAATTACATTTAAAGCCACAAAAATCATTAATTAATTCTTAATTTAATTTACAACACAAGCTATAATTAATATTAATAGTCACATATAATGCATCACACTCAAACAAATTATAAAATAGTGCCAACATCTAAACAAGACTCACCATTGACAATTGGGTAATCAAATATTGTTCGCATGACAAATTTGATAGGATAAAATGAAAATTAGATAATTATCCCTAAATTAGGACAATGGATAGGGTTAGGTATAATTTGGACCATGCACTATCTCTTTTTAGTAATTTGGAGTTGGACCATGCACTAGCTCCTTTTACCACCATTGAGAATTATAAAGACACGCTTAGGCCTGGGGTACCAGGTGGAGTCGATGTTTAGTACCTACATTCTTGCACAAAAAACATGTTGTACACACACACACACACATCTCTAATCCCAACTAATGATAGGAAGTCGTGACATCATATGAAGCTCATGAATGAGTAATACGAAATCATTCCTATCACCCTAAACCCCACAAGCAATACATAAAATCTCACATCATCAATAATCAAATGATATCATTAGAATATAGATTAACATCACACAATGCATCATAATGAATCATCAAAATATAATCCATGTCATAAGTATCTCAATTCAAACATCAATATCCAACTCAATGAAATATAACAATAGCCATGTCTTGAAATACATAGGCAACATAATATAGTCTAACGACAAGGATCACATGAATGTAATCATTCACATAGATCAGTGAAATGAACCACACAAAATGAATCAAACATAGTCCAATAAATCAAAGTAGCATGTGTCTGAAGTAAAACATGGAGGGGTACTACACTTTTCTTAATCCATAGAAAAAAATTAATCTCATTGGAGGTTCTTCAAATTATATTTTGACTATTGCAACTCTTCTGTTCCCCTCTCTCTCATTCTATCATTCAGATAAAATTTCATCTTCCATTTTTATTTATTTCTATTTTATTTTTTATCTTTTCTATTTTTTTCACTCTCTTCCCTTTCACTTTTCCTTTTTTAGGGTTACACTTTAGTTTTGGAGGTTAACTCCATCACCTTTGCATATGCACTAAAAATTCTACTATCCAAAGATGCTCTAATCCTAGGTAGTAGTATAGAGATAAAACCTTCCACTCTATTTTTGGGTTAGTGGATCTTTTAGTTGTCCAATCACTACTTTTAATATTTGATCAAACTCTTTTACGTTTTCTCCTTTGTTTTGTATTATATCACTCATTTTGTTAATGCTTTTTTAAGGGGCTTACGAGGATACAAAATCATATAAACTCCCCCTTTTATTTTTGTCCATTCTTTATTATGTTCAAGACATAGTTTTATGTACCACTAAAAGACTTCATCCCTGAGTGTTCCTACAAAGTCATACAACTTATTTTGATTCTCAGTTACTCCATTTTTTCTCCATGTGGATTCTAAGATGAATATATGTTTTATAGCTTCTTTAGTGCCCTTGTCAAAGGTTTATAGCTTAATATGGTTTTGTTACATTGTGTTAGTGATAGTACCTTTTATTTTTCATTATTTGGTGATATTTCTCCTTCAAAATATGTCATCTTAGTTTGTCCTTGATTCTTTAAGTTCATTCTCCTTGAAATATTTGGCACTCTCGCTATACTTAAAACTTATTGTTAGTTAACCAACTTTCTTACTCTACCTTTTTCTTAGGTAATTCAAAAATAAAGGATTCTTAGCCTAATAACTCTTCACACAAAAATACAAAATCTTTTCTCTTTGCCTCTTCCTTTATTCAAAATGGTCCAATAAATATATCCTTGGATGAAAATATTCTTAAGTGGCGTGGGTAATTACTCTTATTTGGGGGATCACCTCTTCAAGGATTCATTTTATTTTTATAGATCTAGTATTTGGTAATTTCTCATTTATTAATGGTATTTTGTTAAATAATATAGGTTTCTTTTATCATTCTTTGAGTTCTTCAATTATGTTGATGACTAATTAAACATGTTTCTTGAATCTTTTTTTTTCCGTTTCTTCTCTCTTTCTTGAAACTCCAAGTTTTTCATCATCTTTCCTTTTGTAACCCTAAACTTTTACTTCACACACTATATAAATATTCTACACTAAAGTTCAAAGGTTTCAATTTAGATATAGGGGTTACTAAAGCACCAAACCCTTTAACAATGGTGACCTTGATGTTTGCCAAATATGGTTCATAAGTAAAATATTTAAATGAGGGAGCAACCTTGCTTCATGATTTAGATAAGCACTCTTACTTCTAAGCCCTCCCTTGAATGACTCCTTATATTCATCACATTTATTTATCTGATATATTAGTTTAGTCAAATTTTATTCTTTTCTAAAATAGGTGATTATTTTCTCAAATTTTTTATTATAGTTGAGTGGTATTATATAGCCCTCTAATGGCGAAATCCCAAAACTCTTAACATTCTTAGTAGTAGCTCTTCTAGTGTGCTATGTACAAAGGCTTCCATCACCTTCTCTATTCTCTTGCAATATCTCTTTCATCTCTTTGATTTGTTTCAATTTTCTCACCTCTTCCATTGTTCAATTCATAAGCCATCTTAATTTATTAAAAAAATTCTTTTGCTCTCTTGTTGTCTCCTTTTACCAAAGGTGTTTTTGATTTTCTATTCCATTAGCCCTTTTATTCATCCGTAATGACTTAATCTAGGCCTACTTTAGTGGTTCAATATCTTTAGGATCCTCCTTTCCATTTTTCATCTTGTAGGTGCCTAATGCTTCTCATGAGCTACAATGTATAGTATGTTTTGTACTAAATAATTAATTATTCCTATAAATATCATCATTGCTTCCCAAGGTTCGTTCATATAAAATTTCCACCAACTACCTGGGTCTAGCAATGAAATTACATGCTAGACAAAAAGGGAACACAAACTATATTTTGAAGTCCTATTCTTTACTAATATTGTATTTATACCCTAATGTGACAGATAATAAGATTAGTGCGATGGATTGTGTCATACATAAATTGAATAAAATATTCATACATCCACAATATACAAATATCATATATCTCATGGGGATCACCTTGTAGTGTAGTGGTCATGTGGTTGCACTATTAATAGTACAACCAAGGTTCAAATCCCTTCTTGGCCCAAACAATGTTAATGCTGGTTTGGGCCCACCTTGGTGGACGTGCTGGAGGTTCATGGACGTAGAGAAGGAGACCGGTGGACATGTTAGATGTTGATATACGTGTTGGTGGATGTGGAGGAGGAGATTGGTGGACGTGCAAGAGGTTGGTGGACGTGGACGTGGAGATTGGTGGACGTATAGGAGGTTGGTGGGCGTGTTGTTGGTGGGAGTGGTGGTAAAAAAGAGTAGAGGTAGGGAGTGAAGAGAATAGATAAAGGAGATAGTTAGGAGAGAAGAGGTGGCGAGAGTAGGGTGAGAAATAGTGAATTAGGAATTTAGGAGGAATGTTGTTGGGTTGGGGAAGAGGTCCCCCTTGTGGCCTCTCCTGGTGCAGGCCAGGCTAAAAATACCTACGATTTAACAAGCAAAAAAAAATAAAAATCATATATCTCATATAAATAACCATATATCTCTATTATATCAACACACATTATATAATTTATCTCTCAATTCATCTCTCATATAATATTTTTATATATTAAAACAAAAAATTATATATATTCTCTTATCTCACTTTCCCTTTATTGTTGTGTCTCACTCTATCTTATATCTCTCCCTATACACTTTCTCTCTTATCTATGTAATGTCCCTCTTACTTCCATCTTATGTTGTATATTTTTATCATTTTCACGTGGAAAATATATGTGCAAGTTAGGTGTAGGGATGTATCACTCTTTATGCTCCTTCATTAGTATATTTTTTTGTAAGTATTGTGGACTAGCTATAGGTGCCACACTATTAGTCTTTATCTTGTAGTGACTAGCTTATTTGGTCTTGTTTGGGGACATGTTTGTATGTTATTAGCCTTTGGCACTCTCACAACTTTTCACCATTGGTCTCCATTATGCCATTCTTTTTTATTTTTAGCCTAATGGGAGTGGCATAACTTTGTCTTATCAACAAGGGTTATTAAAAATATAATCAAATGATGCTATCTTGACCTTCCCACACTTCACTTATGTTGCTTATTATTCTTTTTTCTCTATCATAGGAACAAACCTCTTTGAGAAGAATTATCCACAAAATTTATTTTATAGAATTACTTTCAATCCATATTATAGATAAAAAGTTTAATTTTTATTTAGAATGTCAGTAACAATGTGCCCAATTGTTTAAGAATATGTATGTTTCTTTATATTTTAAGTGAATAATTAGTCTAGATTATTTATAATCATGTAAATGAATGTGTCTAGTTTATTTGGAATAAATTTCTCTTCACTCTAGAAAAGGGGGCATAAGTCTAAATTATTTGAAATAACCCATTATTAAGATATTCTTAAATATTGCTAGATCTAATATATTAGAAAACTATGGAAAAAGATAAGGCAAATTAGGTGAAGGTGAAGAATAAAACAAATCTACAATCACAATAGTCTAGTGAGGGTTTGAACCCTAGTAGTACCACACTTGCAATCATAATGGCCTAGCGAGGGTTTGGACCTTGGTGATTACAACAACACCACCACTAGTTAACTAAAATACTGCATGATGAACCCCATTCTTACATATAATTATTATAATTTATTATATTTATTAAGTCCTTGACTCATCATCATATTTATTAAATCCTCAACTCATCATATTTATTAAATCCTTAGCTCAAGCAATTGATTAAATCCCCAACTCATCATATTTATTATATTTATTAAATCCTTAGCTCAAGCAATTGATACCATATATCATCATTAATTAATCAAAATTAGTTTTACCTATATATACATATTATTTATACCTATATGTGCTGTACATATTTTTATATATACTTATATATACACAATAAATCATCATTAATTAATCATAATTATTCTACAATCTTATTACACATTATCCTCTTCATGTGATCCAAAACACAAAAATTCACTAAGATTAGTTTGCCCTCCATAATTTCTTAACATTAATTTTAAGTGTTAATTATGATACAAGTTATCAAGTTGAACCATAAACAACCTTTCTCTCAAACCTTAATCTCTTACAAAGTATACTTGATGCTTTGCTTGCACATTTGGAAGTTATGTGACCTAGTCATTAAGAAATGGCTTTCAACGGTCATCAGCTTGTGTCCGTCACGTATTGAAAAACCCGTAAAAATAAAATAATAGGAAAAATATGGAGTGCAAAATGGACAATAAGTAGAAGACATCTAAACAAATAATGAAAAATACACTGTAAAAAACAAAAGATAATGTTTTTCCCACAGGAGAAAACATCTAAACCAACCATGAGCAGACAGAGTAGTTCGCTCCGCAGGTAAATCCAATAGATGAAACATGAAGAATGGTAGGTGCGAATATTTGCGAGAATATTTGAATGCTTTCCTATTAAGGAGATGCCAACACAATACCTCTGACTGTAGCTCCCCGATCCCATGTTACAGGTTGTCGTGTTTTAATTTGAAATTCAAAGGACGTCAGAAGTGGGGGGTGGGGGCGCATTTTTTGTTTAAACACGAAAACTGTTGATGCACACACAATTTGGAATATTCAAATGCATATACTCATATTTGCCGGCAATCATATGAGTTGTACTTATTTTTGTTATGCTTTGGATATCAATTGGGTCTGAGTGATTTAGATTCAGGAGAGCAAGAATTTACAGACCCGGTTGCTTAAATGTATTGAACCTGATTTGGGTATGAATGATTTTCATTTTGGAAAGCAAAGATGGACAGATTTGGTGATTACATAATCCAGGGTGTAGGTACAGTTGCAGGGCCCCTTCAGCCATTTGGGGGAGCAGTGGACATAATTGTGGTGGAACAACCAGATGGGAGCTTCAGAAGCACTCCATGGTATGTCAAGTTTGGCAAGGTTCTTGGTGTCATCAGGCGCACTGAGAAGATTGTGGATGTAGCTGTGAATGGCCAGGAGGCAAATTTTCATATGTATCTGAATCGCAGTGGACATGCCTACTTCTTGAATGAGGTTGAATCTATTCAAGAAGAACTAAATGCCCAAATAACAGGTGAGAGCAAATATGGAGTTTCCTTAAAATTATTTATCAGAGTGTTTACGCTGATATAGCGGGTCAATTGTAAGGAATAAGACAGAGTTGAGCAATCGTATAGCTAATAACATAAGGTTTTCATAGTCCAGGAGATTGATTAAAGAACTTTTGGAGAAAACTTATTAAAAACTTATTATTTAATTTTTTCTATCAACGTTTTGGATCAGGCTCCTGTCATCCATCACCACGATGAGAATGTAATGAAAACCTGCATAACTTTGGCTTGAGTGAGGAACTGGAAAAAATAGTAAAAATAGGGCCAATCACAACTGATTATACCTACTTTCTCAACAAACTAGAATTGATAGCAGAGAAGAATTTCTAAGAGTAAGCTGTTTTGAGCAACTATATACCAATCTTTCTTAATTGGGGAATTGGGAAAGTGGGAAAAATGAGATCTGATTACCAAATATTCCCTGTTTACGTCATTATTTTCCACACCCAAGGTTCAGGTTTACACAGTTTTACGGAGACCTCGTCCAAATGACTCTAATAAACATGCAATGCTGCGATTACAACGTCAAGACTCAAACTACAATGTTCCCAAATGCAACAAATTGTAAAATTTTGCAGTGATGAAATTTCAAACAATAAATTGAAATGAGCAACTACTTACCAAATTTTGGCTTAATTGGATAAGGAAAAATGGGAAAACTTAGGCTAATTACGTCAACTCACCTCCGCCTTCTTCAATGTTCTCCTGTGGAACACTTCAAGATGAAACTAATTACATCCCATTACTGCGATTTTCCTCGAAGTTCCCTGTTAAAATAAATTATAACGAGGCCGGTTACAACTGTTATATTGTACCTTCCTCGATGTTCCCTAGTTGAACAAATTAAAATGTTACCCATTTCAACAAATTCAAAAAGGATATTAGTGGTGACATATCCAAGATAAATGGGGCTTGGTGGTAAATGCGAGAACTCAGGGTATATTTAGAATGCCATGAATTCGCTGTTTTGAGTATGTTTAACTAAGCAGCATGAGTGCATATATGAGGTATTTTCTTTTTCTTTTTACAGGGCTATAATGTGTTGTAACTGTAAGTGCATATATGAGGTATTTTTATTTTCTTGTTTCAGCCCTAGAAAGTTTTGTAAGCACAAATATGAGGTATTTTGATTTTCTTGTAAGTGCACATATGAAGTATTTTATATTTCTCAATATA
The DNA here is from genome assembly GCF_030272615.1 of Cryptomeria japonica. Lineage (NCBI taxonomy): Eukaryota > Viridiplantae > Streptophyta > Pinopsida > Cupressales > Cupressaceae > Cryptomeria > Cryptomeria japonica. Next base: position 148,412,360 of record NC_081406.1, on the reverse strand, counting down.
GTTAATGTACTGGTGTATCAGTAAAATCAGAGGCATTAAGAGTTTACGTGGTATGCCAATATGGTCAGAGGGCTGACAGTGTAGAAGGGATTGCATAAATAAGGAGCGGTAGTAAAAAATAATAATGGAAGTAATTTAAAGCATATGAACACTATTAGTATTATATGAATATGTTGTAGTAAGTGATCCTGTGTTTTACAGCAGATGCTATGGAAAATGTTCAACCGATTAAGGATGGCTTTCTGGCTATTAAGGCAACAAATGAAATTGCCAGGCTTTCAAGTGAGACTTGTTCTAAGGTTACTCCTGCAAATGACAATATTTCTATTTCTTGGAAGAGGAAGCTTGCAAGGAAACGTTTACGACAACTAAGAACAGTGATTGGATTAATGTTTAGGTACACTGCTCAGAGTTTTTCAAACCCCAAAAATAAAGGGAAAAGGACACCAGATAGGGTAGCCCTTTTGGAAATGGCAGAATTAGCTGCAGAGCTGTTGGAAAGAAAATGGTGTACAGGGTACTCCCAGGTGATGCAGCCCAAGAAACAAATGCTTGATGACGATGAAAAAGCTGGGGCACAATTTCAGAATAACAAAACCCAAACAGATGATTCAGAGGTGCTTTTGGTGAGTGCAGATGGTCATGTGACGGAGGTGCCAGTTTCTTCATTGGATGAACATTTAGATCAGACCCCTGCAATATCATCATTTCATGATCAAGTTATATTTACCAAGTCTGATCCTGATTCGTCTGCCCAATGTTTAAAAAGTTGCCCTTATGATAATATACTTGTAGATAATACAATTTACAATGATGGTCTTATAGAGAATTCTGATTCTCAATTTAAATTAAGCATATTTGAGAGTGTTTATGATATTCACGGGAACCAGGAGGAACAAAATGGAAACCTGGGAAATCTAAATCAAAAGAATGGTACCAAGAGGAAGGATCTTTATGACACGGTACCTTCTCTGCAGGAAGTGGGTGTGCATCATTTTCTTAAATCAAAAACAACAGAAATGGAGGTCACACAGTCAAAAGACATTGTGAATGGGTCTAAATTAGATTCATCACATGGCATTAAGTTCCGAGAAATTCAAATCCCCTCTAATTGTGTACCAGGAAGGCAGGAGCATGTGGTGACTAGTTCAATTTCCATGCAAGGGCATCACTCCTTCAATGCTGAAAGTACAGGTGTGGAAAAACATATCTGGCCTCTCCTTTGAATTTGTTTTTGTTTATCTCAAACAAATAAGTCCTGACATGAAAATCTATCCTTCTTAAAAGTAACTTTAAAATGTTCTGTTGCTACAGAAATTTCAGTTGCAAGTCTGGGAAATGGGAATGAAAGAGAAAACCCAAGTGATTGTATGCAACATGGCACTGGTATTATTGCAGCAAACTTTTACAACTTTATTTGAAATAGGTTGTAAAAATTAAAATGATATCCATGGTGAAATATCATGCTTTTTTATCCCTTGTTTGTTGCTTTGTTTTTACCTAGAAGGTCTCACTCTTGCTTCTACCTTGAATCATGCACATCATGTACGTTGTCTACCTTGTAGGAAAAAGCACTCCTCAGTGCAGTTTCTTACTATTGGAAGGGGTAGAAGCAACTGCTGCTGTTCAGGCCTTTGATCATGAGAATGTCTGCATGAGTGAGCTCAATTGTTCAGGGATAGGTAACTAGAAAAAATAAAGAATTCAAAATTGAACTCGGCATTTCTCTGTGACAGTATCACTTACAATTCTTGGATTGGCTGCATTTGGCTTTTATTCAGCAGATGAATTGGAAAGTGTAATTGCTGCAGATCACATTCAGGCATCTGAAAGTAAGAGGTATTTATTTGATTTAGAGTTGATTTTTGCAGGGGCCAAAAAGTTTCCCATTTCACTTGCAGAAGCCTAATGCTCATCAATGCAAGAACTCTACAATATCAATTTGAATGGATGCGTTGCTAGTTTAACCATAGGTAGTAGGCCTATTCACAAAGAACTGCTCTTACAGGCAACCTGGAAGACAGAAGGCGCAGACAAATACACCAACATCAGAGCAGTTGTCATCCCTGAATCTTAAAGGAGGTCCAAACATAATCACCTTCACTTTTGTATCAAGTGTATTTGGAAAACAGCAGGTTAGTAAGTTTTTGTTGACATGTAATAGTATTTTGGTATTAAATTTCACCATTTTACATGAAATGATAGTTTGATATTAAATTTGGACATTTTACTAGCCTCTTTAATATTGATAGATCTCTCACCTTGTGCAGGTTGAGGCTCGAATCTATTTGTGGAAGTGGAACACCCGAATTGTTATTTCAGATGTTGATGGAACTATTACCAAGTAAGCTCTAAAATTCAAATGAGTTGTTCGGACAGTAAATTCTAATTTACAAGGTTACAAGTACATCAATGTGTCATGGATTGCGTTTCAAGGGATTGGGTTATCAATAGGAGTTTGTAGAAACATTAAATTGTCTATGCTTGTTGAATACCGTGCTCAAATGGGGATGGGAGCAAGGGAAAGGGGAAAATAGTAGTTTGATGTTTATCAGAGTTGGCTGAAATTATAATAATATGTAACCTTTATTTAGTGAGGGGACACAACTATATAATAGGTAAGACTTTTGTGTTTGTTTTCTGTTTTAAAATTATGTTGTTACACTTTTGATTCACTTTTAAGGTATTTCATGTCATTTTGTTTTAATCTTAAGGTATGGTTAGTTCATCTGTTTAGGGTAGCTTGTCTAGCTCTACAGTCCGTTGGGTTGTTGGGTTCTCCTTGTGTGTAAGTGTGTTACTATCAACAAAACCAACTACAAGGTTTTTTGCCCTCCTAGAGGTTAGTTTTTTCTTCTTAACAAAGTGAATGAAGCTATAAATAGACTGGTTCTTCTCAACAGTAGAAGAACTAGAAATTTAGGATAGTAGACAAATGACTAGGGCCCATTCATAGTCCACAACAGATCGGATCCTTTTGTGCTGTAATCTCTTTATCTAGCTTTGTCTTTTTCAAATATCCTCTAAGAGTGGCAATTTTTGTCCATTAGGTACAGATGGTGTTGGCATTTGTAGAATCATATATTTTTCAAATAGCCTTCAAAAACCTCACCTTCATCTCAACATTTTGTATAGGGGTAACTCTACCAAGCCCTTGCATGTGCCACTTTGGGTTCATTACATAGACAACCATGTGCAAGGAAGTGTTGAACTTCCCCCATTTGTGATGAATGATTCGTTGATTATGTTCATTGCAGAATTGCACTGTGAGGTCTTTCTTTCATACAATGGCCTTCATTTGGAGAAGCATATTGTTAATGCGTTCATACATCTCTCCAAGTCTAGGTACATTGGTGTCCCCATAGCTAATGACTTTGAAGACTAGATTAATGATGGCAACAATGTATCTTGCTTAGCCCAATAAGTGTTATTCTTCATCACCTCCTTAACCCTCCTCCCTTACTTTGATTTAGAATTGAGCCACCGATTCCACTTTGTCGTCATGATTGTTAGTTTCAATGCCTTTTGCAACTCAAGCATCCCTCCAAGAGAATGAAGTACGACACATCTAATCTCTATAGGTATTACAAACTCGTTCTTGGAGAAGATCTGAAAGAGTGCAAGTGAAGTGTGGCAATTGTAGATAAACATATTGACATCATGAATAAAATGCTGTTGGCAAAGAAGAATTTTTCAATGGCATCGTCTAACTCATCCTTATTCTGCACATTGAATAACTTTTTCATTGGCATGCAGCATCATTGATGCTACTATGTTTTCCCTTAGGCTTCGTTGCCTCTTAACTAGATGGAAAAGTACAAAGTTATGGCTCTTGGGAAGTCCTAGTACTAGTGGGAGTAGGAACCCTCGATCGTAGTGTAGCATATACAAGTGTTTGGTCTTCACCACAATCCCACAATCTATTTATTTCAATTCTTTTTTCAAGTGACAATTGCTTACATATCTCTACACCTTTGCCTTGAACATGAAGGAGGTGGGTGTTGACTCTTGTAATGCCGCCTTGAGATTCAAGTTGATAGAAATAGCCTCTCCATAGCCTAGTGTTCCTTGTTGCCCCAAGTTTTGCTTGTAATTTGGTTTTAGATTGTCTTATAAGGGATGTCTTATTGAAGGGACCTTTGGCAAATTCTAATAATAAATTGGAAGGGAATTAAAATGTGCATCGTCAATAGAACTAGTTGCTTCACCCATTGGCTCTGACATCTATATTAGGAGTCTTAGATTCAACTCTCATAGGCTCTTGTTAACCCTCTTCACCTCTCATGCTGTGGTAGAACTCATAGTGGCATTTGCAAGAAATGAAGTCTTTGGTTACATGTCATAATGTCAATAAATTTTGATGGGCTCAAGACATAATGATTTATTTTTGTTCTTCTTACTTCAAGTTGCATGAAGCATAGAAGCACGTGATACACAAAAAATTCAAACCCTCATTCTTCAATGAAATCAAGTATTTAGTTCAACAAAGCCTTGTCAACAATTTCTTGTCTTCTCTTCCTACTCTACTTGCTAACTATCTATCTATTGATCTATTAACCATTACAAATGAGAAGGTTGAGCCTTATATAGGCATCCCAATTACAATGAACAACCAAGATTGATTTGGAATCAATGGCCGAGATTACATGATGAAACCCTAATTGGGATTAGTTATAACTAACTCCTCTTCGACCAATGAGAAAATTACATTGCTTAGGGCACGTCCTTTTTAGAATTCAGACCAATGAGAAATAGGGTTAGGTACATTGAACTCAGTGCCTTCCACATGGGTAGTTATCTTCCTCGTAGGATGAGTCAGGTACATTGAACATGGACATATCAAGGTGGCATCTTTTGATTAGTCGATGATGAATAGGTGCCACATCAGCTTGCACCTTGTAGATCATTACAAAGATGTCTTTGTGTTTCGAGCAATATCTCTTGATACTCAACATTTCAAATTGCTTGAAGTGATGATGATGGTTCTTATTCCCAAATTGCATCATCTTTGATGATCAAGTTTCTAACTTTGCTTAACTCTTTTGAAACTATTGTAATGTCCTTGATCGCACTTCACTTGTTGTCACTTGGAAATTCCCCTTTCGGTGATGCACTTCATCTTCATGTTTGGGAATTTTGGACTAGTCCTTTCCTTGATGATGTTTAATCCCTTGGAAGACATCCTTGATATGATTGAACTCCATGTAATAGCTGTGAAATCCTTTGTTGTACTGACCTTGATCTTTGATTTCCGAAGGAAATTCAAGATTGTTGTAACATCTTCCATTTGCAATGTAACTCTTGTTGCAATGTCTTGAACCTTCTTTGGAGTCCTTCCTTGAATGTGCTGAGCTTTTATCCTCCTCATATTGTAGTGCAATCCTTGAATGTTGTGACCTTCTCGAACACTTGAATTTTGATATTATCCTTTGTCTTACTTGCTCCATGTTGTGAAGTCCCTCAAAACCTGAAGAAAGAGAAACATTTGTGAATGAAATGCAAGACAAATAACATTGCATAAAATCATAATTCAATGAAATTTAGTTTCGTGAAACAAATTCATCCCTTAATTCATAAACTCCTTCCTTCCTCAAATTCACATTCTTCTTCTTCAATGCACTCAGAACCGCACTTGTATATTTGCTGATTGCACTACCTCTTTCTGAAATTCGCACCCTCCTCTTGAATTTGCACTGGTTCTTTGATCTTCCCTGGCTTAGAATTGAATTGATTTGATGGTGAAATAAATTGATTTTGCATCCTTCATATATAGGTGAGTTTTCTAGGGCTATGACTCTTCATTCTCTAGGCCGATCTGATATGTCATTTCAAACATTTCCTTCATCTTTCTTCCCTGGGGCAGTAATGAGATGTATGTTGCACTAGCGGGTTCCAAACATACACATGCACAAATTAACCTTGAGTGCATTTGAGAGGTGTGCATGCATAAATTTGATGTTGGGTGCATTTTACACTTGTGCTTGCACAAATTTAATCTTACCTTATTCCTCTTGACACTAGGCACATTTGGGATATAGTTGTGTACAAAGAAAGACTTGACTTGAGCGCACTTGAGGGGTTGTTGTGCACAAAACAATACATGAGCACATTTGACATATAGTTGTGCACAAATGTATGTTGGACTTTGAGAAACGCTGTGTACAAATGAGGCCGGATTTTAAGGGTCCCTATGTACAAAATTGGTCATGCTTTTCTCGTGTTTGTATTGTGAGGGTACATATTAGATGTTTGTTTGCACAACTTTGTACATGCTATAAAGGGGGTTGACTCTTGCCTTAGACAATTTTAGCATCATTTTTTCCTCTTGGGCGGAATTTTACACCCTACATGCACACCTCCTTTCTTGAGTGGGTTTCACATATATCCATGCACAAAACGTGTATAATCTTTGTTCATCAATTCCTTGTGAGAGTGCACTTGAGATAGGTCAATGCACAAACTTGAGTGCATGTACGTGGTGCAAGGGGGTCAATTCTTGACAGTCAAATTTTCATACTATTTCCCCCCACCTTTTTCTTGCACAAATATGGACTTGAAGTTCATGACCTTAAGGAATTACAAGCCAACTTACCACTTCTTGCTCTTATATCCATTCCTAATAAAAATCCTATGCACCTTGGCAACTATGATCAAATTGATAACATTAACAACCTTGACAAGATTTTGCAACATTTGGCAATATTGATAACTTAGCAATTTTGACAAGATTTTACAACTTCACCTTCACTCCTTGGCTCAGACATTTGTTCATGAATTCTGGACTTGACCACACTAAGGACAAGACTTTACAATCTTAAGACATACTAAAGGTTGCTCAACACCACTAACTTGGATCATCAAGACAAACCCTTCTCTCAAGCAGAGGTTAAAGACTAGGCTATTGCCAAGCTAAAGAAGATTTAAACAAAACACCTATCTGTTGATGTGTTTTTTATGCACATGCGAACACATAATAAAATACCAAGGTATCTTATCCTCTCTTGAACAAAATCTCTCGGATGCTGAAGATCTGCTTAAGGATCATTCGAGAAGACTCCAAGGTTCTTATATGTAGGGTCTTGTTAATGTGTATTTTACGCACATAACAATACAGAATAAATTACCAAGATAATTTACCCTCTCTTGAACAAAATCACCTCAGATGCTAAGAATGAGATCAACTAAAATGATTCTAAGGTTTCTACATGTCAGGTCTTGATGAGTGGGTAACTCAATGGTCGATGTGAATTGCTATGTTTCACTTGGGGACTTACGCAAATGTTTGGATTATCATGAATGATGCAGAATAGGTGTGCTGGCAACTTAAGATTTATCAATGTGGCTCTGGATTTACTTCTTACTAAAAAAAGGACAAAAGGAATAGGGTTCAGGAAATCTATTCTAAGCCTAAGAATGTAGGAAATGATGAATGGATCTAGTGGAATCAAACCAGGCAAGGTCTCACAATCAGGTATTGACACAAGCTTAGTGCAATCGTCTAAGGTATACTTAAAGATTTTCAGGCTATCACCATCAAACGTTGACACCATCCAAGTTGATGCTTGTCAAGGGACAAGTGATAGTTGAAGTTATGCTTACCCAAATTCCAGTTGACCACACAAGGCGCACTTACCAACGGCAAGAGGCTAGTGGTATGGATTAAGGATTCCACACAAATGAATACAACAAATCTTCCACTCAATCTAACATACATGAAAATAAATTCTAATCTAACTTGGAGGAATTGAGAACCATGAATGCAAATACAACACTTGAAGAGCAAAATCACCAACAATTGAACAATGATTAGGAAACAAATAGCTGTAGCATATACCAACAATTCTACAAAAACTCTCTCTTACAAATGAGAGACAAGTAGGTATATATAGAGTCTCTTACAAAATGGATGGCCAAGATTGATCCAAGATCAACGGCCGAGATCATGCCAACAAAACCCTAGAATTACCCTAATTAGGGTTACATAAAAAATGGTGCCACCAACATATGGCCCAATGAAAAGATACCTAGTCATCAAATAGAGAATCTTCTAGAAGATTCCTCCCTGCATCTCTTTCTCTTCTAGCATACTCCAAGAATCTAGCCAATACTGAATCTAACTCCTCCATGGAAATGCTAGGCAAGGTATCCTGTTGTAAATCAATCACATCCAGTGAGTCCGAGCAAGCATTCAAAGTATTCTCCCATTCTGGCACGAGCTTCTGTGAACTATGAACATGAATCAACAAAGAGACCAAGTCATCTATCTGACTCTTCTTCAAAGAGTCCAACTGGCAAAAATACATAAATTTCATCTTGTCTCTTAATTCGGCTAAGTGTAAACCACTAGCATCACTAACACCAACACCTAATAATTCCTCAATCGAGGCAAGGATCTTCATCTGAATGTCCTGAATTAATCCTTCCATCTCCATACAACTTGACTGGGCATTCTCATAAGTTGATTTTTTCACGGCTAATGAACAATACCAACCATGGAAATCGTATCTGTCTCCACTGTGCACAATGTTCTCGCTGACCAAGGTGGAATTAGGAATCTTCTTCAAAGCCTGGAGGCGTGGAATAGTCTTGTCTTGGATAGGCCGGAATTCTTCCCAAACTCCCTCCAAATACTGGATTTTGAATACGAGCCCTGTTGTCCTATCATATGCATGGACAAACTGAGTGAGGAAATCATCTGCCTGCTTTCTTGTGCTCTCAATCCACTTTTCCACCCCCGAGTGTGTACTTCTCACTACCTCATAGTGTGAATGTATTCCATGGTCAACTGCAATAGGGGAAATAAGGGTGGGATTTCCACGCCTTGTCCCTGCAATATACTCTTTAAGTCTGATATTCTCTTCTCTGTACCTTTCTTTCTCTGGAACCTCTCTGCCTAACCTTGCATCAATTGCCTTGTGGTTTTCACCAACCTCATGAAATTCCTGCTTTCTGGATGTACGATCAAGGGCAACTGAAGTGATATGGAAATCCATAGGAGTAGCAATGTTCGATGTCACGCCTGCAATAGGAACAACAATCTGCACAATCCGCATTCCTGTCTCTCTAGCTATGTGCGACAAAATCTCCGCTCTCTTGGGCTCCTTCTCCTTAGCACTCCTAGCTAGGTAGTTATCAATGTCGTCGATAGGCTGTACCTCTATCATTTGTTTACTTTTCTCCATACTTCTCATCAGCCATTCAGGAATAGCGGCCATCTCCATACCATCATTGAGACATATTTCTTGATCAAGTCCTCTCAATGCTGAGATAACATCATCATTATCATCAAGACTATTCCTGGTCCAATCATATACCTCATTTCCCAAACTTACTTCCAAAAGGACAGTAGGGGATTCCGGTTGATCATTATTATCATTCGGAGGTGCAGATGTTGCTGTGGCATGGAACTCCTGAATATTCTCTGGTAGTATCACTATGTTGGAACATTGTTGAGTCTCCTTGTTCTATTCTGTTACTTCAATCACTTCGATTGATGAGACACTGGGAGGGGGTGAAGGAATGATAAGTGGAGGAATGATAGTCTTCTGTTTCTTCTTCACCTCATCAATCTTCTTCCTTCTGGCCTTGACTTCTCCTGGCGTGTTCTTCCTTCTCTTGGGAGCTTGAGTCTCTTCGTCTGCATGAATCCTGACATCACTGATAGTCCTCTGATCATCCTCGGAAATAGACTCTTTCGGCTTCATCCTTTCATAAGTGAAGGGAACACCCATGTCAACTAACTTATTCATTTGTATATCTACCCATATGCGGAGAAATTCAAGACCTCTCTCATCAATATATTCAGGTCAATCTCTTCTGACTCTGACCAATTTGGCAATAGGATTGCCTTCTTCATTTCACTCTCATACCGTGGATGTGTATGATCTTTATCATCTAATACTTGATTAGGAATGAGGAAAAGTCCACACTTCCTCATGAAATCCACTGACATTCTGGACCACATTCTTCTCTTCACTGCTTGCTCGTCCATCAGGTTGGCCCAATAATCTTCTATGTCAATTTTGTGAGTGAACCTCTCTCCCATGATCCTTTCGACTTTCTTGTCTGGATCGAATCTTTCTCTCTTCTTATATGTAGCAAATCGATAGAATGCAAGCTCCTCACTCGCAGTGTTGGCAGCTATGGCGGATTGGCAAACCTCTGACGTCTTCCCAACTGAAATAGGGAATGTCATGCCTGTTCTGTGCTTCTCTCTCTGAATAACATCGAACTCTAGAAGCTGCCTGACCACTTCCAATAAGATCATTCTGTCGGTTGGATACCTAGGAAGTTTGTAGGGTTTAGATTGAAACCCATAAATTTTGAGGTATGTGAAAGTGGGAAACTGTATATACCATGATCCATACTTTTCTATTAACTCTGTTGCCTCCTTGGACAATCTTCTGTGGATTCTGCCTTGCAACATCCGTGTGATGTACATAGCGAATGCATCATTCACTCTCTTATAGTCTTCAATTCTATACATGCTTAGCTAGGGGTAGCATTCATGACTCTTGAACTGTCCTTGCCCATTCCTGACTTCACCTTTGCATATTAATCCTCCTTGGTCACATCCTTCATGTCCGTTCCACGTGGAATTCCGAACACCTCTGCAATAGCATCCTCAGCAAGGTAGGCGATGACAACACCCTTAGGAGTCTTGATCATTCTCGTGAGCGGATCGTAACATCGTGCACACTCTAGGATCAGCTCACTGCAATGTATGGACTGTGGGAATCCAGCGGCATGGAAAATGCCACTCTTCATAATGTTCGCATATGCTGGGGAAGGAACTTGATCTCCGACTCCTAACATCTGACGCTGCATCTGGTCGAAGTCTAGGAAATGCATGTTTGTATCAGTGATCTCCTTCCATTTGGATGAAATCCTGAGCTCTGGATAAAATCCAATCTCCAACATCTTCAATAATTCTTTCCTTTCCTTATATCCAGACTTTGACATCGCACCTGTACGAAGCTTGAAGTTAGACTTAGGAAAATAAATAATGCTCGTAATAAAATTCCTGACTTTCTAAAAATTTAGTTAATTTAGAGCATGGAGTCAGGAAAATAATCCATACACTTGGTAAATTTTAGCAATTATGTTCAAAGTGTGACGGCACTAAGGCATGGAAACTTTTCATAAAATTCATTGATACCTCCTTATGCTTAGAAAATATGCAAGCTAAAATGCAAAGGAGTATACCAGATTAATGATGACTAAGGAAAGGTGTGAAAGGTTGTGTTTTCACACAATGAATGTCTGAAGACACCTTCCGCAGTCAACAATGGAGGTCAACAATTTTGAAGACAACCTGAAAATCAGACTTTTAAAACATGTTGCAATCTTAAAAAATGTGCATAAACTCGATAAAAATCAGTTCTAATGATGAAAACAACCATATTCAGGAATATAAGTGTGGCTGGTAAAAATTTAATTTCTGAGGACAAGTCTAAAAATTGATTACTTCAGACTTACTAGCACCTTGCAAAGTAGTTAAAAATCCCTGAAAATGATGAAAAATGGCTAAGGAATCAGCTCCAAGCAAAATCGCCAAAATGGTTAGGTGGCTGGAAATAAAAATTTCTGAAGACAACCGCCTAACAATGGAGTTTTCAGACCTGCAACAGCGATAAGATGGTTCTGAAAATGCACAAAAAACTCCACAAAATACCTCCAAATGCATATTGCCTAAGTTAGAATTGGTTGGGCAATAAAAACTTAAGTCTGAAAATTAATGGTAGCCATTAATGGAGGTCAAATCTGAAGCAAACCTTAGATCTGAAGCGAATCAGCAGGCTGGAAATGATGGCAGCCACCAAGAATGCATGAAAATCACCAAAATGTGGCACAAAACACCTCTCCAAGCAAAATCGAAATTTTCCCAGCTATGGCGCCAATGTCAAATTCTGAAAATGTTGTTAATGGCAGCTTAGATCTGCAATAGCAAGGATGGCAGAAATCTAGAAAATCGCCCAAGTTGGGATTGGATACCCCAAACACAAGAAATCGCCTTCCTTAGCAAAATCGAATTTCACCCAAAAATTGCCATTTTTGCAAAAATCATGGCACTCGATCAACAATGGCAGCAAGGATATATGGCGCTCAGATGGAAAAAGAATGGAATGGCAATGGCAGCCAACAAAGTCTTCAATCACCTTACTTCAATCACTTAGCCAAAATTCGCCAACTTGGAGAAAAATCTCTCATTCATGGAGACACCTAGCAGATTTTAATAATAAAATAATGCTAAGGCTCCTCTTTTATACTTGCTTTCACCTCTTACTTTCACCACACAAGCAATGTGGGATAAAACACTTGCTTAAATACTTGCTTGGTGAAAACCTAACTTGCTTCTAGAAGGTTAAAATATTAAATGATTATTGCAAGTTATTAAATTTTTCTTTTAAAATTTTAAATAATCGTTAATCATTATTTAAAAGCAATTAAATGGGGCTTATTTATTAAAATATTGCAATTTAAATCAAAATTAAGCCTCTAGGGGAAAATCGACTTGGGTTGGGATTGAAAAATCCCTTTAAAAATCATTAAAATTGTCAAAAATTCCCCATAAGGGAAAATCGACCCTAGCTTGGATAAAAATCCATGCTCAAATTCATCAAAAATGCACACAAAACTCCCTAGGGGAAAATCGATGGTAGTCTGGATTGAAAAATTCACACTCCAAACTCACTTAACTTGGAAAAATACTCCCTGGTGGAATTTTGACCTCAGTCTGGATGAAAATCTGGACTTAAAACTCTTCAAAATACTCCCAGTGGAAAATCGATCTTTGTCTGGATGGAAATCTGGACAAAAATCCTTACAAAAATGCTCTCAGGGGAAAATCGACTTCTGTCTGGATGAAAATCCGGACAAAAATCTGCACTTAGTTGTCACAAATATCCTCGTGGAAAATCGACCCAGACATGGAGTCATCCTGAACATTGTCCACACTCCTGGTGGAAAATCGATGGCAGTCTGGATAAATCCTGACACTTAGCCAAATTTTAGCACTTCCAGGAGAAAATCGATCCAGGTATGGATAAATAGTGGGGGAAAATAGTAGCCAGTGTGGATTTTGAGTGGGGGAATGGGTTGGGTAGTTTGGAATGTGAGGGGAAAAGCACCTCTAGCATGGAATTTGACCCTCTAACCCTTGGAATATGGATTTCCCTTAGGATTTTATCATTTTAACCACTCAAAATCACTTTGAAACTTCAAATTTAGACTGGACTTGGGCAAATTTTCCAAAAACATGAGCAAAACGCTAGGAAAATATTGGACTAAAGTGCAAAACCAACTTAAATAATACTTTAGGAGCGAGAAAACAACTCCAAAAGGTCTGTGAATACCTTGGCACTTTAAAATCACTGATGCGCGTGTTTAAAAACACATTAATGCTCCAATGGTCAAACACTTAGACAAAACTTAGGATCATTAAAATATTAACTTTTGAAACTTGATCCTAACACTTCAAAACCCTAGACGGCACTAGGCATGATCAAAACTCCAAGATTCGGGCACGGGAAACGCAAAATTGCCCACTAAGCAACCAAAACCCTAACCTAACAACGCAGAAAGCCGACAAAGAGGGGGTTCCCGTTAGCAATGGGGCGATGTGTGAAAAGGTCACAACAGGTCTCTACGTGTGGATAAGCTCTGTTAGTGTGATGTGATTTTGCTGGAATCACAAGGGGACTTACATTTGAATGCCTGAATGCTTAATTAGCTGGAACTTGAGTCCTAACTACTCACTAGGAGATAAAGAAATATCAAAAGCATAGGGTTTAGAGAATCTATTCTAGGACCTAAAATGTAAGAATATAGATGAATGAGTATGTGGAGTCCTACTGAGCTAGGTCTCACCATCAAACTGAACAATTCAACACTAGCTCAGTGCAATCTTCTAAGGGACATTTTGAATATGTTCAAATCATTTCCATCAAACACTGATCACCATCCAAGTTAATGCATGAACAATGGACGTATAACAATTTGAAATTAAGCTCTTTAATGCTAGTTGACCACGCAAGGCGCACTTACAATCAGTAAGAGGCTAGTGGTATGGACTAGGCGAATTCCACACTAGTGCATTCAACAATTTTCTCCATTCAATCTAATTATCTGTCATCTAATGAAGATTCAACAAGAAACCATGCACATTGCAAAGGGACAACATATTTCACCATACCTTCAATGAAAGATGAAGTGTGTTTACAATTTTAGGCAACAATTTCTTGCCTTCTCTTATTCTACTCTAATTGCTATTCTATTCACTATTGACCATTAGCTATTCTAACCTTTATTAACTAACTATTAACCTTTACAAATGAAGAGCCAGAGCTTTATATAGAGAGCTCTTTACAATTCAATGGCTCTGATTGATTTACAATCAATGGCTAGGATTTCAGGATGAAAACCCTAATTAGGGTTTGTTATAACAAACTCCTTTAGCCAATGAGAAAATTACATTCAATGCTTGAGAACCAATAGGAAACAGGGGTAGGTACATCAGAGTTTGTGCCTTCATGTATAAGTGTGATTCACTGGATCTGGACATGCTGATGTGGACCTATCTGACTGGAGGAACAGTGACTGGGATGCCACCTTGTTCTACACTTGCTTAGTCAAGGAATGTCATATCTCTTGATATTCAATGTGATGATGATGAGAAGATAACTTTGATTAACTCTTCTGAAACTATCTGCTTCTTCAACGTACCCTTGCGCTGACCTTGGTTAATCCTCCTCCTTGATGTACCTGATGAAAGATGTACCTTTCCTTGACTCTCTTGTGCTTGATGAGGATTCTTCATGGTCAAGTCACTCCTCCTCTGGTAGCTCACCTCGCCTTGAAGTGTTTATAAGATCTTTCTTCTCTGCCATCTTGTGATTTCTTTATGTGATAGAATGAGGTCCTTGAAAATATCTTGCTCTATTGCTTGAACACTTGAAGTCTTTAACACTTTAGTCTTCTTCTCCGCACTTAAGGTGTCCTTGATGATGATGAGGTTTGAAGAAGTCATCCTTGTCCTGGCCTGATCTTCCTCCAACTTGATTTTGTTGATCTGGAAAACAAACAAAAATGGTGTTAAGTACACATAATATATTCATTCTAACATAGTATTCCTCACTTCAAACCATCAACAAGAAGGCACTAGAATCAACTTCGCTCTAGATCCTTTGGAAGGGTCAGGAGCAAGTTTTCTCACTTTTCAAATGAAAGCACTCTCAAATTCATAGTTCTTGGGATTGTTCGAACACGAGAATCACCTTTAAGAAGACCTTCAACACAAATTCATTAGCTAAACCCTCTCTCCCAAAGAATTTTGCTTTGGACTCTTTGGAAGGGTCAGGAGCGAATTTGCTCCTTTTGCTCAATTCTTCCTTCATAGACTTCATTTCTCATCCTTTTCTCATCAAAAAACAAGTCTTTTGCCTTTAAAAAAAACTTAGGAATGGGTTGGGTTCAAAGGTTTGAGCAAGGTACAAGGTCTCTTGAAGTTCGCTCTGGACCCTTTGGAAGGGTCAGGAGCGAATTTGCTCCTTTAGGCTCAATTCACACTCCTTTTCACTTAGCTTCATCTTGGACTTGACTTTGATCCTTTTCCTTCCATACTTAAGCCAATCTGGTCTCACTATTGCTCAAAATGACAACCATTAAATGACTTTGATGAAGAATTAGGTCTCCTCAAGGATTTCGCTTAGGTACCTTTGGAAGGTACATGACCCTTTGAGAAAATTTGCTCTGGACCCTTTGGAAGGGTCAGGAGCGAATTTTGCATTTTTGCACAAGTTCTTCACACTTTGTGACCACAACTCACTCAAATTCATGTCTAAGGATGCCTCTAAGTTCAATCAACCTCATTCAACGCTAAGCTTGATGTAAATTAGGAGCAAAAGGAGCTTTCAAGGGAATTCGCTCTGGACCCTTTGGAAGGGACAGGAGCGAAATTGCTATTTGTACTCAAACTCTCATCATTTCCTTCAACTTTGCTCTTAGACTTAGCTTTTGGGCCCTTCCTCCGTCTCAATCAAGTCCATTTGCCCTCAAAGCGATATCCACTCAATGCTTTTGGCGAGAAAATATGCCTTTCTAAGGATTTCGCTCTGGACCCTTTGGAAGGGTCAGGAGCGAATTTTGGCATTTTGCTCAAAACCCTCACACTTTCATCACTTCACTTTGTTGTACACATCAATTGTCTCTCTATCACGCCATAGGAACAAAGATTTTGACCCCAAACAAGGAGCAAATAGGCGTATAGAAAAATTCGCTCTGGACCCTTTGGAAGGGTCAGGAGTGAAATTCATATTTTCACTCAATTTTCACATCATTGCTCATGAATTTTAACAAGTTCAAACCTTTTAAGAGAGTTGAAGCAGAGACTCCTTCAAATTTTTATTGTAAGATGCATGTCTCACCTTGATTCGCTCCAGACCCTTAGCAAGGACAGGATCTATAATGAAATTCGCTCCCGACCCTTTGGAAGGGTCAAGAGCGAAATTGGCAATTTTCACTCAAATTTCTCATCCAATATTGTTGCAACTCATTCCAAGGGCATGGATCGATCAATATTCATTCAATCAAGGCATAGGAGTAAGGTTTATGGTCCAAAGTTAGGACCAAGGGAGGGTATTAGGAGAATTCGCTCTTGTCCCTTTGGAAGGGTTGGGAGCGAAATTCACAATCTAGCTCAAATTCCAAATTTTCCCATGATCCAAGTGCATTCGGCTAGGTTTCAATTCATTCTCAAGGCCTAGATAGATCATCCTCTCCTCAATCATGACTAGAAAGCAAGGTTTGTGGTCTAAACTAGGAGCAAGAGAAGAGTCTAAGGAAATTCGCTCTAGACCCTTTGGAAGGGTCAGGAGCGAATTTTGCAATAATGCTCAAATTCTTGACTTTTCTCCAAATTTCCAAATCTAAGATTGTCAAAGGCATCACCAAGGGTGAATTCAAGCTTATTTCTTCCCAATCCATGCCTTAAAGTGAAGGTTTTGTCCAAAATAGGAGGGCAAAGAGAGCTAAGGAAGATTTCGCTCTTGTACCCTTGAGAGGGACAGGAGCGAACTTGGTGTTCTAGCTCAGATTCTCCATTATCTTCAAGCCTTTGCGTTTGTTCAAGTCTCATTGATATGCTTCTCTAAGGGATAGGTAAGTGGATATTGCATCAAACAAGGCCCCGAGATAGAGTATTTCATCCAGTTTGGGAGGGAAGCTTTCTTTTGAAGAATTCGCTCCTGTATCTCTGGAAGGGTCAAGAGCGAATTTGGTTTTAGGGCTCAAAATCCTCTCATTTTCCTCATCTCACTGACATAGGTCTCAAAAGGCAAGACTCCTAACATGATACACTGACTTCCTCAAACTCAATCAAGACTCAACCCTAGAAGCAAGTCCTAGGCCCAACCAAGAGGAAGCTTTCAACATAGACCCTGATCTGGACCACCTACTGATCCACTTGAGCCTAAGAAGACCATCCTATCCCAACGAGCTCTCTAGAAACTCTCCAATGCAAAGATCAATAGCCAAGAACCCAAAAGACTAAGCCAAGAAAACTAACTCTAGAAAGCAAAAAGTAGGGGTCCCCATTTGCAATGGGGCGATGTGTGAAAACGTCACAACAGGTTGTAGATTTCTTATCACATATTTTGTAAATCCTATAGCTCCATTATCTTGTGGCAAAAACCAACCTTATAGCTGATTGTGCAACCTCTGCTTGGTTATTACTTGGATTAATAGACTGGGTGGGTTTGGCTACAACATAGAAAAATATTTTTATTGGGGCATTTCATTGAGTTTTAAGGTTTCATTCTATAAACTTTAGAAGTGTGTCCTTTGTTAGCCGCATTATTGTATACGGGAATACGAATAGTTAATTAAGTCATAATTGAGTTTGTTGTTAGTTGGCACCCGAGGGGTAGCAGTTGCGATGCGGCGGTTGGCGCTCGCACCCCCTCGGTATCTTTATATACTCCTCATTGTAACTTGTAAAGGACACGAATTATGAATAGAATAACATATCTGATACTTGTTTGATATCTATGGCATTGTTCTGCATTACGTACTTCCTGCTTTAAGTATTCACCCGAGAGGGCAAACATTTGGCGCCGTTGCCTAGACGTACTCGGGAACGGAAGACACGGATGGCGCACAGACACAATGGGCCTACCTGTTGTTGAAATAAACCCAGAGGCCGACGATGCACGAACAAAACTTTACACAGGAGAAGACAGGGCAACGCGAGAATTTTCAATTTTGCTCCAGGTAGCCATTCAGACCTACGTCCGACGAGAGGCGGCGGAGGCAAAAATCCCACCAAGTGTCGTGTGGACAGCGCTGGAGGTTAGCCCGACAGTAAACCGGTTGATGAACCACCTCCCCCGGTTGCTTGCACAGGCATCGCTGGCACAACAGGCCCGCCTGGAGGAGATTGCCCAGGAAGAGCGACGACAACAAATCCTGCAATGCTACGAAGAGAACAGCCGACGGGAAACGGAACGAGATGGCACTAGGCCAGGAGGAAATTGAACCTTGTAATAATCCCGACACATTGCTGATATAAATTGTGGCCGAAAGGCAAAATAAAAATAAAAATAATAAAAGTTTTTTTGTGTACATGGCGTGTGTTTGCTGTGTATGGAAGTGACTTATGCCCAATAGACTAAATAAGGACAAAAATAAAAAAGATACAGAGTGACGAATGTGAAGTGGCACAAATCGTGTTGAATCTCAAACAACAGATAGAACGAAGGCGTAGGCTAAGGCAGCTTGCCGAAGGACGACCGGCCGAGGGGTTGCCCGAAGGGAACCCAGGAGGTGTCACGGAGGTTGCGGAGGCAGAGATAGACGGAGAGAATTACACTATCGTAGGGTTGCCCGAAGGGAATGGAGGAGGAGTCACGGAGGGTGCCGAAGGAGAACTCTACAGTTCGCCAGAATACCACCGTAGGGTAAGAAGTCGGGAAGAGTTGGTGGAACAAACAAGGCGAAGTCTAAACCTGATCGACACTACTAGATACTTGCTAAAGAATTTGTCCATTTTGGAGGACAACCGTAGGGAGACAGCGGAAGGTGACGGTACGACCGAAGGTGCCGAGGGAGCACAAGGGTACCGTACGAGAGGCAATTTGTTCGGTTTGGTGTCAGCAACTTTTTTCGGAGGACCCACGAGTGGAGGTTTAGTTGCAAGAGGTGGAGGATCGTCAGGTACAAGCACACAAGGAATTAGAGGAGCGAGACCCAGCGGTGGGATGGCGAGTAAACAAAAATTGCCAAAGTTCACAGGGGAGGGCAAGGAAGACCCCTTACGACACTGCCGTACATGTGAAACCATTTGGTCCGCCAACGGAGTAACAGACCAGGATGACTGGGTATAGCAGTTCCCAGCCACGTTACGAGGAGTTGCCATAGATTGGTACTCCAATGTGGACAAGCAAAAAGTGGCCACATGGGCCAATCTACAGAAGGAATTCACGGGGGAGTTTTGGTTGCTCCGTGATGACAATGAAATTGTAACGGAGATATACAGTACCAAACAAGGTACCAAGGAGACAGTACGGGCATACAATCGTGTTGTGACCGTTTCACACATCGCCCCATTAAAATGGGGACCCCTCTTTTTGCTTTTGTTTTTGCCTGTTCTTCTCTCTGCTTTTAGGATTTTGAGTAAGTGGGTGAGTCGTCTGGACTAGGGTTAAGTCTTAGGAGTTTCCTGTTGATATTTTCAGGCCGAAGTCCAGTCTATTTTTGAAAGATTATTAAGCATCCTCCCGAAGATTGCAATTTTGAAATAGCTTGAGTCTGTCAGGAAGTCAAGTATGTCTCAGGATGGGTCCAGTTAAGATTTTGAGGGCAATTTCAAGTTAGGTCTAAGGGTTAGCATTTTAATGATGGAATTATACATTTTGTCTGGGCAAACTCTAACCAAATTTTGGAAGCAAGGTAACCGATTCCTGGACTTGAAGACGACCTAACCCTGCATGATGAAGTGATCTGAAGACTTAATTTTTGGTATTTTGGCTTATAAGGGCAAAATAGCTCTTGTCCCTCTCTCAGGGACCAGGGCGAAAGTGATATTTTATGCATCTTGGTTATTGACTTGTTTCAATTGTTTTATGCAGGGTTGCCAGGGGATGTGATCGAGCGTGAATTGAAGATTTTGAAGATTTTGAAGACTCAAAAACGACAAGTTTTAAAAGTTTAAGACCAAATCGCTCCTGTCCTTCACTGAAGGACCAGGGCGAAATGGTTTTCTTAGATCATTTTGGGCCTTGGTTGATCGAACTGAAGCGTCAAGGACGCAATGAAGGATGAAATGAGCATAAAGGAGTATCCAGGCTTCGTCTTTGGCAACGAAAGATTGAACTTTGGGCCTAGCAAGACAAGTTCGCTCCTGTCCCTCACCCAGGGACCAGAGCGATTTTCCTCAAAACACACCTTCTTGGACGTTTTTGGATTTGGGCTCTTGTTCATAGCTTGCAAAATGATGATATCTTTCCCAGCAAAGGAAATTTGAGATGAAAATTATGAAGATTTGACCCTAAGGACCAAAATCGCTCCTGTCCCTCATTGAAGGACCGGAGCTTGTTTTTCAAAGTTGCACTGTTCTTACAGGACCAAGACAATTTTTTGATTGGAAGAGATCAAGGAGGGCATGTTTTGTCCATTGAATATAATTTGAGTAGTCGACAAGCAAGGAAATATACCCAGTTGCAAAAGGGCGCTCCTGTCCCTTGCTGAAGGTCCAAAGCGATTTTCTAAAAAGTGCAAATTTCTTACAAGGACGAAGTAGTTTTGTGATTGAAACGAATGAAAGAGGGTATTTTTAGCCCGTTGAAGATAGTTTGGAAGCCTAACAAAGGACAAGTAAGCTCATAGTTGCAAACTCGCTCCTGTCCCTCACTGAAGGACCGGAGCTTGAATTCCAAGTTTGCCTTATCATTGCAAGATTTAAATGATTTCGCGATTTGAAAAGGACAAGGAAAGTGTGTTTTGCTCATTGAATATAACTTGAATGGACCACAATGGAGAAAATCGATCCAAATTGGCTAAGGCGCTCCTGTCCCTCTCTCAGGGACCAAGGCGATTTTTAAAGGAAGCTTCTGTCCCTCACCCAGGGACCAGAGCGATTTTCCCTCAAGGCAAGTTTTTGGCAAAGGTGAAGCAAGTTTTACGTTTGGGATGAGTAAAGGAAGGCATAATCGCTCTATTGAAGATAATTTTGAAAGATTGCAAAACACAAGTGGAGTCCAAATTGGCCAGGGCGCTCCTGTCCCTCTCCCAGGGACCAAGGCGAAAAATGCATTATCAAGTCTTCACTTCCAAATTTAGTCGAATCCAGGCCAAGGCACATGATGAAGATGATATTTGGAATATTTCAAAGAAGAACAAAGTTGCAAAGACCATAAAAACTTGATGAAATTGGCTAAGGCGCTCCTGTCCCTCACCAAGGGACCAAAGTGAAATCTTCAAATTTGCCTTATTGCCTAACATTTTGGAGTGTTACTTTCGTTTGCAAGACTCAAGATGGATTAAGGAACAATGTTTTACGCCTTGAAGATATTTAGATATTGATATGATTAAGGATTTGTGCCATGGACTAAAGATCGCTCCTGTCCTTCACTGAAGGACCAGGGCGATTTCTATAGAATCAATCATTCCTTTCCTAAACCACGTCAAGGCGAGATGATGCAAAGTGAGAAATGTCTTTAGGAAGGCGATGAACAAGGAGTTAACCTCAAGAATCGACAAATTTAAGCTCAAAAGCAAAAGATCGCTCCTGTCCTTCACTTAAGGACCAGGGCGAATATCCTTGGAAGAGCTCATTTGGTATTGGAGAAACAAGTTTGGCATGCATAGAACAAACAAGGAAGATCATTGATTGCCCTGCAACATGAATTGGCGATTGGAAAAGACAAGAACCAAGAGCAAAGGGTGGGATCGCTCCTGTCCCTCACCAAGGGACTAGGGCGAAAATGTTTTAAGATACACTCCTTCCAAAGATGGAATAAATCAAACTCAAGATTCCAAGCGAAAAGGCCATTCTGGACATCCAGGATAAAACTTTGAATGCGAAAAGCAAGAAATGCAAGGCCAAAGATAAAAGGGCGCTCTTGTCCCTCTCCCAGGGACCAGAGCGATGTTATTGATGTCCCAAATATCTCCCATGCTTAGGCGCCAAATTTTTTGAATTGCATTAAATGCTAAATCCGCTAAAACTTTGGAATATTTTTTTTTAATTAAAATGGGCATTTAATGAGTTCGCATAAGGCATTTAATAATTAATTTAGCCTTTTAAAAAATCGAAATTTTAATTGCAAAGGCATTTAAATTAATTATTATTAAAACTAAATGAAAGGAGTGCGCTTGGGGTGTTATTTTAATATTTTTATAAAGGTTGGCCTCCTCTTTTATTTAATTTTTATTTATTTTAGGCTTATTTTCCAAGTCGGCCTATGGGAATTGCAATGCATGAGCGCCTATATAAGAAAGGTATTTTGAAGCATTTTATTCCATCATTCAATCATTGTTTAAATACGATTTGGAGAAGCAATAGAGGGAGCGAAATCTCATCCAAGGAGAAGTGCGAATTTTGAACCAAGGAGTGCGAATTTTGTTAGAGGTGGGGCGAGCTTTCCTCAAGGCGTTGAAGACCCACAAGGTGGTGAAGTTGATGAAGGAGGCGCATTTGCTAGAAGACTTCGATCTTCATTTTGCCTAGCGAATTTCTTATTTTTTGCATCTTTTTTTAGAGCTAGTTCTCAAAGAGAGGTATGGCAAAATCTCCCTTGTTCAAATTTTGAAATTTTGAATTTCCAATTGCATAATCGTATTTAGGAAATGATAATTCAAAGAATTATCATGAAGTTTCCTAAATTTAAAGCTTAAATCCAATCTATATTTCTACGTTCCAAGGTATATTGCTCATTATGAAATGTTGTGTAGGTGTCAAGATGGCGACCCCGAAGACAGGAGCATCCACTAGTCGTCCGGCCCTCATGAAGGAAGATCAAAGGAATGAAGAAATGGAGACCAAGATCGTGTCAAAATGGAGCAACATTGGAGATACCAACTTGGGAAACTTCAGTGTGAAGAAGTTTCGAGAGGTCCCTTACATTGGAAAGCCATCACCTGTCGCACAGGAGAATAATTGAAAGTGGCATTATCAAGGCGGCCGGCTTCCCTCCAGCAATCCAGTGCCATGAGCTGATGATCGAGTGTGCCCGCCATTATGACCCACAGGCAAGATCGATCGTGTCCAAGGAAGGAAACACTTTGGCTTATCTTTCAGATGAGGCTATCAGTGAAGCTCTCCATCTACCAGAGCATAAAGATATGATTTACAAAAGCTTGGAAGGAGCTAGATCCATGTACGAAGATGATCCAGACACTTGCTTGAGCATCATCAACAAGAATTGGTTACTCAAAAGTCGTCCTCACCTGAGCAAGATTCCCAACACACCACATAGGATTGACTTTCAGGAGGAGTACAGAGATTTGATAACTTTACTCAATCGAGTTACAGGGGCTCCTCAAGCCTTCTATTTTGAGAAGTGGATGTTCTTCTTCATCCAAGTGATAGTTCAAGGAAAAGGAACAATTCATTGGGCTAGAATTATTAGCCATTGCTTGGACGTGCAGTTGAGAAGACTGAAGGCTACTAAATCCTTCCACATGAGCTCGTACATCATGTATGCCTTGATCAGGAGTTTTGAATATGCAGGACTACCTCACAGAGGAGTGATTGGATGAGGACCTGGAGAAGTCAGAGTTTGTGACTCTTATGTTCATTTGCATCATCCACCAGGAAGCAACTACAAGTTAGTCAATGATACCTTCACGATGAACATCACCAGGACATTGCAAGGTGGGATTCACAACCGGATATCTCAAGATGCACAAGAGCTTGTAAAAAGGTATGGTGCTTGGTTTATCCAATTTCAGAAGTTTACATATATTAGAGTTCATGGGTGTCCTTCACCTCCCTATATGTTGCCAAAATATCCGACAGACCGGATAGTACTACTTGAGGTGACTAGGCAGTTGGCAGCTTATGCGAAGGCATTCAAACACAGGCATGGAAATGGGATTCCTGTACCTATCGTACTAGGGAATTCAGTTGAGGTATGTCCTAATGCTCCAGCTTTAGATGATGCAGAAAGAGAGTTGGCCTTATATTCATTTTCATTCTTTTCATTGAGGGAGAATTTTGATCCTTATGGGTATATAGAAGAGACAGTTGGTAGAAAATACAAGCATGAATGTCAGGTAGAGGACTTTTGGATGAATCTCTCAGATGATTTAGAAGTGAAAAGAAAAATGCATTCTAGATTGCCTTTGGATTTCGTCAGGAAATGCAAAGTTTACAGAGTGGCCGATCAAGCTCAGGATAGTGGCAGGCACCTCCAGTCCTCTTATGATAGAGAGGACAAGGCAGTAATGATAGATTGGAATGAACCTGAGGTTGTGGACTTAAAAACTTTGATGGGCCTAGTTTTGTCCTGTACTCGCAGATGGGTTGATGTGCAACATCAAAAGTTGAGAGAGCAAAACATACCTATGACTTTTACTTTGGAGGAAAGGTCGGTAGAGGGAGGAGCAAGCGCAAGTGAAGGCCATCCTCATCCTAGACGCACAAGCGAAGGCAATCCTCACCCCAGAAGCGTAAGTGAAGGCAATCCTCATCCTAGAGGTGCGAAGAGGAAGGAAAGACCTGAGAAAAGAGAATCTTCCAAGAGGAAGCAAGAGGCCAATCGAGATCGCTCATCCGGCACATCTTCTCGACAAGAGAAAAGGACACTTGAAGTAGAGGAATCTATGGAATCAATGGTTCAGAATGATAAACATGAAGAAGGACAGGCATCTCAACGTTCATCAAGTCAATCTCCCCAGGTCAATGAGCTACATGAAGACAAGAATGATGATGAAGCGACGTCTCCTCTCCGGAAAGAAGAGCCACTACCTAAAGAAATACAAGTTAGAGAGACAAGGTCCGCCATTCCAGATTGGTTGAAGGAGAGACTAACAAGGGTAATTGTGATTGAGGATGAAGATAATGTAATTGATTTAGATAGCCTTGTTGGAAATTCTCAGGGAGTAACAGAAAAGAAGAAGGCCACCAAAATGTCCAAGATGATCAGAGATGAGACAGGGTCCAGGAAGTTGCAGATAGCTACACCGGCAGTGGACAAGTACGAGGGTGAAATCCTTGCAGAAGAATATGATGTAGAAACCGTTGAGCTTGGTCCACTCACCACCGAGCAGGCATTGGATGAGGCAACTGATTCATTTGAGGCGCTTAAAGATAAACTTAAGGAAGAAATGGAAAAGAATAGAAAACTTGAGAGAGAGGTCGGTGCTTGGAGAGGCTACTTTAGCCACCTCAGTCAGCCTTTGGGACGTCAAGATCCAACAGTATCTCCTGTGCAAGCACTTCCCCTTGAATCAGTTGGTGAAGCAGAGAAAGTTAAGAGCTTGGTCTAGCTTATGAGCTCTTGGATTGACAAATCCCATACAGTTGCCATTGAGTTTGCAACAAGAATGATGCAGACCATTCATCGGGCTATCCAGGTCCTTGAGATCATCCACAACCTAATGATAACGGTAGCCGCCTTTGCTCATACTAAAGATGTTATCATTCCTATTCTTCAAGTAATCAGGCAAACACCAAGGAAGATCTTAGCACAAGAAAAAATAATGGATGGAGGAGTTCATAATTTACTCCAGTGGTCAACCTTACTCCAGATGAAGGAACTTCTTTTCGAGGACACCATCGCCAAATGCAATCAAGTGGAGGAGGTCATCCATCCAATCCAGGACAGGGTGTTTGGGGTTTTATGTACTATTCTTGGCAGAAGGATCGAAGTTGAGACAGATGTGGATCTTCGAGAGTTGGAAGAAAGGGTCAAGGTCATCTTTTGCAAAGATGAGAATGTTATTACAGATGAACAAAGAGATCAAATGTTTTCTGCTATGCTCCTGCTTGAGAAAATCAAGGAACTCGAACCTGAATGGGACGCAGCTCTTCTCAAGGCCTTTGATCAGATTATTCACTTGGAGGAACGAATGAGGAATCTTCTCGAGATTCCTATTGCTGAGATTGAGGGAATCGTGTCCAGATTCATTGCATATGCTAAAAAGGAGCATTGGAAAGGAAATAAGGTTCTAGAAGAGAGGTTGTTATAGATGACATGGCACCTTAATTATCATTGGTCTATGTTTCCTAGGTTTTTGTGCCAAATTAAATATTTGGCTATGCATTTAATATTGTTCAATAAAAAGGGAACTTTTGTAATAAAACCCTAATTAGGGTTTAGGTGTCAAAATCTCAGCCATTGATCTTCTTTTGATCTGGGCCGTTCATTGTAATTGAGGATGCTATATATACCCTCATTCATTTTCATTTTGTAATTAGAAATAGTGAGCAATAAGAAATAGTTAGGAGTTTAGAGCTTTGGAGAGAAGAAAAGTTATTTTGTAGCAAGATTGAGTTTTGAAGAAAGAATTTCAAGCAATTGTTGTCTATTTTGGCTTTGAGATCAATAAAATATTGAAGTTATGGTGTTTTATTGCAATTCTTGTGGCTATCTTCATGGTTGTTTGTTTTCTTGAATCATTCTCAGTCGAAGTAGTATTTAAGTTTGAAGGACTAAGTGTTGGGCTTGATTTTGGTGAGATTCACGTTCCAAACCACTAGCTTCTTACTGATTGTAGGAACGCCTTGTGTGGTCAACTGGAGAGACTTGAATTACTTAAACCTTCAATCGTCATTGGGCTTTGGATATGTGCCTTTGTGGTAGTGTCCATGATCCTTGATGAATTGAAAAATCATTTGTTACCTTAGAAGATCGCATCAATTTCAGTTGGGTTGTTATTTCATGGCAATATTGAAATTGGTAGAATCTTACCAAGTCTAGCCCACATTGAGTCATTCTTAGGATTAGATTAGAATTTATCCCTTGCAAACCCTACCTTTGATCTTTTTTGAGAACTTGTTAGTTTTAGGCAATCTTGTTCCTACAGCTCGGAGGACGTAAGGCCCCTTGATGAAACAGCATTCACAACGACCACTGGTGCTTATCCACACGTAGAGACCCTACATAAAAGAACATTGGAGTCACCCTGATTGATCCTTTCTTGCGACATCTTCAACAATCAGAGACTTTATTCAAGAGAGGATAAGGTACCCTTGGGTATTTTATTCTGTGTATGATTGTGTACAAAATACACGTCAACAAGTCGGAGGCTGAAAGAACTCTTGGGTAAAATGGAAAGCCAACCCGCAGATGGATTGAAGAAACGATGGTTCGTTGAAGGGTTGAAATCCTCCCTACGGAGGAAGATGAAAATTGTACCCCCGACGTCATATGACGACGCTTATAATAGGGCGATGGACCTGGAGAGTGAACACAAAACATCAAGGAAAAAGAAAAGTAATAAATATTCATCTGACGATGATGAAGATTCTGACGGGGAAAGCAGTAGTGGTGGCGAATCGAGTAAAAAGGTACATGCACTCCAAAAGGACATGGAACGAATGTTGAAAGAATTCAAAGCCATGAAAGGGAGTACAAGTAAGACGGAAGAAAATGAAGTGTGGTGTACCGACTGCAGGAGTGACGGACACACCAAGGGGTCCTGTCCCAAGAAGGCTTTCTGCGACATTTGTCAGATTGCAGGACATTTGACAAAGGAATGTCCCTACAATATGAAAACCAGGAGCCAACAAGTTCTCTTCACGCAAGAGTAGCCAGCCGTCGGAACTTCGCAAACTAACACAACGGCATCATCTGGAGGATATCGGGACAACAGACGTAGCGGCGGAAGGAATAGCAACAATAACAATAACGGAAGCCGTATCCAGTATGACACCAAGGGCGGGCCAATTATCCAATGTAGGGCCTGTAATCAGTGGGGGCACTGCGCCCGTGATTGGACGAAGGAAGCCACCCCTCAGCACCTCTGCCGTTGGTGTGGGCCAGGTGACCATGAGGACGCAAATTGCCTGCAGGCAGGGGTTAATCTCCTCAACATTGAGAAGGTTGAGAAGACTGGTGAGAAAGAAGTACTGGTGATCACCCGCGCCCAGACGAAATGGTGTGTGCGCTTGGCGTGTGGTTGGCATGTGCGGTGACCACCGCACGGTGGCATCCACCGCCGGTGGCCCCACCGCACATGCCACCCACACGCCAAGCGCACACAACCATAGCGCAGCCGCACAGAGACACACAACTGCAGCCGACACCAACCTGCACGAGTCTGTGCCGATTATGGGAACGGTTTTTATTTTTTTGGAGAAACGAGAAAACAAAACAAAGGGGGTTATAAAAGCAGAATTGAAGAAGTAATCTGTACTAATGGATACAAACAGGAACAAGGCAGATTGGCGAAAGCGGTTGCAGTCGTTGGAAGACAAGTTGCAGGGAGGGCAAAAAGGAACCAGTGTAGACACAGGCAAACGGATTCTACCATTTGGGGTGCGCATTGCAGGTAGTCTCGATATGAGCACCAGTCAAAAAAGCAAGAGGCATCATCCCAAACCTTTGGCGACAAAGGACAAAGATGAAATAACGACAGATAATATTATGTTCGAGGGTTTGAATGGAATCAACTGTCGGAACTGGTGGGCAAAGACACCTCCGGATGATTTAATAAAGAAGAGCCTTCGCCAGGCACAAGTACACTGGGCGGTCCAGATGCTAGTTTTTTCGATAAAAGACTTTGAGGTGGTTTTGCTTGCCATGATTGGCAGCTATGACAGACATCGCCACCAATCGGTATTTGATTACCAACATCAGCGGATAATAGTATCATTCACGGCAGGTGAGTTCACTAGGGTATTTGGCATACTAGGGATAAAAGGAAAGAAGATAGACACCTCCCAGAAAATATCCCCCGAGAATCGTGCTACACTGCTCCAGCTGATGTTGTGGGATAACCTTACCTAGGCCGAAAAAGATAGCCTCAAAAGTGTAGGCAAGAGTCGGGGAGTGAAGAAACAATTTTTCGCCAAGGGAGTATGGCGATGCCTATTGTCCGTGGTGAAGAGTCGCCTCACAGGTGTCACCCGCGCGTCGGACATAGCCATTGCACAGATAGTGCTGATAAACGGGCTGCACAATGGAGTGGTATATGACTGGGCATCACTATTGGCGGATAGGATGGACGAGTTCATGACGCTGCAATACAAGAAGTTCTACATGCCACATCACGCCATTGGATTATTTCTGGACGCAGTCCGCACATAGATCAACCCGGGTCACAGCCATTGGAGCCACAGGGCCGTGTTGCACCAGACCAGCCGCCCATATTCTACTAGTCACACTTAGACGTCTTGGCACATGGCACGAAGGCACGTTTGGGCACAAAACGGAAGAAGGCCGCCATGTCCGATACGGAGTCCGACACAGAAGAGTCTGAGGTTGAGGATGCAAACAGTGGCAGGGAGGAATCCGCAGACACCTCCCAGGTAAGCGGAGGGAGTTTCCAATTGATAGGGAGAAGGGGCGACCAGTTGCCTGAAGAAGGGGTAGTGGAGTCTGCAGGTACAGTAGGGTCTACTGTAGCATCGGAGGTGCAGGTCCACTTTACACCAGCCCGCTTACCAGAGACTTGTCAGTTGGTGGTGTCGTGGTCCTTCGGGACAGTGAGTGTAGTTACCACGGTACCAGTTCCTAGTTTCGGGCAGCCTCGGGCGACGATAGCCATGACACCACCACGGGTGGAGACCTTGGCGAGTGCAGAGGCTTCCATGGTGCACGAGGTACCGGATGTGGTAGGACAAAATGTGCCAGGGTTACCTGGATATATGCAGGAGGCAATGACGACAGCAGGCACTCTTCATGATGACCTCACTAGCTGGTTGAGCCGTTACCAAATGGCACCCATGGCATTGGGAGAGGCCACTCTATCCCCAGGGCGGACCACGTATTCCTTGGATGTCATTGGTCTCGAGGAAGGGAGTTCCCCGAGCAGCAGGGCAGTTCAGAGGGTTGCTTCACCCCCGGTGGTGGTAGTAACCAGTCCGTACAGAGCAGAGGAAGTGCCAGTGGGAAGTCAGCAGGGTACAGAGTTGGAGCAGTTTATTACTAAGATGACTTTGGGAGCACAGCGGCTTGTGTCATCTGCCACGCTCCAGGCCGATGCGACCATGGTTGAGCGGATGGAAGGGTTGTTGACCTTTGCCTGCACGGGATGCCAAGCTGAGTTTGAGAGGTGTTTTGAGCGTGCCGGGTGGCCGGACACGGAGAGCCTAGCAATGCTGGAGGCTTGGCGCCTCACTGAGGGGGTTGGCGAGACCCGGATGCAGTCGTTGGTGAGAGAGGTAGAGCAGGCTTTCCGGGAAGGTTATCTGGAGCTTCGGAGGTCACAACAGATGGCAACTACAGTTGAGGCTTTGAGGGTGGCAGCAGTCACAGCTCGGGAGGAGCTTGCTACCAGGTTTCACGAGCTAGAGGTTACCATGGCACGGAACCAGGCAGCGGTGGACAATTTAGTGGCCGAGAAGTCTGCCTTGCTGATACAGTTGGAGGAGGAGAGGTCCTCGAGGGAGCTGTTGGAGACTCGGTTGGTTAGTGCCGTGGAAAATGTGGACAAGAAGGATAAGGAGGTGCTCGAGGCAGCCTACATGGTCAAGACTGCTATGGAGTGGCAGATGGTCACGGAACGGGATCTCAAGAGGAGGACGGAGCAGGTGTATGAGCTCCGTGGGCGCTTGGCGTCCACTACTACACCACCACCGGCGCCTTCTTCATCAGGGACGCCTTCTGCACTTAGTTTTTTTCTTCTTCTGGATTTTGCGAGCTCCATGTATTCTCCATTTTGTTGTAAGTCACTTGGAGACGACTTTTCTTTTTGGGGGGGATGATGTTAGCCGCATTATTGTATACGGGAATACGAATAGTTAATTAAGTCGTAATTGAGTTTGTTGTTAGTTGGCACCCGAGGGGTGGCAATTGCGATGCGGCGGTTGGCGCTCGCACCCCCTCGATATCTTTATATACTCCTCATTGTAACTTGTACAAGACACAAATTATGAATAGAATAGCATATCTGATACTTGTCTGATATCTATGGCATTGTTCTGCATTACGTACTTCCTGCTTTAAGTATTCACCCGAGAGGGCAAACATCCTTCAAAGGTGATGACTGAGCCCATGCCTTTAGCTGCCAAGATCAAGATTATAAAGTGCTTTCTTCTACTCATGGCCATTAATCATCTTTTTGGCTACTTCCATGACAACTTTGATTAGTTATCCAAACATTTTAGAGATTTCTTTGGTAAAATGTTAGTGGCACCAAAGTTTCCCATTAATAGTTTGGTATTTCTAGTGTCTCCCTAGAGATGGAGGAGGTGTGGTGTAATGTCCCCTTATAGTGTCTCCCTAGAGATGTGTTGATGTGTTTTTTATGCACATGCGAACACAGAATAAAATACCATAAGTATCTTATCCTCTCTTGAACAAAGATATTCGAATGCTGAAGATTTACCCTAGGATCAGTCGAAATAACTCCAAGGTTCTGGTATGTAGGGTCTCTATGTGTGGATAAGCTCTGCGGTTTGATGTGATTATGCTGGAATTACAAGGGGACTTACATTCGAATGCCTGAACGCTTGATTTGCTGGAACTTAAGTCCTATCTACTAGCTGGGAGATAAAGAAATGGCAAAAGATACAGGGTTTAGAGAGTCTACTCTAAGACCTAAAATGCAAGAAAATAGATGAATGACTAGGTAGAGTCCTACTGGGCTAGGTCTCACCATCAGATTGAACAATTCGACACCAGCTCAGTGCAATCTTCTAAGAGACGTTTTGGATATGTTCAAATCATTTCTATCAAACACTGATCACCATCCAAGTTAATGCATGAACAATGGACGTATAACAATTTGAAATTAAGCTCTTTAATGCCAGTTGACCATGCAGGGCACACTTACAATTAGTAAGAGGCTAGTGGTATTGACTAAAGGATTCCCCACAAATGCATTCAACCAATTCCTCCATTCAATCTAATTTATTTATCATCTAACATGAGGATCCAACAAGAAACCATGCACATTGTAAAGAAACAACTCACTTCACCATAACTTCAATGAAAATAGAGTTTATTTACAACTTAGGCAACAATTTCTGCCTTCTCCTACTTTATTCTAACTTCTATTCTATTCTCTTTAGACTATCTATTGACTATTGACTATTCTTCTTTACAAATGAAGAGCCAGAGCTTTATATAGAGAGCTCTTTACATTTCAACGACTCATATCAATTTGAGATCAATGGCCAAGAGTTTACAATGAAAACCCTAATTAGGGTTTGTTACAACAAACTCTCCTTAGCCAATGAGAAAATTACATTCCATGAATGTGGACCAATAGATGCCAGGGGTAGGTACATTGGAGTTTGTGCCATCGTGCATAAGTGTGGTTCATCGAATCTGGTCATTCTGATGTGGAACATTCTAATTGGAAGAATAGTGACTGGGATGTTTTGGGATGACCTTGGTTGATCTTCCATCGTCCTTGATG
Organism: Cryptomeria japonica; assembly: GCF_030272615.1. Lineage (NCBI taxonomy): Eukaryota > Viridiplantae > Streptophyta > Pinopsida > Cupressales > Cupressaceae > Cryptomeria > Cryptomeria japonica. The sequence continues at coordinate 148,379,834 of NC_081406.1, read as the reverse complement.
TACTTGATGAACCTTTCCTCCTTGACTCTCTTGTGTTTGATGAAGCTTCCTCTTTGATCTTGTATAGTGGTGGTAGGAAGTCATGGTCAAGTCACTCCTTCTCTGGTAGCTCATGTCGCCTCGAAATGTTTGTATGATCTCTCTTTTGACATCTTGTGATTTCTCCATGTGATTGAATGAGGACCTTGAGGATAGCTTGCTCTATTGCTTGAACACTTGAAGTCTTTCAACTTAGAAGCACTTTGAGTCTTCTTCCACGCATTTGAAGTGTCCTTGATGATGATGAAGCTTGAAGAGATCCTCTATGTCCTTGCCTGATCTCCCTCCAACTTGATCTTGTTGATCTGTAAAACAATCAAAAGATAGTGTTAAGTACTTGATAATATGATATATTCGTGGCATTTCTCACTCCAAACTATCAACAAGAAAACACTTAAATTAATTTTGCTTGAAGTTGGGAGGAGAGGGCACACTTTTTGAGCAATTTGCTCCTGTACCTTTGGAAGGGACACGAGCGATTCTAAGAAATGCATCAAGTTTAGACAGAAATTGATCAAGGCTTGCTCAATTCATATGATTTTTAGGAGACAAATGATGTTGCAAGGTTTACATTATCCTTAAAGATACTTCCAAGACGTTTCTTTTATGATTTTATGCAAGGTACTTTCTCTCAACACAATGCGCTCTTGTACCTTTGGAAGGTACATGCCTCTAGGAAATTCGTTCCTGTCCTTTGGCAAGGTACATCAGTGAATTGGCCTTCTTAGCTCAACTCATGCTTGAACTTGATCCTAATTGCTTTGCTCCTTGATTTTCAACCCCTCTTCTAACCAATTTGACCTTTAAAAGGGTTTAGCTTAGGTTCCATAGCAAGGTATAGGGCTTTTCAGGAGAATTCGCTCCTGTACCTTTGGAAGGTACATGAGTGAAATCCTCATTTGCACTCAAACTTCCATCACTTCCTCAAATTTGCTGGCTCAATCTTCATGTTTGTGCATGTTCAAAGGTGTGGTCAAGATGATACCTTGTTAGACAAAACCTTAAATCAAGAATTTGATCCAACCAAAGGGCAAGGCACATGCTATAGTAAAATTCGCTCTTGTACCTTTGGAAGGTACATGAGCGAACTAGGGGATGTTCTTAGCTTTCTCACCTCTTTGATGAAAGCGCACTTAATCCTTGAGATTTGTATGAAGCTTAGAATGTAGCAAAGCTTAGGTCACCTTCAAGGAGGTTCTCAACACAATTTCATTAGCAAAACACTCTCTTCAAGAAATTTCACTCCTATACCCTTGGAAGGGACATGAGCGAATTCCTTCCTTGGCTCATTTCATACTTCTTTTCCTTTCGAATCACCTTAAACTTGACTTTCAAATCCTTCTTTCACCACAATCAAGTCAATTTGCTTCCATTATTGCTCAAAATGAGATTAGTTTGATGGCTTAGGTGAGGAATGAAGTCCTTTTAAGAATTTCGCTCCTGTACCCTTGGAGGGGACATGAGCGAATTAGGAGCATTAGGCTTGGATTTGAATCAAACACTCACTTTTCACCCTTTCTCACATTGCTATCACCTTGAATCATGCTTAGAAGTCACCTTAAGCTTTGCTTGCTTAAAATTTGGGGTCAAACATCTAGTCTTGACAAATTCGCTTGTGTACCTTTGGAAGGTACATGACTCCTAGTGAAATTCGCTCCTGTCCCTTTGAGAGGTACACGAGCGAATTTGGCAAAATTTCACAAATTCTTTACATTTTCATCATCAACTTCATTTCAACTCACTTTCAAAGGCATACATGAATCAATTCGCTTTCAATCAAGGCCTAGGAACATAATTTTGACCCAAGTAAGAAGCAAGAACGGAAGTCTAGGAAAATTCGCTGTTGTTCTCCTGAGATGTACAAGAGCGAAAATGATAGGCTCTAAGACTTCTCTAAGGACAAGGTCAAGGTAGGAAGTTGTTTGACAAGTTAGTCTTTTCGTCAAGATTCATATATGGAATATAACATTTAAGTCAGGATGTTTGAGAGTGGTTTCGGACCTCCAGGAGTTATAATGCAAAATCTAGTTTTTGGAGGATCCTTCAAATTTCCAGACTTAGTCAAATTTCAGGACACTTCAGGATCAAGATGACATTCTAGACTTCTAAAGCGAGTTTGCTCTGACCTTGATGTAAGGGACAAGACTTAGGAGGACACTATGCATTCAACCAAGGTTTAATTTAGCAACTTGAAGTGTGACCGAATAGTACATAAAAACCCTAGGAATGATCTAAATAACCCCTAATCACCCAACTGACTTGACTTCCACTCCACCTTGAGGAGATCCACCTGTCTTGATGACCTTTGAGAAACTCAAACCCTTCAATGCAAAGGCTAAGACACAAAACGACCAACAACAAAACCAAAAGAGCTAACCCTAGAAAGCAAAAAGTGGGGATCCCCATTTGCGATGGGGCGATGTGTGAATACCTCACAACAAGATGGAGGAGGTGTGCTGTAATGTCCCCTTATTTTATAACTTATGAAAGAGGGACATTTAACATGCAAAGATCAATTGCAAGAGACTTCTTTCCTTCAAGTCTCAAATATCACTATGGACTATACTATATGATACCACTTATGAACTTATGTAATTGATAAGATATAGATAATGATAATGTTATTTCAAGAACACTATATATATATTAAATCACTTTGTAGGATAGTTCTTATTATATGACTAATATGAATATCACTGCTATCTCTGATTGGGGAATTAGATATATGCTAGATGAATCGATCTTATATGTTTGCCCTTAGTGCAATAAGATGATTTTTGCTATGTCTGATATGACTGGTTGGAGTATGCAAGATGATCTTGATGTTCAATAGCTTTCTCTGATTTGACAATGTAAGATATGCTTTAAGATTGTCTATAATTGCTTATAGTGATTGAATTGCTATTTCTGATATGATCCTTCAATGTATGCAATGTATGTGATGTCAATATCGCTTAAAGAGATATGTTGCTGTTTCAGATGTGGAATTATATTCTTGCAACAAGTTCTGACGCTGTTTCTGATATGTCTGATCAATCCTTGCAACAATGGTGCTGTCTCTGATCTTACTTTGTATGTATGCAACCGGTTAATGTTAATAAGGCAATCACTCAATAGAGCCTATCCAATATGGATACAAAGAAGAATGATAGATGGAATGTGTTAGATCTTGCTCTTATACCTCTCAAACCGAAAGGATGGCATCCTTTGGAATTTGATGAGACACCTCTCTTCATAATCAAACTTCTTCATAACCATCAGTTTGCTTGATCAAGGAATATTGATTTATCATAATCGCTGCTATCTTAGGGCATAATAATAGTTCTTGCAATCGCTACCTTTGTTACTATAATTTGTGTCTTTTCATAACCCAATCATTGATGATATAGATTATCATAATTGCTGTATATAATCCTTAACAATGTCGATTATCCTTGTGTTGTTGCTAACCAACAGTTAGTTAAATCAATATTATTGTTGACAATATAGTTAAGAGGTGTCATGCTGTTTTATCCTTAATTGAACATACTGTTACCATCAATGAGTATGGCTAGTTAATTGATCAGCAATTCCTTTCTATATCAATAATGCTGATTTGTCACACTTAACCAATCATAGTCCACATGTATTGCTACATATAAGTATTGTCTTTTAATTGTATCACCTGTTTGTCTCGGATATCAAACTTGATTTATATATGTAGACTGATTCATATCAATGACAATCATCTTCATCTTGGATCTTGACTCATCCTCATATCTCTTAATACCAATAAGGAAAATCAACTTATTTATAAGACTTCATGATTTTCCTGATACAGTACTACTTGCGATGTATAACTTACTATAACTACCTTCTACTCTCTGTAGGTGCTCAAGGTCTGCCACTCCTTGACAATATAAGTATTTATTGCTATTATATTATTAGTGCAAAGATGGGGACATCACATGTGGGCATCATTGAAATTCAATGACATGGGCTAAGCATGTGAAATAAGTGTTTTGGGCCCTTGAAGGAACAAAGTCTTGGAAAACTTTACTCAAACAAATGGTATAGCATCTTACCTTATGGAAAATTCTCTAGAAAGGTTGTGGTTTGAAAATTCTTATTCTTACTCTTGTTAGTGTAACCGAGATGCATCTCTGGGGTTTTATAGGTGTCCTCTTGAATGAGATTGCCTGTGGGCAACATGATGGGGACAAATGTGGGTGGGGATGAAACATCCCCATTCTTGTGTCTAATTCCTGTCAAGATTTGACAAACTTTGTAATGTAACATGTTTGGAAATCTTGGCAAGTGGTCAAACCTTGACTCCAACAGGGTGGAGATAACATTTGGTTTTGATCCTTATTTCAATCGGCACTTGCTTTGGTGGTCAGCAATTCTCAGTGATCAGAGTTGGAACACTTGATTGAAATTCAAAACTGTTCCCTCCATATACTGACATAAACTCTTTCTTAGACTGCTATGCCAGGTTGACCAATGATAACATGCATGGGAAACAAATGCCGCCTTTTACAGTAGTGAGATAATTCAGCATTAATGTAACGGACAAATATATAACAGCAATAAACAATATTAACAGAAATGAACAATGAGTAACTGCCAGTTTAAAGTGATGAGATATTGGATCCATCTATGTCAAATAAATTCTTATAGATCAATTTTTTGCTAAAATATCAGATATTGCTTTTGGTTCTAGCAAATGTTGTCTTGATAGCAAAGATCAATAAAAGTCATAAAATACATTTTGAAGTGTCTTTATTGCTATTTTATTGAATGCAGATCAGATGTACTGGGTCATGTCATGCCTTGGGTTGGAAAGGATTGGTCACACCTAGGGGTAGCACGCCTTTTTTCTGCTATCAAGGTAGTGGCATTCTACCTCGTTGAAATGTTATTAGTATTGCTTACTTTTATTCATAAAAAAACATTTAGAGAGAGGCATGGGTTAATAATATACTTCCAATTTAACTTTTCTATTTTTCTTGTGAGTACCACATGCACTTGTGTTTGTTTGAAGCAACCAATTCCTGTAAACATTGGCAGCAATCTTGGCTTCAACATAATTATTTTGAAATAGCATGTTTTAGTCCTTCCATATCACATATATCAAGATTCTAGCCTTTACTCACTTTCTTCTTCTTCTTCTTCTTCTTCTTCTTCATTTTCACTCTTTTCTATTTCCTTTTCACCTAAAATATGTGGATTTTATAACTTTGATGACATGCTTGTAAAACTCAAAGTGAAATTTAATACGTGCAAACCATTGCAGAAGATGGTAGAAGACAAAAACAAAATTAATAATCACTTAATAATCTATTCTCCAAGCACACTAATGATCTGTTCTTGTCACTTAAATGCTTACAATCATCATCTAGGCACCTATTCCCATTGCTTCTGCTACCAAAAGACATGCCTGAATTTGTTTGGCATGCCATTTACTGAGCATCGGCACTTAACACTGACTTGGGTGTGTTCTCCTCTGTCCTCTCAGTCACTCAAAACCTGTCATTTAATGTGTCAGGTGTGCTATCTTTGATCAGCTCTGTCACTTATATGTTTGGTAAACTAGCCCATATGTGCTGGATGTTCTTATCTGCCACTTAAAATTTGTTTCCACATTCTTAAGGTGCCTTGACCATTCATGCATGCCACCTAAAAGACCTCCTGTGCACACATCTTGTGAATTTTTTGTCACTTAAAGATATGATGGGCCCCTTTCAAGCATGCCTTCTGCCCTCTGCTGCCACTGAAAATTGTCAAGGTGCATATGTGAGCTGTCTATGTCATTCAAATTTCAAATAATGTTCAGACTTGCTAGGTACACATCCCTGCTACATCAGCCACTAAAAGACCTGAATGAAGGCAACTAGGTGCCTCTATATGCTCTTTTATCACCTAAAACTCTGACCTTTGTCTCCTTGCATAATGCTTCTGCTCTGGAATGCTGCTACGCAGAAGGAATGAGGAATGGAAAAAATGTTTGAGTCATCTAAATACATAGTCATCACTTTGTTTTGAAAAAGAAAAAGAAGGAACACAGTTCGGCCCAATTTATGTCATAAAAGCAGGTATTGCTGTAACTTACAAGCTGATCTCTCTTCCCTGCATAACTGCCTGTTCAAAACTCATGAAAAATAAACATAGCCTGAAGTGGGACTGGCAACAAGGGCACAACATGAAAGTCAACTTTAGTTAATCAATTTGATGAACAGTCATGACAAGACATGCACAAAAAAGGTCACACTATGAAAAGTTTCGTAACAGGGAAACACATAACAAACTTAAAGCTGATATTAAAACATAAACCATATAAAAATTCTTGCTTGAGTCAAAGAAAAGGCTATCTAAAAGGGAGAGTGATTTCACAATTTACTAATTCAAATTGAAGTAAAAAGTGTCAAATAAGCTAAGTTGTAAACTTACTAGCTCGATTTATCAAAAATCATGAATACTTTTTTAAAAATTTAGACAATGAACATGAAATAGGATTTAGTACCAATTATAAAGCTATGGATTTATCTGTCTCTGTATAATTATGATTGTAAGAGTTACATTATTCACTGAAAATATCATGTTTTACACATTACTTACATTACTGAATTTCTGTTTTAGTGAACACCATCTGCACTTTAAGAGCCAGAATATCATATGTCTCTTGTTTCTAAAACACATTTTCTAATATTTCCAATTTTCTAATAAAGGGTACTAAATATTTTACAATTCTTGTAGCAAATCTTATGGCAAGTATAGATGTACAAGATTTAATGGTCTGTTTTATTAAGCATTGTATCTTGGTGAATTCACTCTCTCCAAGATTAATTTTTGTGTCATGAGGAAAGTTTGATATAAGCATGGATTATAGAAGGATGTCAGAGGAATGAAGGTCCTAAGCATAAATGATCGTGACATATTGTTCTCCAAATTTTAACTCTTCGCAATGGTAGTAAATTCCTTTGTATTGCATGGCCGTCCTTAAATATTTTGTTGATCTAATATGTTCATATGATTTACAATTTGTTTGGAGTCATCTTCATGACCCTCTCTAAAATTTCATCATAATGAAGTGACATTTGAAACAATATTGCTTATGCAAATTATAGACGGAAATTAACAACAGGTAACTTGCACTCTACTGATATAAAGTACTTTGCAGGATAATGGCTACCAGTTGCTATTCTTGAGTGCACGTGCAATTTCTCAGGCACATGGGACAAGACAGTTTCTTCTTAATTTGAAGCAGGTAGTACTTTTGGAATGAAGCTAATTATCATGTATTATTTATCCAAGTTGTTGAAAAGTCCAAGGGCTATGCCTGTATTGAATTTTTTGAAGTTGATAAATGATAAATCATTAAGTAGATATAATTGAGGATTCTTGTTCATGGAAGCATATTGCAGGAGGGTGAGACTTTACCAGATGGTCCAATTGTGATTTCTCCTGATGGACTATTTCCTTCTTTGTATCGAGAAGGTAACTATTCTTTTTCTGGAAATTCTTGGATGTGGTCCATCTGAATTGATGATTCTTGTTACCGTGCTCCATAATACAAGCAGCCATTCAGTATGTAATAATGCAGTTCTCCTTTTGTGAATGATCATGACATATTACTCAATTAGATATTGTCTTAATAAATAATGGTGATTTACTATGACATAGAAAGAGTGTATAGATAAGATGTTTGAATTGTTGAAACATTCTTACACTGTACATGGATGCTTATCACCAAACTCAATGTGTCTAGTCTCCAATTGTAGAATCCCGCATTTATGCTATTAGAAAATAATTTGTTTAGGGTGGTTACAATGACTAGCTATAGGTATTGAAGGCTTATAATGGAAAATGCCAATAATTTTGTTCATATACATTCTCAGGTAAATATCTTAAAAGTTTCAGATTTAACCAGTATCAGAGGCTTGAAAATGCTGTTTACAAATGTTTTCTGCAGACATTGCCATGTAATCCCAGTTTGCTTTAAGTTCTAAATATGTCATTTGAGCATAATTATAACAAGTAACAATCCTCAAGTTGTATTAAAAAAATTCATCCACTTTTTTTTGGTTATAAATTTAATTAGTGTTCATTCAGTTGTATACTCAGATAATTATCTGTCCATATGGGACAGGCATTTATCCAAACAGGTATAATATACTGCCCCCAGAATGTTTAACCAAAAATTTGCAACTTTTCACAGTTTTATTATGCATGTCAAACAGTTTGCATCTCATATAGTTTTGGCATATTTATATAAAAAGTCTTGACAATTATGTTTACAATTTCCAGAAATTATTCATAACAATTTCTTTACAGATTTGTTGAATATACATTTAAATAATATTTGAATTATGAATACATATATAACTGAAATGCTGATATTTATTATTTATCAGAAGGTACAAATTATGTGTGTGTGTGTGTGTGTGTATAAATAAGGAGATATGATGTAGTCAAGATCGATCTTCAAACGATCGTTGACCCTTACCTCTCAGGACTTCTGGATGAGAATGTGGAAGATGCATCATCCCTAGCTCTTGTTGCTGGTGTTGCACCTGGTGCTACCCTCGCGATCGTCCCTCTTTGGGCTCGTATATATATATATATATACTGAACTCTAAAAATATTGCTGGCAGTCTAAACAATTTCTACCTCAGTTCCTTATACCCCTTCACATCTATATGACACCCACTAGGAAGGTATGGTAGACTTTGCACATGGTACAAGTTACACAGCTCCAAGCATAGAAAAACAATCTTTAGGATGTACAGCCAACTAAATATAAGTGGCGAATCCCTTTTTGGCATACTGCATTGACTTCCTTTGTCTTCCCATCAGATGTGCTGAAGTTTATCAATTCCTTTGAAAGCTATACTGAGTAATCTTAAGGCTTAAATGCCTTTCTTTATGCCCTGATTCCTCTAATTAGGGTGTACGGGGCATCCCAAGATGTACGACAACAAGACAGATGTGTTGGCTTAAGAGCTCACCAATGACAGCATTGAAACTTCCAAAGGCATATAGTCTTAATGATACAACACTCTTGTTGGTACGGCTGGTTACAATACTCAAAAGAAAACAAATATTTATATTTTATTATTATTTATTTCCTTTCCGCACACACAACACTTGAAACTTCTGATCTTTCACTGTTCACACACACTACAATGACAAATTTATTTTTGGAACAAAACTTCAATAAATTTGTTCTCGTAAATTCTGTGAATCTGAAAGATATAAGAATCTGATTTGAAACCTCTATTTCTCCATTTCTGCACAAATTGTGACTGAATGAATCAAGCCATATTGGTTAGGGAAGAACTTTCATACACAAAATCAATCTTCACTATAGGGTTTTTGTCCTAAGGATGTTGTTGAACAAACCCAATCAACCTCCACAATTGGGATTCCAATAAAATGTCGAATGCCAGGAATGCCCAAATGAGTCTCCTCATCTTCCTTTTATTATCCTCTGTAGAACTTTTCACCCAAATTTGAAATATTAAAACTCATTTCTTGTGTAAAGGACCCCTTATCTCTCCTAGGTGTCCACTTTTGAAACACTTTATCACCTGTTTAAAAGACATTTCACTTAAGCAGTCACTTGATAAAAACATAACATGAGAAACTTCAGTATATGTTTAAATTATTTTATCTGAGTCACGGAAAGCATTGAAATGACTTTGGAAATAAATTGAAGATGTGGAATGAAGATTTGAGCCAATTTGGTGACTTACTGAAATAGACTGTTTCTCCAAACTTCTTGGAGAAGCCACCAAAAGTCAAAATTCATTTCTGAAAGTGTCATATTGATCCATTTTGCTAATTTAGCTCATTGCTAAAAACAGCAACCTTGAAATACTAAATTTGTGCTCGCCAAGAACTTTGGAGTCCCCAATCCCTTACCAATTAGCTTATGGGATCTTGGAAAAAGGCTAATTTTCTATCAACTGAATAAGCTTGAATTGGGGACATTACAACTATGGCCTTTGTTTGAAACCACCAAACAAGCTAGGAGGGTTTTCGTCTCCAAAACCAATAATTTTGAGATGGTTTTTGTCCTCGAGAAATTTGAAGAACATAGTTTCTCTTAGCACATAAGCAAATATCAATTCATGTTTAACCCTTCAAATGAGCTTTCAACCTCCTTTTATAACTTTTTGGAGGAAAATAATAATAATACAAAATAATAATTCTTGTTTTCCTTCCACAAACATTTTTTTGAAAATAATGATTCATCTTATGCAAGAAAGACCTCCTTGTTCCTTGTGCCTAGGTGTCCCCTAGGAGGCACTACAACACATTTTTAATGGATAATTACACTTAGTTGTCTTTGTAATATTTTCACCTTTAAACAAATTAAGTAATAATTATTTAATATTTCAATAATTTCCCGAAGTTGTAGATAACATCAAAATGAAACAAATATGAAATTTTCATCATACCAAATTGTCAAATGAAGAGTTAGGACGATGATATGAAGCAACTAGGTGACATTCTAAAAATAGTAAACTTCTCCAAGAAGTTTGCTGAGCTCCCAAAGGTTGGAAATCAGCTCTGAAGTATCAAGAGGTTCACCACAACCAATTGAACTCACTTTCATGAACAACACCTTTGCTAGACTAATCCTTTGTTCTCCAAGAAGTTTAGAGTTCTCCCTTACCAATTATTCCATGGGAAACTCGGAAAATACTAATAGGCTAATAATCCACAAGCTGATCATGTTCAAGAAGGGACATTACAATTTCAAAGAAATAAGAATGAATTTAATCCAATTGCCACATGAAGTAGTAGTAAAGAAAGCCATACAAATTTTCAAAAGAAATTCAAAAGGAAAATTACCAAAAGAAGAGGCAATTGAGTTCTTTGAACAGGTTATTTTCAATGTATCTATTCAAGGAACCAAAATAATTTTGAGGATAATCTGAAATGTATTTCAGTTGACTATTTAATAATGTATTCCATTTTCCAATAAATTGCATATTCATGCAATAATTGTATTGAAATAAATTGCATATCCATCAAATAGTTGTAAATTATCAAAAGGCTCTCCTATGCCAACATCTTTGCTAGACTAAAGCTATGCTCTCCAAGAACTTTGGAGTTCTCCCTTACCAATAAACCTATGGGAAAACTGGGAAAGTATGGTAATTTTCCACAAGCTAATCATGCTCAAGAAGGGGACATTGCAATGTCTACAAAATGAGTTTGATCTGGCTGCCACATGAAGCAGAGGTAAAGATAGCCATACAAACATTTGAAAAAAAATTCAAAATGAAAATCACCAAAAGAAAAGACAATTGAGTTATTTGAACAGGTTATTTTCAATGTATATATTCATGGAAGCAAAATTAATTTTGAATCTATCTGAAAAGTGTTTCAGTTGACTATTTAATAATGTATTCTATTTTCCAATAAATTGTATTTGCATATTCATGCTATAATTGTATTGAAATAAATTGCATGTCCATCAAATAGTTGTAGATTTTTAATAAAAAGGTGCATTGGCACTTGAAAAGTTAATAGTGAATTGCCTTACTCTTGGTGCAAGATTTATTGTTCAATTTTGAGTGAATGGTCAAAATTTGTTATGTTATATGCAATTCTCTACCATTCAAATTGATTTTAGTAGTTTTACATGAAGATTTAAAGTTTGATAGAAGTTAGTGGTGGATTCATAATCTGTACAGAATAGTTAATTTCTCTTTACTTTACAATTCGATGTTCAAACTGTAGAACTAGTGGCAATTATTTAAACATTCAACTTTGTGTTTCGTGAGCATTAATTTTTTATCTTTGCAATCTAATCAGAATTAATGCAAGTTAGTTTTCATTTTAAAAAGTGGTAAATTTTTTTTGCATGAGGATAAATTCTCTCTTCCCTTAGATTCAGTGCAATGGATAAAACTATTATATTTCATTTTTATTTTTCTGCAGCATGTTTAAGACCCTAAATTAATATTTGTAATACTATAAATTCTGTTAATAGTTTGAATTGTTTTAAACTTTTAAGAATAAGGAAGCTTCCCCTAAGAATTTGAAGAGAGGTTCCATGGTTTCAAAACACTCTGAGAACTTGCAAATTATTTGTTATTTGAGTAAATTTCCCATTAACTTGCCTAGCCAAGTTTTTCCGAGCTGATGAATTTGCACTTTTTATCAATTTGTAGACATTTGCTTAGTTTTTGCCGAAATTCCTAGCTCTGAGTCAAAATTGGGTCTGCCAAGTGGCAAGTCTTTCCACCTCCCCCAAAAGAATAAATCCAAATAGTGACAAGGCCAAGCTAAAAAATGTTTTTTGTCCACAATATTGCCGCCCTAAATAGCTACCTAAAAAATCACATCTTAAAAGTATCATGTTCACTTTGTATGCATCAAATTTAGGCTTTTGCCCTCAGATACCGGTTCTCCCCTATTTTGGCTGGGTCCTGGTCCTGGTCCGTGCCCGGTCCTGGTCCTGGTCCGGTTCGCTCTGGGTCCCACCCGGGTCCTGCCCAGGCGGCTGGGTTCCCTGTGGGTCCTGCCATGCAGGACCCACAGGGAACCCAACCGCCTGGGCAGGACCCGGGTGGGACCCAGGGCGAACCCAGGAGGACCCGGGTGAACCCAGGAGGACCCGGGTGAACCCAGGAGGACCCGAGTGAACCCAAGCCCGTGGGTTCCCAAAAACGGGGCCCACGGGTTAGCAAGCATTTAAAAACAATAAAAAAACAATATTTTTAATCTTCTAATTACATCTAAACCCTAATCCGCCCCTCTATGATGCATTTCATGCAATTATGGATTTATGATTTATTGATTTATGATTTATCTGTTATCATCTATGTATCATTGTATGGGAAAGTTACATTGTATGTTTGATGTTTCATATTTGTATGTTTGAACTGTGAACATATATAATTTTGATGTTTGAAGTTTGAACACATATATATATATATATTAAAAAAAATTAAAATATATATATATATGTACGGACGAACCCGTACCCGTACCCAAAAAATTTATTTTTTTGCCGAATCCGCGAACCCGTACCCGAATCCGAACCCGAATCCGAACTGGAACCGGTAACTTAGCTTTTGCCATATTGTTGCAATATGATATGTTTTAGAACATAATGGAAAATACAATATGATTACAATTACATTGGAAACCACTATATGATTAATATGTTTCCTATTTTTTGTTTGCAGTGATACGAAGAACTCCTCACGAGTTCAAAATTGCATGCCTTAAGGTAATTGTTCATTGTCTAAAATCATGTTTGTTGATTTTGATACTATGGCATTATGAATAAAAAAAAAGAATGTTAAACATTGACTCTTTTTGTCTTGTAAAATTTATTCTCTTTTGATTTGATATTATGATATTCATAAAGAAAAATAAATAATTTTGAAACTTTCATTACTGTTATAAATTTATCTTTGACATCAACTTCAGTTGTTTATCTCTTTCATACTTCATTTTTCTGTAGATAAATGTGTCATCAAACATTTAAGTGTAGCTTGATTTATTCTATTTTGCAGTAATATATGGGAATGTGTATCCAACCAGTATGTGGGCACACATTCAACCTACTTTTAGAACATATATTATGAGGCAAGGGAGCGCATGAGGTATCTTCAAAAGAAACCAGAGGCTGTAGTCCGGTTCAAAATCAGGACCAACCATTATTTAGTGTTAAGGTCCAAATGCGCTCACACATTTAACTTGATTGGTGAAGATCCATGTAAGACACCATTAAGACAAGACACCACCAATAGGAGAAGAGGGACAATTGTTAAGGTTATTATCTTTTTATCCCCTCAGTTTAATCCCATTCAACGGAAACCTATGTTGCCGCTTTGGGTGTGGTGGTTTATGGCTCTGTTCAGCTGTACAATATTTTACTTCACTAAATTCATTATTTTATCTTTAAATTAATATATTTTGTTTCTTATTTATATTTTTATATATTATAATAATATACCTACTTCTGTATTTTTATATAAATGGATATAAAATATCTTTCTTGTTTTACGGATATATTTATTATTTTTTAAAATCTATGTGGGGTCATATGTTTGTTTCTCAAACAACTTTGCAATGCTGATAAACCATAGTAACATTACTCAAGATTGGGATTGATTCGGTAGACCAAAAGTATAAAGTAATTTAATTAATTGGGATAAACTTGAAAGGAGAAAAAATGTTACTTTTCCATCTAGCATAAGCCCAAAATAATTTTTAGTTTTTGCCTTCTAAAACTTGAGTTTTGTTTTGGGGATGGCAGGTCAAAGGACAACACCCTTATTAAGGTCCATGCCCAATTCCCTTGTTGTGTGCCTTGGTGGGGTCAATAGTTGGAGCCTTTGCCACCAAGCTCAAATTAGGGTGTTTGAGACCACATGACCTTCATGGTTCATAATGTCATGGTGATTGTATATTCAATAATGAAAACAAAGGTTACATATATAGGTAATTACATTACAATGTTTCTAAACGAAACAAACGTAAACAAAAGTCGGAAATAGAAACAACCTGAACTAACCAAGATGACCATTAGAGAAACATTACATTATTTTAATACCCTCCCTTAATGTTCATTGATCTAACTACCCTACAAAAGACAATCCGAAGGTCTTTTGGTCACAAATGCATAGAAGGCTGTCCCCTTCTCTTTAGAACGCTTTGTGACATGAGTTTGTTGCTAAGAACCTCCTTGATGCTGCAAAACTTCTGGAAATGACCAAGATAACCAAAATCCTTCCAACCTGATGTTGGGAAACAAAATTGTCCCTCCTTGTAGCCAAAAATCATATAACCGTCTTGTAGAGAAAGATCCCATGATTTTGTGTGAAAAAATCGTGCAAAAAATGAAAAAAACAACCATGATTTTTAGGAGAAAATTAGGCAAAACCTAGATATAATTTTTGAGGAAATAATTATTCAAAATCCAAAAAAAAACCACATTTTTTTGGAAAAACATGAAAAACCCAGAATATAGAAGTCTCAGCACGTTAAGAGGATCCATGAAAACCTAGGTCGTAGAAATTCACAGAGAAACCAAAGTTGCCATGAATTAAACCCTATTTGTGGATTTGAGGTGCGCAAATACATCGCAATTTGTTGCAAATTGTAGCTCTTGTGTGTTTGCAAAAATCCCAAAATGCAAGCTAAAACCTCTAAACCCGTCGCCAAACTTTTGGCTTGTCAAAAACAGTTGAGTGAATTGATGCGGAAAATGCCCTAGGTCACATGAGTTGAAATCACGCCCAAAATCTGTCTTCACATTGTAGGAAAAAGGGGCTTCCTACAAAACACAGGTAAAAACAAAACGCTGCACAACAAAAAACGAATCAGATTGTGCCAAAAACAAACAAAAAACAAGTTGGGTTGGGCCCAAAAAACACAATAGAATGCAGGTTGTGTAGAAAAAACCGTTGCAAAAACCGGCCGTGATTTTTCAAAATGGCACCAAATACCTTCATAAAACCCTTAAAAAAATGCAAGGACTACATTTTTTTTTCATAAAAAGCAATTAAATTTTTTTTTGGAAAAACTTTCTAGGTAGAGGCCTCAATTTTTTTTTAAAAATTTCGCCAAACCTCAAAGGACCCCATCGACCTGCTTTGATACCATGTAATGGTGATTGTAAATTCAATAATGAAGACAAAGGTTACATATATAGGTAATTACATTACGATGTTTCTAAACGAAACAAACGTAAACAAAAGCCGAAAATAGAAACTACCTAAACTAACTAAGATGACCATTAGAGAAACATTGCATTATTTGAATACATAATATTTTTTATATTTTTATTGCTTTTAGCCAGGCTTCAAGAATCTAGACTCCAAATCCTTGAAAAAATATGTTGAATCCATAGAGCAATAATTAGATCTTAACCGTGTTTTTGACTTTTAAGGATTTAGAAATTTATATATATGTTTGAATTTAAGGGTATCTATACACCTGAGTATGACCCTATGTCTTGGTGTGTCTAGTGAGTTTGGTAAAAACTTTCCAATACTTGTAACTAAGTCTATATGCCTCAGCTTGGGACTATGTATTTGTTGAGTAGTTAACGATTCTTGTAACATTGGAGCTGCATCCTAATTGGTGCCTCTATTTATCTAAGTGTTGGTTTGAGAATCATTTTCCATATTGAAAACTGAATGGACTTTGTTGGTTTCATAACTTTGGTTCATTTTCATTTGTAAGTTGTATCCACATGAAACCAAACCAAACAATGTGATTTTTTCTTAAAATCTGACAACATATGCACAACAGGCACTACTCCTTGATACGACCCTATGATGCAACATGGAATATGTGATGGTCATCGTATGCCATGAGCCATTTGCATTGAACTGGTACCTCAATCAAACTTTTTCCTTTTGTCCCCATTGGAAACCCTTTTGTTTACCCCTCTTCTCTTCTTGTTTCCACATGATCCATTTTGGATTAGATACCTGCACAATATTATGGATCTTGAATTCAGTAGTTAATTAAGTCCATGGGCCAATTTTTGGAATCTTGGTAAGACTTTGTGAGGCCTACATCATCTTTATGTTTAATTGTTCTTTCCCTTTAGTTTAGGAGATACTTGTTGGAATGGTTGTTACTTGTAACCATGCAATCTCTTTTTTGAAATTTTTACTCATGTCTTTTTCAACTTGTTTCTTCATATTATTTTCAATTTTGTCTTTGTTTTTCAAAAGTTTGAGGATTTTGTGTCTTTAGCATATGACCTGCAAATTCTTGAACTTGATATTGGGGAAGGTAGTGTTGTGACGTTTTCACACATCGCCCCATTCCAGATGGGGACCCCCTACTTTTTAGGCCCTCGTGGTCTTTTGTTTTGGTTTTTGGGGTCTTTTGGTGGCAGCCTCGTCAGTCTCTCCGCTTTGCAAGTATTCGGGGGTCAAATTAATTAAATTTGCTTTTTGTTTGAGTGAATTTGGTGAAGTCTAGGGCCTGTTTCCTCAATTTTAGGGTTTTTGTCTTTAGTCCTAGATTTTAGGGGTTTTTGTTAGGGTTTTGAAAAAAATGAACATATCACGGGAATCATGACCCCTCAAGGAACCTCCCAGTAAAATTTGAGCCAAAACGGAGCAACTTTCTATTTTTAGAAAGTTCCTATTTTTTAGGGATTTTACTGAGTCTCAGAATGTCTTCATTTTGTCAAAAAAAAAAACTTACTAGTTTTAGTAATTTCTATTTTTAGTAAGTTTCTATATTTAGTAAGTGCTTCCCTGACCTATTTTGTCCAAACCCTAACATTTTGAAACACTTACTATTTGAGAAAATCTATTTTTGATAGGTTGAAAACACTGAAAACTGAGCATCCCTGAGACATTGAAGACCGAACGTTCCTGAAGATCATTTCTAAATCTGGAAGAGTCAGAAGGCAGACAAGTGTGATCAAAATTTGGCTAAGTATGGGAACTAGTCCAAGGATGGAAAGCTCGAAAATTAATCTAAGTCTGGAAATTCACATTAGTCCACAAATGTCATCTTGATCTGGAAATGGCTTGAAATTTGACTAAGACTGAAAATTTAAAAGATCTTCTAAACCTAGAATTTGCATTATAATTCCTAGAGATCTGAAACCACTCTCAAACATCCTGCCAATATATATGAAATATAACTTATACTCTAAGTTACCGGTTCTTGTGGTTTTGGCTTGGGTCCAGGTCCTGGTTTGTGCCAGGTCCTGGTCCGGCCCGGGTTCGACCTGGGTTCCACGCGGGTCCTTCCCGGGTGGCCGGGTTCCCTGTGGGTCCTGCATCGCAAGACCCATAGGGAACCCGACCACCTGGGAAGGACCCGGGTGGAACCCAGGTCGAACCCAAGAGGACCCGGGTGAATCCAGGAGGACCCAGGTGAATCCAGGAGGACCCAGGTGAACCCAGGCCCGTGGGTTCCCAAAAACGAGGCCCACGGGTCAAAAAACAATAAAAAATTATTTTTGTATGGATTGTATATATTGAAAATATATATAATATGTGTATATATATAAATTTATAATTAATATATGTATAAATGTACGGACGAACCCGTACCCGTACCCAAGAAAAAAATAATTGCCGAACCTGGGAATCTATACCCGAATCCGAACCCGAACCGGTAACTTATACTTAAATGTTATATTTCATATATGTTCTGATGAAGAGAATGAGATCGACTCGGTAGAAATCATCAAATTCCTCCACAAGCATGGAAATCCGCCCAAGCAAGGATGAATGCGCTAAAGTTGAGATGCCTTGGAATTTCAAAAACCTTCAAAGTTCCATGCACAATGCAAAATTGTGCCCTATACCTAAGAAGGGTGCTAAACTCACATCCCCATGGAGAAATGGAAGAAGTGCAAGATTCCAAGACTAAGGCAAAATTCTGCCCTAGGCCTAGGAGAGGTGCCAAAATGAAGAATGCATGGAGAGACGAAAAATCATGAATTCCTCCTTGTCAAAATCCGCCCCAATCTAGAGTAAGGCGCCCAAATGGAATGCTCTTGGAATGATGAAGAAAAGGAGAAATTCCTCCTTGGAAAATAGCGCCCGCCAAGTAGAATAGGCGCCAAAATGTAGTATGCATGGAGGGATAGAAAAATTGTGAATTCCTTGGCCTAGGTAAAATTCCGCCCTAGCACTGTGGAGGGCACCAAAAAAGTCAAGTAGCAAGGAAAATTTGGAAGTCATTGAATTCCTTGACCAAAGGGAAATAGCGCCCTAGGGAAGGAGGCGCCAAAGGGAGGTAATGAAGAAGAAAGTTAAAAATCATGAATTCCTCCCTCAATGCAGAATACCGCCCAAAGTGTCAGGAGGGCACCAAACAGAGGTATCCATGGAGAGCAAGAATTTTATCCATCAAAGTCAAAATTCTATACCCAGTTAGGAAAATTGAAAATTCTTCCAAGGCTTGGAAATGATGAATTCCACCATGAAGAGTGAATTCCACGCCTAAGTTGGAAAACTGAAGATTGTCTAAGAAATGAAAATCCAAGGGTCAAGGAGGAATGGCAAAGCAGAAATCCCCTCGGGTATTTTTCAGAAAAATCCATTTTTAGACACCAAATCTCATTTGAATTTCAAAAATTTTGCAAATTTGGATTCGTATGAGAATTTTCTCTCTCAAGGACCAAAACCCTAATTTTGTGGAAGATCCCTAAAAAATAGGAGAGGGTGGAAAATTGTTGAAAATCTCTTCCAGATCTTCCAAAGCAAGGCAAGTAAAAAATAGGAGAGGGTGGAAAATTGTTGAAAATCTCTTCCAGATCTTCCAGAGCAAGGCAAGTTCAAAAAACTTCAAGAAAATGCTTCCAGAGTCGGGAATTCTCCCTCCTAAAGTTTTCTCTCTCCAGGGGTTTCTCGCCAAGTGGCAGCCAAGTCAACGCATATTGAATTAATGGCAAGTTCCTTTTGCATGCGGCCGTCATGTCCAAGAGATGATGGTGCATTTATGGCTTCGTGGTGGTGCACTTATTACAAGAATATTTTGACCAAGTGGTGGATCGGTTGATGCATGTTGAATGCATGAAGAATCTTTTTGTATCCAGCCGCCATATTAATGATTTTATGACAGATTCCTGCCGCATGTAGCCGTCGCATGGAGAATGATGGGCATTTATTTCTTGCATGGGAATATTCATGGTATTTTGGGCAAATTTGATGTAATGGAGTGCATTTAATGCACAAATGGATGCTATTCTGGGATTGTTTGAATTCTTTTTATATGGGCTTAGTGGGCATTAATTGCTGATTCCCACCTTGTTGCATCTTGAGTGGAGAATCGTTTGGGGAACCCTAGTTAGGGTTTTGCAACGCCTGAGGCCTATATAAAGGGGTGACCCCCCTCATTTGTACAGGAGGGAGACTTGTATGAAATTGTTGCAATAACTTTTTGAGATAATAACAGTGAAACATTGTTCTCTGATGGTGTCCACTTAAGTTATTTTTCAAAACTTGCATGGTTTCACCTTCGTCACTTAGAGTAGAATTTTATTTTCTGAGTTGTTAGATAAAGTGCTTTGATTTCAATGGAGAATGTAATGGTGTTTGATGAATTTCCATGGTTCATACTTTTTGCATCTTGCTGATTGTAAGTTGCAGTGTAAAGTTAGCCCGAGCCACTAAACTTGTGCTAAGTTCGGTTATGGACAGTTGTTTGGATTGCGCCGTTTTGGGTATTCAAATGCACTTTCTCGATTTGAAAATGCTTCAACATCCTCAGAAGATTGCACCGGTTCTTGCAGGGTTGTAGTTAAACTTGGCGAAACAGAGCTTGGTTTATTTGGAATTTGTCCACCAAAGCATTAACTGTTGATATCACTACCCTTAGGAGTAGATTTAGGCCTTTCTAACCCTTTCCCCCTTATTTTCAGTTCATTTCAGTTCGTTCAAAGCAAAAGCATCACCAAACTGCTATAATTGATGATGAAGTTCCACGCCACATCAAAGAAGTGAAAGAATGATTTAATCGTAAGTCCCCTTGGATTACCAACAATCACATCCGTCAACTGAGTCACGTCCATTGCATGAAGGAACCTTGGAGTTAGCCGTTTGAACTTTCCGCAATCTTAGCATATGGTTAAACTTTGATCAAGAGAGAGTGAAGTGACCATTGGTAACTTTATTCTGTGTTCGACATAGTCATAAAAAACATGTCAACAGGTAGCTCTTGATATGAAATGGGTTTTATGTAAATATGGCATTGAATGCACCATCATGGAAAATAGAAGTATGCCATATTATACCTCCATTCTTCAGCTGTTATCCATCTATACCATTTTTCTTCATTATTAGTAACATAGGTCTATAGATGCCCTTCTAACCTTGGTAGAATGTATAGAGATGAGAAAATTATCTATAATACCATCCAATTAGCATAGCTTTAAATCTACCAAGATATAAACAGAAAATAAGATAGATTATTTCCAATAAATCCCGTAACACTCATTGAATGAATAGATACATGCAATCCAAAGATCATCCAAAAATGTTGGCTACTTCAACTTGGGTTTCCGGCATTTCTTTGGCTTCACATACTCATTATTGGTGTTATTTTAATTAGTCATTTTAGTGATTTAATTGATTATGCACATCTTTATATTAAAAAAATAAAATTATGATTTTTAATGTTAGGCTTAGATGAGTGTTGATGTGTATTTTGTACACGACCAAACACAGAATAAAATACCTAAAGGTACCTTATCCTCTCTTGAATAAAGCTCCCGAATGCTGAAGATATCGCAGAAGGATCAATCGGAGAAGCTTCAAGGTTCATTATGTAGGTCTACTCATGGATAAGCTCTTTGTGGTATGATGTGATTTTGCTGGAATCACAAGGGGACTTACACTCGATGACATGAACGTCTGATTTGCTGGAATCACAAGATTTCACTGGCCTAGATTTTGAAAAAAAGGAAAAAGGATGAGGGCGAGGAAAGGATCTAATTCTGACACTAAGAATGTAGGAGCAATGAATAACCTTTGGTGAAATTCTAACTAAGTCTTGTTTTGACATCCCAGGACCATCTCCACAAGGTTAGTGCGATCTTCAGAGGAAAGCTTTATGATGTTCAGA
The DNA here is from genome assembly GCF_030272615.1 of Cryptomeria japonica. Taxonomy (NCBI): domain Eukaryota; kingdom Viridiplantae; phylum Streptophyta; class Pinopsida; order Cupressales; family Cupressaceae; genus Cryptomeria; species Cryptomeria japonica. The sequence continues at coordinate 148,358,234 of NC_081406.1, read as the reverse complement.
TCATCGCTATAAGCATAGACACCATCAGGTTGATGCATATCAGTGAAGAAGCGACAATTGAAGTTAAGCTTAAGCTGAATGATTCCATTTGACTACACAAGGCAAGTCTGCAATCAACAAACTGCTAGTAGTATGGACATACAAATTTCACCATCAATCAAACACATTTCCTCCACTCATCTAATAACATGAAATCAAATCTGAGAAGTATAAAGACCATGCAAATTGTTGAATCGACCCATAGATTTCACCATTTCTTCAATGAAGTTTTACAAGTCTTTTACAACATCATCTTGGCAACAATCTTTGCCTTCTCTTGCTATTCTACTCTAATTGCTATTCTATCAATTGACTATTCACTATTAGCTAACTATTCACCTACTATCAACTATTGACTAACTATTAGCCTTTACAAATGAGGAGCCAGGGCTTATATAGCGCCCTCAATACAATTCAATGGCTCAGATCAATTTGAGATCAATGGCCGAGATTTTACGATGAAAATCCTAATTAGGGTTTGTTACAACAAACTCAATTCTGGCCAATGAAATAATTGCATTATTTGGACACATGTCTTCTCTGGAATATTCGACCAATGGAGAACCAGGGTAGGTACATTGAAGTTTGTGCCATCTCCCATGAGTCAAGTACATTGAATCTGGACACGCTGAGGTGGACCAATCCGATTGGAGGAGTGATGACTGGGATGCCACCTTGTCTGACACTTGTAACTTGGTAGATATTCAATTTGATGTTGCTGAGAAGCTAGCTTTAATTAACTCTTCTGAAACTGTCTGCTTCTTCAACGAACCCTTGCTTTAACTTCCTTTGTCTTCGATGTCCAGGATGGATGGTGTACCTTTCCTTCGAATGCTGGACTGGAAGAGGTCGTCCTTGATGATGCTGGACCAGAGAAGGCCGTCCTTGATGATGCTGGGCTGGAGAAGGTCATCCTTGTTGATGCTGGACTGGAGAAGGTCGTCCTTGTTGATGCCGGACTGGAGAAGGTTGTCCTTGCTCTGGCCTGGTCTTCTTTCATCTGCAAGACAAACCAAAAGATGATTAAGGACACATAATAAATTTATTTCAACATAGCATTTTCTACCTTAAATCATCAACAAGAAGATGTTAAAATGAAGTTTGCTCAATATTCTCCCCAGGGACAGGCCCTATAAGGATTTCGCCCTGGACCCTCTGGAAGGGTCAAGAGCGAATTTTGCATTCCTGGCTCAAATTGTTCTCACTTTGCAACCGTACTTGCTTAGATACATGCCCAAGGACGTCCTCATTCAAAACCAACACCAAGCTTGATGTAAATTTGAGGCAAAAATGGAGGTTTTAAGAATTTCACTCTGGACCCTCTGGAAGGGTCAGGAGTGAAATTCAAGCTTTAGGTCTTAATTCCTCATCTCCTTCACTTCAATTCATCCTACAGGGCAAAGAAACATCATTTCAACCTCAACTATGCCTTAGGACTCAAAGTCTTGACTTGACACAAGGAGAAAATAGGGATTTTGATGAATTTCGCTCTGGACCCTTTGGAAGGGTCAGGAGCGAATTTCACTTTTGTAGCTCCCTTCTTCATCATTTCATCTTGAATTCTCCTCACAAGGCAAGGAAATACTTCTCTTCTTTCATCCAACCCAAGATTAACTTGATTTTGCAAGGCAAAATAGGTGATTGAAGGATTTTCGCCTTGGACCCTTTGGAAGGGTCAGGAGCGATTTTCCTCCTCTGACCTAAAATCATCATTTTTGGAGACAACCATCAACTCAAGGGCAATCACAAGGGCATCTTTTACCTTGGTCTAAGCATAGCTTAGCAAAAATTTGAAAGGAATAGGTAGATTTTGGGATTTTCGCTTTGGACCCTTTGGAAGGGTCAGGAGTGAAAATCTTGTTTTAGGGCTACTTTTCCATCCTTTCAACTTCAAATTACCTCCAAGACTTAGAACACCTTGCCTCACTCCTCTCTAGGTCATAAAATCAAAATCTTGACTTGATTTGCAAGGAAAAAGGGATGATCTTAAGAATTTCGCTTTGGACCCTTTGGAAGGGTCAGGAGCGAAATTCTCATTTGGCTTCAAAATTCGCGTTCTTGGCGACCAAAATCCATTCTAAGGCAATCCAAATGACTTGTCTCACCCTTGTCCAAGTTTAACTTTGCTAAAATTTTGGAGGAAAAGATGTTTTTTAGGATTTTTGCTCTGGACCCTTTGGAAGGGTCAGGAGCGAAAATCACTTTTAGGCTCAATTCCTTCATCTTTCATGGTTTCTAGCAACTTAAAGTCACTCTCAGGGGCAACTTCTCCTTGATTTTACCTTATCCCACACTTGATCTAGCAAAAAATTGATAGCAAAGAGAGGTTTTGAGAAAATTCGCTCTGGACCCTTTGGAAGGGTCAGGAGCGAAATTCTCATTCTTGACCAAAAATCATCATTTTTTCAACTTGAAACTTCTTTGCAAGGTAGAATTTCATCTTTCATTGCCCTAGGAACAAGGTTTCATGTCCAAGAAAGGTCAAAAAGTAGGCTTATAAGGAATTTCGCTCTGGACCCTTTGGAAGGGTTAGGAGCGAAATTTCCTTTCCTGGCTAAAATCCTTCATTTTCATAACTTCCAAGCATCCCCAAGGATTCCAACATGTCAATTCTTTCCTTCAACATGCCTTGGTCATCAAAATTGGGTCAAACAAGGAAGGAAATGCCTCTTAGAGAGATTTTTGCTCTGGACCCTTTGGAAGGGTCAGGGGCGAAAATCTTGACTTGGACTAGATTCTTCATTTTTTCAATTCAAAACATCTTCAAGAGGCAAAGACAAGCTATCTCCCTTCCATTCAATTCATAAAAGACCAAGAACTTGACCTTCTTCAATGCAAAGCTAAGAGTTTTTAGGAATTTCGCTTTGGACCCTTTGGAAGGGTCAGCAGCGAAATTTCCTTTTTGGTCCAAAATCCTTCATTTTTCAATGCTTTCAAACATTTCAAAGGCAACAAGAATGTCCAACTTTCCTTCCAAGATACCCTGCAAATCAAAATTTAGTCAAACTTAGGAGGAAATGAGCTTCAAGAAGATTTTCGCTCTGGACCCTTTGGAAGGGTCAGGAGCGAAAATCTCATTCCAGGCTAGATTTCTCACTTTTCAAACTTCAAATCACCTCATAAGGCAAAATTAGATCATTTTCCACATTAGGAACAAGGTTTCTAGTCCATTCAAGGCAACAAATAAGGTTTATGATGAATTTCGCTTTGGACCAATTGGAAGGGTTAGGAGCGAAATTCTCCTTTAGGCTAAAATCTTGCTCTTCAAAATCATCCAACTCCATCTCAAGGCAAGAACATACCAATTCATTCCCCAACATGCCCTAGAAACCAACACTTAGCCAAAATTGGGAAGGAAAAATGGGCTACAAAGATTTTCGCTCTGGACCCTTTGGAAGGGTCAAGAGCGAAAATCATGTTTTGGGCTTGATCCCTGACTTTTCCAACTCTCACCCTCTTTGGGAGGCAAACAAAGATCCTTCCTTATGCATCTCCACCTTGGTCCTGACTTTGGCTAAAGGAAAAATGAGTGTTTTCAAGAATTTTGCTCTGGACCCTTTGGAAGGGTCAGGAGCGAAATTCTCATCCTTGACTAAAATCTTTACCTCATCCACCTTTACTCACCTCCCAAGGTTAGAACATTCACATACACCTCCACACATGCCTCAAAAACTAGGAATTTGGTCTTGACAAGTGATAAATTGAGGTGTATAAGGATTTTCGCTCTGGACCCTTTGGAAGGGTCAGGAGCGAAAATCACAATCTTGGCCAAAATCCCACCTTGGTTCACTCCATTCTCCATCAAACTTGATCACATCAACTTCCTTCTTTTACTATCAAGATATTCCATCACCCAACTTGGTCTAGGCAAGGTCCAATTGGGTTTTCAGGGCCAAGGAAGGCAAGACAGGGAGATTTCGCTCTAGGCCCTTTGGAAGGGTCAGGAGCGAAATTCTCATTTTTGGCTAGCTTTCATCATCTTGAGGTCCAAAAATTCCTCTTCAAGGCAAATATGCACCAAAACCTACCAAATCATGCCTTAGAAGCTCCTAACTTGGTCAAGCTAAGAAGCACAATAGAGGAAATATGAATTTCGCTCTGGACCCTTTGGAAGGGTCAGGAGCGAAATTCACCTTTTGAGCCAATTTTTCACATATTTCCTCCTCCTCACACCTTGGACAAACTTCATTAGGCCTCCTTTCCTCATGATCATGCAAATTTCTCCTTTAGGTTGACATATAGCTCCAGTTTTTGTGGAAAATAGGGTTTTACATGAATTTCGCTCTGGACCCTTTGGAAGGGTCAGGAGCGAAATTCCCATTCTAGGCTCAATTCACCTTCAAACTGGCTTGAATTTGTCCTAGGCTAGATCTTTGATTCATCCCTTCCATTCCTTAACCAAATTTGCTCAACCACTCACTGACTTCCTCGAACTCAAACGGGACACCACCAGCAAAACCAAGCCTAAGGAAGACCTTGAAAAAATGCCCTTAACTTGGAGCATCGATTGACTCACCCTCTCTCAAGCAGAGCCTGCTATCCAGTGATCCTCCTGACAACACTCACCATGCAAAAGATAACAATCTAAAACCAAAAAGACCTAGAAAACAAACCCTAGAGAGCAAAAAGCAGGGGTCCCCATTTGCAATGGGGCGATGTGTGAATACGTCACAACAATGAGGAAGAATTATCATTGTCAGCCATGTAAATTGTTTTGCTATTGAGTTACAAGGTAAGCTTAGCTTGAGAGAATTTGCTATTTTTGGCAGCTTCTCTCATTTAAACTTGTCATTCACTTTTAAAAGGATATTTACTCTTAAGGGTTAATGTGTATGGGATGCAGATTGTATTCTACTTTATTGATCTTGTACAATTTTTTGTGGTGAAGCTTTGTACCAACACTATAGTGTTTTCCAAGTTATTTTGACAAATGTTTTGATACCATGTGCTTATTTAGAGTTATGACAGTCCAAATACGCATTGACAAATGATCAAACCATCTTAGTGTCCGTTTTGTCATATATCTTATATTGATGTCTTCATAATATAGATTGTATCTCATAGGGTTGAAAAACCTTAAGTGCTGTGCCCATATGCATAGCAAATGGGTGGCCATCTACTGCAACTACTCTTGATAGCACCATAGATCTGTGCAAAAGGAAATGATTTTATCACCTACGATGGTAAATAGAAGTCCAAGACTCCTTAGCTTGAAATAAGTTAAGGGAAAAAAGGAAAAAAATAATTACATTGGGGTGAAAAGCTAGCATAATTGATCAAGGTGTTAGTTGAACATAGAACTCTCTTTGGTGCGAACTAGGCCTATTGGTGGTTAAAAGTGTATTTTCACTAACTCTAGAAGGAAAACTCAGTTTTAAGCTTGGGGCATGTCGACCTAAGAGGAATGAGCTTAGACTCAAAATCAGGTAGTGGATAATTAAGGATCAATTCATATGTGAGGGAAGCTCCTTTTCACTTTAGGCTTTGCTAAACCTAGGAGGGTGTTCCTATAGGTCATCGTCATGACAATTAAAGATAGATACAAAATAATATAGCTCTGCCCCTAGCAACCATTCCTAATTTATATATGAAGCCCAATCGACTGTCACCAAGCTCATAACATATTTGTTGCTGCAACTAGACTCGCAAGAGTTCAATTATGTAGATCAAAGAAAGTTTGCACATGCAACTAAAGATGTGAAATGCATTTATATACATATGCATGAATTAGAAATATCTTTAAAAATAGTTCCATATGCATTAAGGAGGTCATTACAAGAGTCTTGCAATGTTTTATAATACCATCACATTAACTAATATTGAAAGCAATCAAACCAGGAAATGCAGTTAGAGAGATCTTGTGCCATACTAACACAATATCTTGAAATATCCCAGCTGGCCATGGATGCGTCCAACCAAATCCTCTTTGCTTGACTACACCTTCCTATGATTTGCACCATGGATTCCCTTACAAAATATTGACATGCAATGATTGATTCCTTAGAACAAATTTAGTCTATCTTGTACAAAAATGGCTCAATGACCAACCCCTTTTGGCATCTTAGAAACATGCATATATATAATTTGCAGATGCCTCCTAGCTTCGAGGATCTGAGCACATGTAAAATAGCAGGACACCTCAGTCCAAGCACAATTCAGCTCAACGCATAGTTGCAAACAATAAAATTAGAACTTTCACTAACAAGGAAATCCTTCTTGGATCAAATTTTAGTACAAGGGAGTATGGAAGACGAATTCCAAATAATGCAAGTAGTTAGTTCAGCTCACAAGTCTACATGGTAGTTGTACTCCACCCTACACTCTACCTCTCATCTTTAATTCAATGCAATCTTCCATATATCCATTGTGGTAGATATTTTGGGATATATATTGAGTTTCATACAAATGGATTACATAGCTTGAAGAGGGGAAGCAAAGTGATTCTGTAAGCCCATAATTTGTGAAAGTGCACACGTGCAAAGATTACTAAACATAATTTAGGTAGGACCTACACCCTTGGTATCTAGGACATCAATACTAGACCTGCAAGTCATCCTATAAATTGTAAATTGAATCATTGTTTGCCTCTGAGGGCCAAACTACATTCTACTAAAAAGCCTTGTACTGCAAAGATGAATGTAGTTTGTGCTCAATCAATTCAACCATGCTCAAATATAAACCCATGCCTTCTAAGAATGGATATAACCTTTGCAAGTAATGATCTTATCGTTGTCCAACTAAAAGAATGAACTAAGCGTTGGTTGTGATGGGAACAAATGCCCAATCTGTACACATTCATGGCTTGAGAAATATGTGTGCAAAACCTTGCATACAGTACTTATAGTTGAGTTGCCCTCACATGAAAACCAATTGCTAAATGACATGCCATTAGGCTTAGAGGCATCCCTAGGATCTTCGTTTGTCCACTTGTGTATATGTTTTTTCCATCAATTCCCCATTGCATAGTAAACCCTACTAGATAGAGTCGTACTTCATTGAAATACTCAAGCAAGAAGCCTTTGTTAACATGTTTTAGTTGCCTTGAAGATCAATGGTCAATATTGAATGGCCATTGATATCAATAGCAGGTGCATGCCTACCAAAGTTAAGATGTGCACCAAATTATTGCATGTTGGGGCAAGTTTACTTGCTGACAAATGAATTCTAGATGTGTAGCTCCACCTATCATCTATTGTAAGTGCCTTTTGAAAAGTTGTCAAGCCTGTTGATTATGAACACTGGGCTTGCCACCTTGCAGCCATGTGGTGCCATGCCACTCGTTCTTGCCAACATAGACCTACTTTGATGATCACAATTGGTCCTTAGGACCAATAGGCATTAAACGTGTGTTCTTAGATGGATACCACAAGTGCTTATTGGCATTAGAAATATTATGGACTTAATAGAAACATAAGGCTACGGATGATACCATGAATGGATGATGTGATCCATGTGGCATATTGCCATTAATTCAAATGGCAATATGACCTGTCTGCATTGCTAATACAAGACTGATGAGTTGTTGCCACTTCCCTACATGGACACCTCAAAAAGTCTTGCACTTGCAAATAAAGCATGTTGGGGCTTTCCACCCATGTTACCTAGGAGACATATGGAACAAATGAGTGGGCAATGCAAGCATCCATGTCACCACCTTTGGGCCAATAGATAAAGGCCACCTAAGCCCTGTAAGCACAAGAGATCCAGTTTGCATACATTAGCATTGTAGCTAAAAAGAGCACATCTTGCAACAATATTACTGATGTATGTGAAGAGGGGGAGAGGGCTGATAGCAGCTGCATTGTGGCTAAAATAAAACTGTAAGGTAGAAGTTTTCCTACAGGGCTTAGTTTAATTGTCATTGAACGGAAAACCACAATGCATTGCTAACATATTATGCAAACCAACCACACCTAGACAAGTGGTGAAGTACATAGGGATGAACAACTAACATAAAAGGTTCTAATTACGTACATGCTTTTAGTGATGGGTGTCACCAGTAGTTGCAAGTCAATAACAAAAAGGAACGAAGTCATGTAGCAAATGCAAAAGCAATGCTTAGCAAGCAATGGCTGGTAAAACCGTAAAACAATAGCAAGCCAAGACCCATGATTGCTTGGCAACGAGCACTAGAAGGGTAACATTCAAATAAAATTCAGAGCACATGTAATGCAATATGAATGTTGGTGTCAAACTTAAACACAGAGGACCGAACAAGAGATATTGGGAAAACACAAAAGACCATGATGAACAAGATTTCAAAACTCAAACTAAAGAAAAGGTATATATGAACAACACAAAGGTCCTCACACAGATATAGGGGAATCATTTAGATCTCTGTAAGTCAGTTACAATGGGGTCCGTTGATTTAACATGAAACAAGAATTAAGGGGCCATGGCATTCACATAGGTTTATAATCTATTAAATCCAACAAACTAATTAAATAGGGCCAAGACAATGCATAAAGACTAAAAGCCAAAATAAAATCCTAATTGTGCAAATTGGTTATAAGTGTAGGGTCACTGAGGCAACATAGGAAGGGTTACAATTTGTCAATTTTTTAATTAAGTGCTAACATTGGCTTTGGTTGGGGACATATATGTCTTGTGGATGCAGTGAGAACTAATGTAAACATCCAGGGTAGACTGAAAGGACATGGGACAATTTAAAACATACTCTAACACACAAAGCACAAGACAAAACAGAAGGAATTCTAAACACCAAGTACAATATAAAACACGGACAAAACATCCACATGCAACTGAGGACATGGAAGTATAGACTGGAAACTCAATTTTGATGAATAGCTGCATCTGTCACAAGGCAATATACTGCAGGTTAAACCCTGCATGGAATTCCCATGGCCCATGGCCACAAGGAAACTTGAATGCACAAATTGCCCTTGTCAAAGATTGCATTTTCAGCTGAGCACTTCTTCATTGGTCTTAAAGATCAAAATTGATCTTGATGTCTATGATCTTAATCAAATATCGTACTACAATGCATATATGAATCACAATATTTGATCTGGGCTGTTTCCCTCTTGACGATGAAGCTCCCATACATTGTGATTTATAAGTGGACAGTTTAACCACCAAGTATTGATACAGAGAAAAATGAAATGGATCATATTCCGCACATTCAATGTCTTCCTGGTGGCTAATTTCTGAAGGAAAACAAAGGTCAAACTTGAAAGTCATGTTCACAAGCTTCAGAAAAGCATACCTGACTGCAGATTTGATCTGAATACAAGGTTTCCTAAAACTTACGAAAACTTCCATATTCAAGTATATTCTCTAAATGAACAGCATCATTGATTGTCAAGATGATTCAAACTTTGCAACTCCTTTTCCTCTAATCTCGAACTCAGGTCCCATGTAAAGCATTCAAATTCAGGGCTGGCACTATCATCTTCAACAATAACATCATGACTTTCATGGAAATGGAAAGTCTCATATTCAACAGTGCACACACCAGGTTCTAAAAATCTTGGAAGCCAGAATTCATCTTTCTTGTAAAAATGGATACTCTTATAAATCTTTTGAGTCAGCAAAGTAACTCAAACTATCACTAACATCATCAATATCAAATGTAAATGACTGTGAAGAACCTAGTTTTTAACATTGACTCTGTTGTTCTACACTCATTACAACTTGTTGAATAGATGCTTTCGTTGGCTTTTTAGAAGTCTCTTCATTTTTTATTCAACTTCAGTCTCTTCTATAGCATGCTCTTCATGAGGTAGCTAGCATGCTTCAAACCAAAGAAATTAGTTGTCATACACAGCTGCTTGGCCTTTAGCATCACCAACTTCAATAGCCATTCCCTGAAACTGAATATTTGCATCCACATATTCATTAACAAAAACATTTCGGAATGTATGATCATTGATTATCCATCTTTGCTTCCCTTGAAAACAAATATTTGGCATATTTTGTATTGGCACCAACATCCATAGATATTTTCTCAGATTGAAGATTCAACTCAATTGACTAGTTAGCAACATCGTTTGTGGATGTCAAATTTAAAACCTTAGATGCTTCTCTAATTTCATCAATAAGGCCAACCAGTGGCAAGCTTGGTGGAGGCTTGCAGATTTCAGCTCTTTTAAAAGAAGACTCAATTCAGGATCAAGTGCCTCACAATACAAGCTTTCACAAATTGATAGCTCAGGTCTCATTTTCTTAAGGATTTCTGCGATGGTATCAACATATCTAATATTAAATACAAAAAAAGTCATTCTCACATCTTGGAATATTGAAAATTTCTTAGATTGACAATCTAGATTCTATTTCATTTCTAAGCCACTCAATAAAAGCTGATGTATGATCATCCCAAGAAGAAAAATAATAGTTTGGGAAACCATTTAACCAATCCATAGCATAACCACTTAAAGCATTAACAAATAGTCACTCTCAACCACACATCCTTAGTCTCAATCTCAAAATCATTCGTAAAATCAGCAAAAGCTAGGATATGCATATCATCTTTTGCTGAATCATGCCCATCAAATTTTGGTAGCTGAGTCCAAGATAAATCAGTTTTTCTATTCTTATCATCACAAAGGGGTATTCTGGGAGGTTGAACCTTCTGGGCATGTGCGGTACCAAGTTGAACTTTTGGCTGAAAAGATCTTGCTCAAGTACTTTAATTATCTGCATAAGATCAGAAAGATCATGCATAGACACAAGTGAGTGTCTATTTGGATAAGAAAAATCTTCACAATCTTAGCATAATAGGGAACATATTGACTAGAACACTCTTGTCCCTCATATTCATCATAGTAAGACAAGGTAGACAGAGTATTAAAAGAAGATTAATTACAAGACTGCGTCCATCTGATATTCATTTTACCATTTTCCCAAAGTATACATGCATTCAAGCAATTTACCATGGCAAGTTCATTGCAAGTTCCGGAGACTCTGTTTTTGACCAGTTTGAATTTTTTCTGTCATCTCACACAGAGGTATTTTGTGATATGATATTCCATGAACTGAGGACCTCTTAAGCAAACCCAAAGAAACCCAAGGTATGAAATGACATGTTTTTTCTATTTATTCTATCTTTACTACAACTATATGAATACTGATTTTGAAGCTAGAGTAAGTTCACCCATGGCTGGAAGAATGTTATTACATTTTTATCAACCCATCCTATTGGTTTAATTATAATACATAGAAAAAAAGATAAGGCACACATGGTCAAATTTGATCTGCAAAATGAGGCACTGAAGCTGGAAGAATCACATGAGTTTTAGAAATCTGCATGCTTGACTGCTGTATATACTGAACAACATTTGGAAAATAATTTTAGGGGACAACTTTTAAGAGCCACATTAGCACTAACGTTAGAGGCAGTTAATCATTTAACAAGATTATAAGAAAGAATCTTTTGAGTATCAATTGCCATGAAAACTATGCATGTCCATTACCAGATTAGGCTAACCATCATCAGAAGTAGTAGGTTATTACTGATGGTGATCGTTCAACATAGGATCTTCTTCAGTGTTCGCTGAACTCAAGCAAAGAGTTTTTGGTAATTTGTTTCTCTTGCTCCCATTCAGGGATAAAGTGTTGCACCCTCTAGTCAAGATAGGAGGCAGCACCCTTGTGCACCTCCGTGGCTCTGAAAAGTGCCAAATATAGCGATCCATGACAACTTTGATTTTTGCATCTTTTATTAGTGTTTTGCAGCATAAGCCACTAGTCTTTGCTAAACTCTAATACAAACATCTTACCTGGGAGGTCTTATTTTCTCATGGTTAGACATAATGTTTGAAGGGAACAACATTATATGTACTGAAATGTTTATGGTCTGTCCATTTTTCATTTTACCCATTATAGTTGGATTTTTTTTTTTTAAATTTTTTAAGGTCTTTGAAATAAATAGTTTTGATCTTTACTTATGGCTTTTAGTGATCCGTCTCTTATAGGGTTGGAGTTATATATTGGCTGCCACATACAACTGTTAGCTATTATAGTCCCATTGGCCTACATTGGCCATCTGTGAAGATTAGTTAATATCTTTTTTGCTTTCTACGAAGTCATCTAAAGAACAGTAATTCTCCATTTTTATATCTTAATGGTTATAGCCACTGGTTTTGCAATACTTTCTTATGTCATCATTAGTTATTTTTGTCAGTACTTTTTTAGAGGGTGTCATTGATTTCCGGTCTCTTTTCCTGTCTTATCATGTATGTACTGTCAATTACAGGGTATAACATGTATTGTAAACACTTTATTTTACAGGATATAAAAGCTTTATTTCCTTCTGATAGCAACCCATTCTATGCCGGCTTTGGGAATAGAATTACTGATGAGATAAGTTATTTAAAAGTTGGAGTACCAAAAGGAAAAGTCTTTACCATTAATCCCAAGGTACTATAACTAAACTTTTGCATGCTGGTTTCTCCAAGAAATAAAATCGTTCATTTCAAAATTCATGATATAGAGGATGCTGATTTCTGACATGGACAGGGAGAGGTGGCTGTAAATCATTTTGTGGATGTCAAATCATATACTTCACTTCATAACTTTGTAGATCGCATGTTTCCATCTATGCCTTCATCTCAACATGTAAGTCATTTTTTTAGACAATTGACTGCTGTTTTTCCCAGTTGCATTGTTAGGCAGAAGTTAACTTTCCTCTTTGCTGTTAATGAAACTCAGGAGGACTTCAATACGTGGAACTACTGGAAAGTGCCTCTCCTGAGTATAGAAGATTAGTTGTCACAGTGGCTGGCCATATTTATTGTACAAATAGCTTGTAGTTTAGCTCTTCATTAATCGATGACTTTTAATAAAATTGTAATATATATATTTAGAACACATGCTCTCCATATTCATGTAACGATTAAGTATCTAATGAATAAATTGTCATGTCAGTTACTCTTGCATTCATCGCCTTCATTTTCATGGTAGGGTAGTTTTCACAAGAATAATTTCAATTTTGTATATATTTGTTGTCTTCTATGATGCCTGTTATAAACCAATTACATAACACCAAATGACTGAGGATGATAACATAATACTTGTAAAAGTTACTTACAATAACAGAAAACTTAACATTAAGAGAGGATCCTACTCAAATACATGGCTTCATATGAGAGGTCTTGTTGCCATCGTTTTAGCCTTTTCAATGCTCCTTCACCTTGTTTTTTGAATGGAATAGTGCTAGGGTGGATTTATAAAGGTAAAAGGAACTTCATAGATCACTTCCAAGCAAGATTTAATTTGTTGTAATAGATCCATGTTTTGTTCATCTTATTACCCGTGTTATTAATGGGTGTTCTTATATGATTTATGTCATGTAGACTGCTGTCCGTTCACACACACACACATAACCCCACAATGTCCATAATGATAGTGTGGTACTTTTAATTTCAAAAAGAAGACAAAATCGTGCCACTTCTAAATTTAATGGAATAATGTAATACATTTCTATTATTATTCTTATTCCTATTTTATCTTGTTTAAATATAAATCCAAAACTGGTATCATTTCATGCTTCCTTTGCAATGCCCATTAATGATAATTGATTTGAGAGACCCTAAATGGGGCATATTGCATGATTTTGTGCCTTTTGTTGTTGCATTAATTCTCCCTTTCATGTTTTGGTCACTTGCCCAAGTTGAAAAACCTAAAATTGCCTAAATATGGAAGTTGTCGCAGTTTTGGGGGTATCCATTCTTTCATACCTTTTCTTAGCTCCCTTGACTTTGAAGTCCGAAACTTAAAAATGCCTAAGTCTTGTTCTATCAGACCGTTGTTGTTTCCTGGTGCAGGAGCACCTAGTTGGTCATATGCTTCTTTTTGGCCATTATGAATTGTTTCAAGTTTCATATCATGTCAAGATGGAATAAGGTCATGAAAGACCATTCTTTATGTAATAAGGGTCCTTGAGACCATTATGTAATGTTTGAGTCCAATTGTGGTCATGTTGTCACAAATTGTCATTATAGGGTGGAAGTGTATTAAGGCATCAAATGGGGTCTTCCACCATGTATGAAGGATATTTGGGCCTCTTTGAATTTATTCACAATGGTAGTAAGTCATAAAGGTCCTATTTTGGGTTTCGAGTCAAGTTGTTTCAAAGTTGTCAACATTGACAAAAGTTGTCAATACAATTTTTGTTGCAAAAAGTGTATTAAGGGTGGTTTGATGTTAGTTAGTATTCAAATGTTTATTATGGATGTTGGAGGGATGGAGGAACCTATATATGTCTCTATTTCATCGACCAAAGGGTCGGTTGGATGATGTAAGGAAGCACAAACAAAACAATTTGAAGTTTTAGCCTGCAATTTCCTTGTTTTTTTTTCAGACGCTACAATCGGTTATACTGTATTTTCCTTTGTGAAAGCATTCTCTCCATTATTGGATACTGGTTGGATGTGAAAGGGGCACCCCTCCATTTTGCTTTTGGTTTCATTCTGTTTCGTTCATTTTTGACAAAGATATAATAGTTTTTGTAAAAACTGTCAATACCCTAGATTAGGGTAACCTGAGACAATCTAAAATGGATTTGGAGTCATATCCACGTTGAAGAATTCATGTCAAAGCGTGGAATGACCCTTGTAAACATGTATTTTGTTTTCCTTTTCAATGCAGGGTTCCATGATGAAGATGGCATGTGCAAAATGGTGCAAAGTGCTGGTTTCTTTGTGTCTCAGACTGAAAGACAATGCATTGATGGAGTTTGGGTGGTGTGTGTGCAAAGTTGGATTCCCAAAGGCTAGAGGAAGGTAGTGTGGGGTGTGGGGTTAGTGCAGACCCTTCCCAAGGCATTGTGGCCTTTGGTTGATCAGAAACATTCATCATTATATGACTGTCCTCAAACTGTGCATATGACTGTCCTAATGAACTAGTGGACTGAGATTTTGAGAATGTGATGTAATGAATAGGATTGATGTGTGGAGGAATTTTGGGAAATGTGAGTGAGGGTCCTCAGTAACCTTTGAAGGTTTTAGAAAGCCCTAGAGAGAGGAGATGACTCAAACTAATATGACTGTCCTAAGTGCTTGTGGCTGTCACAGTGAATCAGTGATACAGCAGTAGGTTTTCCTATGGCCTTTAGGGTGGATGGGAGGGCGAAGAATAGAGGTTTGTCTATGATGAAGAGTCTCCACAAGGGTGTCATGAAATCCCTTGGGTTGGTGTATATCTACTTGGCAATGCAATTTGTGCCTATGGACAAGTTGGAGCTCTAATAGGAAGATTGTCTTGTGTAAGTGGAGTTTCAAGGGTTTGGTGTGGTCGAGATGTTTGAGAGTCTTAAATTGGCCTTGAGCAAGTTAGTTGAGCCTAGTCTAGTGAGTTCCAATGGTTGGACAAGGGTGGGAGGCATAAATTCACTTTTGGGGGTGTTGAAGCCTTATGAGCACCTAATAGCTTCGTGAGGGCTCTTGAGAGTTCGTGAAGAGTAGTCACCTATTTGAGTAGGTGAGTTGGGAGAAAGATCTCCCCAATTTGTGGTCATCCTTTGAGTTTGTTGGTTTGCTCTACATCATTTCCTTTACATTCATGCCTCCTTGAAGCATCCCCTATCCCCTACATCTAAACAATGATGGGGGACAATCCTACGTCCATTGCATGCTTCTTATCCCCGATCATCGTTTTGAAGCCATTGAATCAAAACAATGATCAGGGACAATCCTAAGTCCATTGCATGCTTCTTGTCCCAGATCATCGTTTTGAAGCTATTGAATCAACTATCCTACGAGTTTAGATCAAGGTGTGATCCTCACAATTCAACAAATAATCCAAGGGTGTTCATGATCATTGCTTGTTCCTTACTAGATTTAAATATTAAAAGATCGTGGGAAGTGAGTTTTAGTTCTTTGATTTCTTCTAAGTTAGTCTTGTGGTTATAGGTTAGTTCCGTGTGCTAGACCATTTTTTGTAGGCATAGAGATCAGGTTGTAGGTGTAGATTTGAACCCAAACATTACAAAATCAGTTCATAGATTCCAAGACAATTGTTTGATCAAGACCCTAGAAATTTGTGAACTGATTCCAAGACAATTGTTTGATCAAGACCCTAGAAATTTAACATCATGGCACCTTCAACATCCTTTTGCCATCTTTGAAATCTAGCAAAGTATTGGAATTAATTTATGCAAATGATTTTGTAAGCATGTAATTTTGAACTAAAGCAAGAGGAAATAAAAAATAAAATTAACTTCCTAATTTAAATTTCTTGCAAACCTCAAAGGTGAGCTTGAACCAATGCAAGTGCTATTAAATGGAAACTTCATTACTTGTGAGAATGAGTTCAACGAAATGCTAATGGATTGTAATATGGTTGCTCAAGAATAATCTTTGTACCATGTACTTACCAAAGTTGGTAGATAGATTTTTTAGGAGCTTGCAATTAAATTTTTAACTTTTGAGAGGGAAGATAAATGTTGTATTTTCATTTGAAATATTTACAGTGAAAATTGATGGAGAAGATCTTCCTAAATTATATGAGACATGATGAATGATTAAACTTTGAGTGGTTTTAGGTGGATGGTAAGTATTTATGTTAATTTTTTGAATGATTATGAGTGTTAGGATTCCCGCAGATACTAAATTTCTTATCTTAAAACATGCAGAACATATTATAACAGTGTACTGCTATGCAAGAAATAATGCAATAAACAGAATTAAGAACATCCACATGAAAAACACACCATGACACAAGGATTTAACGAGGAAACCCGGCGTGGGAAAAACCTCGGTGGGATTTGTGATCCACAATACCCACTTACTGGCCAATAAGAGAATATTACTTACAATAGGGGCCTGCACATGTAGGAAGGCCAACTGCCTAGAGCTCACTGCTCAAATGGGAAGTCTCACTGACTTACAATGTAGATAATACAAATCCAGTATCTTGTACTGCTTTACAATAGCATCTATAATGCTTGATTCGGTACCGGTTGCTGCTCTGCTTCTTACATAAACCCTTTATCCTATATTTCGCATAATAGGTCTTCCTTAATATTTCGCATATGTTACTTACATAACCTTATTCATTTCTTCCTTACAAAATGTCTACAATGATCTCTTTTATATATAAGAGTCATTTTACAACATGCCAAGTCAGCTTACAAAGTTTTTACAATAATAAACAAAATATAATATAACAAAATCCTGTCGGCCTCTATGCTGGTATACTTCCTTTCTCTGTGCCGGTGCCAGTGACTGAGTGTCGGTGCAGAGTCTGATCATTGATGCCGGTGCACTAACTTGCCGGTGTAATGCCTTGCCGGTGCCATAGGATTGTAAGGTTGCCATCAATGACAAAACCTTCAATCATATACAATGTCTCATTGGAGTGTGCATATGCCAACAATGAGAAATAAATATTTTGAACTACAACCATATTAATCAATATTGAATATTTTTGTTGTGAAATGGAGAGTGAAGATTGAATGATTAGATGGATGGATGAGATTTGAAGAAATGGACAATGGGATAAAATGGGGGAAAATAATTTACTTGTCCATTTAATTAAATTATAAATATGAGATTGAAACTAGACTAGTTAATTAAAATATAATTAATTAGTGAAATGAGGATTTAATTAAATAAAATATTTTATTAATGACTTCAGATGATATTAACATGTAGCGTTGTTGAATTTAGTCAATCATCGCAATGTTGTTAAGAATGATCTTATAATATGTCATTAGAAGTGATGAAGGATTTTATGTGTCTACATTTTGGTACCTCTTCATAATATAATTTTAACTTAAAAGGAAATACTAACATTTTTAAGAAAATAAATTTAGATACCATGATAGGATGATTGTGGTGAAAAGTTGTCCTAGGTGATTTAACAAAGTGGATAGGGATGCCTCATTTGGAGAGTAGGTGAGTTGGAGGAACTTGAGTGAACTCTTAAAAAAGAGAGGTAAAAATGGAAGAGGTAAAGACAAAATTACAATGACAAAGAGAGGAAATGTCAAAAAAAAAAAGGCGGGGGGGGGGCGGGGGGGGGGGGCATGGTAAGGGCGAGCTTTTGTGGATGAGCATGACAGTTAAGTGAATATGAGAACATGGAATCAATGAATATAAATAAAGGTATAAAAATGTAAATGAAAAGTGTCGTTGGTGATTTATGAGTGAGTTCATTTTTCCATAACATGGCGTGCTTGAATTTTCTAACAAGTAGATGAAAATGTCCGTTGCATTGTCAAGTCTCGCCCGAACCAATTTGAATTTTGTGATGCTCGTTGCGCTGTCAACTCTTGCCCAAACCTATTCGAAATCACCTATGCTAGTGGTTTCTGCTATGGGTGACACCGTGGATACTGGTGCGATGGCTGCTTCATTTAGTGTAGCTGCCTCTAGTCTAAAACATTCCGCTGCTATGGATGCTGGAGCTGTGGTTACTCTTTTTGGTGTCATTGCCCCTGTTGTTGACGGTGATCCTATTGTGGGTGCTAAGGTCCATCCCAGACCTTCTTCTTTTGTTGGTGGGTGAAGATTTGCTCGCTTGGCTAGATCTCTGGCTCATCCCCCCAAGGGGATTCATCCCCTTCCTTGTGCCAAGACTTCCCCTGTGGTGGTTTGTGGCCAAGAGGTTACGGAAAATGTTGATTTCTACCAATGTTGTGCATTGGTTTGTAGATTAGCTGGGTTTTGGCCTTCTCATCCATACCTCCATCGCTGGGTGAGTGATTCCTAGAAGCCTTTGGTTACTCATAGCATTGGGATTTTTCCTTGTGCTAAAGGCTTTTTCATTACTCCCTTTGCTTCTTCTCATAGTCATGATTTGGTGCTGGGAAAGTTGCGGGCTTGGGGAGTTCACTCTCTCTTTGCCAAACCCTAGACAATTTCTCTTAACCCTCTTACCGAACCACTTATGGTATGGGTTCGCCTTCCTAATCTTACCCTTCATTTTTGGAAGAATTCTTGTTACAAGGCTATTGGCAACTCTATTGACCGATTTTTAAAGGTTGATGATTCCACGTCGACCATGGGTCATTCTACCTTTGCCTGCATTTTAATAGATATTGATATCTCTATGCCTCTTCCTAGGGATGTGATTCTTATGGTTTGGGATAGGCCATGGAATTAATCGTTGGATTATGAGGGCCTCCCCTTTCGCCGTTGGAGATGATTCTCAATGGGTCACTTAGCTTGAGATTGCTCTATCTCATGTCACAGAGGTGTTGCTACTTGGTGGAAGGATGCTACTGCTGATTACTTGACTGTTAAAGCTTTTGATTTTGATTTTGATGACTCCTCTCATGATAAGGTTGTGCCTCTAACTACTGTTAAATATTTTGCTAACCCTTTCATCACTATTGATGTTGCCTCCTTTGTCCTTGTGGATCTTGCACTTGCTACTCCTGTTTTGCAACATTGTTCTACTCTTGGTGATTTTTCTCTAGATGGTGTTTTGCAACAGTCTGTTGACCCTGTTTTGCAACAATGTTCTGCTCTTGGTGGTTCTGCAATAGTTTGTTGCTATTGCAAACAGATACTCTGGGGGGACCTCCCTACATGATTCTTCTTTCGATGTCCATAATAGTATTGCCAAGACTGTTGTTTGTTGCATACGGAAGGGGAAGTTCCCCCTACCCCCCCAAACCCCTCCTTGTCAAGTTTTAGGTGTTTCTCCCCACTCTTGAGTTGGGTTTTGGGTTGTTGCTGGTTTGGTAGACTTTTAACAATAGAATTTTAGCCCGCTGTTAAAGGCTCGTCTAACCTTACTTTGTTTTGGGTCTACACCCTTGTTTTATCGTCTTTCTTTACCACCTACGGGATAAAGGGCCAACACCCTTGTTTTTCTGCTTGTCTTAATAAAAAACATGGTGTGCTTGAGGTGATGATGAGTATATGCTAGTGATGATATTCATAATAAAATTCATATGCATTAAAAAACCTAAAATTGTTATAGCATAGGACAAGATGCATCATGATATGAGGGACCATGCTAGCATGATGTCTTATGCATGAATGATTGACTCATGCATACAACAAAAAATGTAAATAGTAGATATGATCAACACACATATCCTCAAGAGACATCATGATATAATGGGTTGTGATGACTTAAAGTATGTTGTGGATCAAAAATAAAAAAACATAAATAAATCAATATGCAAACAAATAAGAATATACACATAAAGTTGGAAACCAAGTTATAGATTATTGTGGTATCGCATAGTGATGCCAAATTTAGGAACAATATGTCCCATTTAATGATATGTGCAATTCTAAACAAGGGTTTAATCAAGAGGAAAAGGTAAGAATCTATGTGGCTTGAGTGATTGTGTGTGCAATAAGGTAAATTTTTTTCCTAAGTTTTGGATGGAAAGACTTATAAGGTGTGTGCATTTATGCATGTTGGCTACTAGGGATATGGTGATACTAGGGTACATGTCATAATGTCAAAAGTTTTTATTGAGGATAACCAATGTGCTTATCTAACACGAGTCAAGATGCGAGGCAAGCCCTAACAAAAGCCAAAATGTGATATGCATGGATGCACACAACAAAAATTAGGATAGAAGATACGAATGAAACTATGTGGAATAAATGGGGTGGACAATACTTTATTTTTTCTCCATGTGCAAAGGATGCCTTTGCATGATGGAAACTTAGTGTTTATAGATGATAATGACATATAGGTTTTTATCATGGTACTTTCCCAAAGTAACATAGACATGATTTTCATTAGAAAGAAGTTTATCTCTTTACCATTTTGCTTTCATTTTTTTTGTGATTATATAACCTTTTGATGATTTCGGCATAAAAAACATATATGGTGAGCTAATGTAGTTGACTAGCATGCTCTTATTCATTTGTTGCTTCTGGATTCGATTGTGTAAGCCAATTTTTATATCAACATTTCGAATCACACTCTGTGATTTATCATCAAGATGAAGAAGAACTCTAAGGAGATGAAAGATAATGAGTTGCAGATTTGAGGAAGAAAAAAAAGATGGAGGGAAGGAAAGGGCACGAAGAACAAGGAAGAAAAATAAAAACTAAACAAATAACCAATAGAAATTAGCTAAAATATCATAAGGTACTAAAAGAAGAAAAGATACAAACAGTCTAAAAAAATATAAAAAATACAAAAATACAAATAGTCTAAAAAAATATAAAAAAATGAAAAGAATTAAAAAAATTAAATAAGATTGATAAATATCCAAATGAAAAATGAAAAATGAAAAAATGAAAGTAAATAAAAGATAAATAAATGTACAAATGAAAAAATATAAAAATATAAGTTAAATAACATATAAATAAATTTACATTTTTATATTTATTAATCTTATTATACTTAAATTATTACATTTTTCATTTATATATTTATTAATCTTATTACTAAATACATTAGGATATATTTTATAGACTACAAATGCAACAACCCTATTGGTGCAGGAGCACCTAGGACTTAGGCTCATAGTCCTTTCACAATTTTGGCTAGTACTGACCTTAGCCAAGTTAGGTTCCTAATAAGGACTCCAGGAGGGTCCAAGGAGTGAGTGTGATGTTTGATTTGAGTTAGGTGTAGGCCTAGTTGAGCTGGGTTTCTTCCTAGGTTTGCACTTTGTGAATAGGTAGTAGTTTGAGTACTTGAGATTGGCCTTCTTGATAGTCAAAAGTGGCATAACTTGGTATGAGCATTAGAGAGGTATATAATGGTCTTAGGAATGCTTAAAAAGTTAGGAGTAATGACTTGAAATAGGTTACATGGGTTGGCAAAGCAAAAAGTGGAAAGTTGTAAAAGTTGTCATGACAACTTTTGTCCTAAAGGAGCTTAGCGGTGGAGTTAGGGATAGCACAATGCCCTAGAATGCCTCCACACATGGGGAAGAGTATTTAAACCTCCTCTTGCATGGTTACCAAGGTTGGAAGTTTGATTTTGTAAGATTAACAATCTGAAACTACTCATTTTCGGACTGTTATCACAATTTTGGTCTTATTTTGCATAAAATGTGAATGATAATGGATTGAATCCATTGATCCAGTTATGGATTGAAGTTCTTTGGTGTGTTCCTGTGTCATTTGATTCATCTCAAGCTTTGTAGTTAGTGTGTGTTGGTGTTTTCATTGTTTTGTTTTCAATCAACCGGTTTTGGCTTGTAAATAGCAATTTCATGTAAAATGGTTGCCCCATAGAATCCCTCTGTGCTACCATCATGGCCTATTGGGACATGGAAGGAAACCCCTTGTACAATGTATATATGGAGGGAGGAGTTCTGGAAGTGGTGTTTGACATGGAGACCACCTTGTTCTAGGCGAGTCCAGGAGCAACTCGGCTAGAGAAGACAGGGTGAAATTTGAGTGCATAGTGCAGAGGTGAACACAAAACCATAGCCAAATCATTTGGAGAGGTTCATGAGGCCCATACAAACTTGCCACAATAGGGAGAAACCTTGACAAGACCTACAGATACCCATTTCACTAAATTGATCAGTCACTGCTGGTTAAGAGGACTATAAACCCTAGTAAACCCTCATTTTTGGGTTAGGGCATTGTACGACGAGTTGGGAAACCAAAACCACCAAAATCTCTTAGGGTTGGGTGAGTGTTTGAAGGAAAAAAACCTTGTTGCAGGGTGTTTTGGACTGTTTTCCTCAAAACCCTTGAAAACTGGATTTTGGAGGCCTAATAGGGGCTCATTCCTTGTAGCCCTATTTCTAGGCAAAATGGTGAAATCTGTAGGACAGATAATTAATGCAAACCACAAATGGACCCAAATGGAATTCATTCCATGTTAAATGCTACCTCCACACCTCTGCAATGACTCACAATAGTATGGGGGTGAATTTGACAAGTTGTTGTCAAGATAGCACAATTGAGCATATGGAAGTCATTTGGTAATGGTTGGGTTCCTAGTTAAACACTTGTTGCAAACACATTGAGATTGGCAAAGAGAAAGCCCTAGAAGAGATTGAGAAGGACTTGGAGGTCTTGGAGCATAGCTAGACCTGGAGAGGTTGGTGGAATTGAGCAACACTAACTAGGTGAAGTGTGAGCAAGCTAGGCAAACCCCATCAAATTGGTATCAGAGCCTATAAGATTTGGGATAGGAGAGTAGATGTCCTCAGTGGAATCTGTAGGAGACAACACCATGGTGACCAATGCAGAGTTGGCAAAGAAAGTGGATGATCAGGGGGAAGAAAATAGACTCCCGAAGAAGAAGTTGATTGAATTGGAAAGTAAGCTTGGTGAGATTGAAACCAAGGCAGATGAAGTGTTGGTAAAGGTTGAAAGAGAAAAAGGGAAGGGTAAAGAGGTGTCAGAGATAGACAAAGTACCTGAACTTGATCCTGTTTTAGAACAAGAACCTTTCCTAAAGGCATTGAAGGCCTTAAGTGGAAAATCACTAGAAGGATTGCCATTGTTTACTGGTAAGATGGAAGCAGAAGTGGTTCTAGAATGGATAGAGGGCATGGAGAACCATTTTGAGTGTGAAGTCATAAATGAAGCCCAAAGAGTTAAAGTGGCCAAGGCTAGGATGAGAGGAGCTGCTCTCACATGGTGGAAATTTGTGCAAGATGAGAGAAAGAAAATGGGAAAAACACCCATCTCTTCTTGGAAATGGATGTTAGTCAAAATTAAAGAAGTCTATCTCCCTGATGACTATGAAGTGCAGACTCATAGGAAGAGACAAAACCTAAGACAAAAAGAGTTTGATGTAAGTGGTTATATGGAGGAGTTTCACAAACCTAGCCTTAGATCTCATGCGGTGGAAGAAGAAAGTCTCAAAGTTGCTAGGTACCTAAATGGACTACAGTGGAACATCCAAGAGGAACTCAGTCTAATGAGCCCAAAGACAGTTCATCAAAGCTATCAACTTGCCCTTAAAGTGGAAGAAAAACTCAAAAGAAAACATGAATCAAGTAGTAATAGGGGCAGGGGTAGAGGAAAAGAAAATAGAGGTCATAGGGGAAGGCTTTGGACGAAGAAGTTCAGAGAAAAGAACACAAGGTGAGTCTAAATTCATTGAGCAACAAGAAAGTGGCACTGGTAAAGGAGGATTCAATAGAGGAAGGGGGTCAAGCAATGGTTTCAGAGGAAGATCTAGTGGACAGGGTAGAGGTTCCTCATATTTTGCATCAATGAAGTGTTACCATTGCAACCAATTTGGTCATCCAACATATAGGTGTCCAGAGAAGGGATCATCATCACAAAATAGTGAAAGGAGAGTGAACTACCTTCAAGAAGAGACTTCAAGCAACAAGACTTCAGAGGTTGTCTTAGAATTAGAGGTAGGTGACAACTTGATGATAAGGAGAACTTTGATAAAAGAACCTATCAAAGAAGAGCCTAGCCAAAGGAGGTCATTATTTAGGATCAAATGGAAGATAATGGACAAAGTTTGCAAAGTGATCATTGATTTAGGGTCAACAGACAACATTGTGTCAGAAGAGGCAGTGAGTAAGCTTAAATTACAAAGGATACCTCACAACAACCCTTAGAGAGTCACTTGGTTGAACAAAGGCCAACATGTCCTAGTCAATGAGCAAGTATGGGTGGATTTTACCATTGGGAGGTATAAGGACAAAGTGTTATGTGATGTCCTACCCATGGATGCATGCCATCTTCTATTAGGAAGACCATGGCAATTTGATAGAGAAGCTATTCATGATGGAACCAAGAATGAATACTCATTCAAAAAAGATGGAGTCACATTCAAGATCCAATCTATCCTTGAGGAAGGTGAAAAGAGGGCAGCAGGTCCTAATGTTCTTTTGGTGAGTGAAAAAATAGTTCTTGAAGACACTTGAGGAAGGTGAAGGTATAGGGTTTGCATTAGTAATGAAGCCTAAAGAGGAAGACAAGAAAGAGAAGCTCGATTTGCCAATAGAGGTTCAAGAATTATTGAAGAAGTTCAAAGGGATAGTGAGTGATGGACAACCATCCACCTTACCTCCTAAAAGAACAATAAGCCATCAAATAGACTTTATTCTGGAGTGTCCTTACCTAACAAGGCAGCTTACAAAATGACTCCCCAACAAAATTTTGAGATTGCCAAACAAATCCAAGAGATTTTAGACCAAGGTCTAATTAGGAAAAGCATTAGCCCTTGTGTTGTATCTACCATTTTAGTCCCAAAGAAAGGTGGTACTTGGAGATTGTGCACTGACTCTAGAGCTATAAATAGGATCACCATCAGATATAGGTTTCCAATTCCTAGAATAGGGGACCTAATGGATTGTTTAGGGGAAGCCAAATACTTTACCAAGATTGACCTTAAAAATGGATACCACCAAATTAGGATTAAGGAGGGTGATGAATGGAAAACTGCATTCAAGACAATAGAGGGTCTTTATGAGTGGCTTGTAATGCCATTTGGCTTATCCAATGCTCCAAGCACCTTCATGAGACTCATGAATGAGGTGATGAAGGACTTCATAGGTAAATTTGTGGTGGTATATCTAGATGATATTCTCATTTTCAGTAAGGATAGAGTAGATCATATTAATCATTTGCAAAATGTGTTACAAAGATTGTATGAAGAGAAGCTAGCCATGAACTTGGACAAGTGTGAATTTGTTAAGCAGGAGTTGGTTTACCTTGGGTTTGTGTTGTCTCAAGGAAACCTCACGATGGATCCCAGCAAGGTTGAAGCCATAGTAAATTGGCCTACTCCTAAGTCAACAACAGAGGTGAGAAGCTTCCATGGACTAGCTCAGTACTACAAGAAGTTCATTAGGCAATTCAGTGCTATATGTGCACCAATGCTGGACACTATTAGAGGTGGAATGAAGGAAAAGTTTCAGTGGAATGAACAAGAAAATAGAGGTTTTGAAACCTTGAAGGAGAAGATAGCTACTCAACCTGTGTTAGTGTTGCCTAGTTTTGAGAAACTCTTCATAGTGGAATGTGATGCAAGAAATGTTGCAGTAGGTGCTATCCTAAGCCAAGAAGAAAGACCAGCAGCTTTCCATTGTGAGAAGATAAGTGATGCAAAGAGGAAATACTCCTCATATGACCTGGAATTATATGCTTTAGTGCAGGCTTTAAGGAAGTGGAGACACTATCTCCTTAGGATCCTAAGGAATTTGTAGTCTATACGGACAACCAAGCTTTGAGATTTCTAAACTCACAAGAAAAAATTAGTCACAAACACATGAAGTGGGTGGAGTACATGCGAGCCTACACATTCACAATCAAGCACAAAAAAGGTCAATTAAACCGGGTTGCTGATGCATTGAGCAAAAGACTCTTTACAGTCCAAGAAATTCACTTAAGGAGCATAGGTGTTGACAGTTTTAGAGACCTATACCCGGATGATGAAGACTTCTCAAATGCCTACAAGGTATGAAAAGAGTATCAAAATCATTTTCAAAGTGAGTATTCAGATTTTACCTTGCAATATGGACTATTGCTTAGAGGAGGATAACTATGTGTGCCTAGAGGGTCAATGAGAGAAAATCTCATACAAGAGAAGCATAATGGCAGTATTAGTGGTCATTTTGGAGTCAAGAAGACTCAAGAGTTAGTTCAAAGGTATTATTATTGGCCTAGGATGAATCAAGATGTGAAGAAGTATGTGGAGACTTGTATTGTTTATCAAAAGGCCAAGGGCACTTCTTCAAATGCCAGTTTATACAAACCTCTTCCCATACCAAATAGACCTTGGGAGTGCATTAGTATGGACTTTGTAGTAGGTTTAACAAGGACAAAGTAGGGGGTTGACAACATTTATGTCATTGTGGACAGATTTAGTAAGATGGCCCACTTTGTACCTTGCAAGACTACTCATGATGCATGCCAAATAGCTCATTTGTTCTTCAAGGAAGTGATAAGGATACATGGTTTACCCATGAGCATTGTTTCAAATAGAGACTCAAAGTTCATGAGTCATTTTTGGAAAAAACTTTGGCAAAAGCTTGGCACCAACCTATCTTTTGGATCAGCCTACCATCCACAAATAGATGGGCAGACCGAAGTGGTAAATAGGAGCTTAGGGAACTTATTGAGGTGCCTTAACAAAGAGTATGGTCAGGCATGCAATCAAGTGCTTTCACAAACTGAATATGCTTACAATGACACAACAAATAGAACCACCAGAAAGAGCCCTTTTGAAGTGGTCTATGGTCTTCACCCAAGGGGTATATTGGAGTTAAGGGACTTAGGTAATGCAACAACAAGAAGTGGATATGCAAAAGACTTTGCACAGTCAATGAAGGAGGTACACGAATCAGTCAAGGAAGCATTGATGGAGAACACAAGTAAGATCAAGCAAAAGGTTGATGAGAGAAGGAAGAACCTACAATTCCAAGTAGGAGATCTTGTCATGGTGCATGTAAACAAAGCAAGGCTACAACAAGGAGTACCTAACAAGTTGCAAATGAGAAGGTTGGGTCCATGTGCCATTCTAGCCAAGTATGGAGAAAATGCATACAAGGTGGACCTACCTAGCGACATAAGACTGTCACCGGTTTTCAACATAGAAGACTTAGTTACTTACAAAGGACCAATTCAAGGTTCAGATTGTAGTCACTCATAGGTATCTAATGATGCAAACAATCTTCAATTACCAGCAAAACCAAATCCAACGGTTGAGAAGGTATTGAGTTCAAGAATCGCTAAGAAGAAAAGGCATCAAAACTATTGGGAGCACCTAATCAAGTGGCAGGGTATGGATGATGCTGAGGCTACATGGGTCCTTGAGATAGAGTTTAAGAAGTTAGGCATTGATCAGAATATGATCCCCAAAGAGGTGACTTAGTTTTCTTTTGTTTGGGAGAATGGTGCAGGAGCACATAGGACTTAGGCTCATAGTCCTTTCACAATTTTGGCTTGTACTGACCTTAGCCAAGTCAGGTTCCTAATAAGGACTCCAGGAGGGTCCAAGGAGTGAGTGTGATGTTTTATTTGAGTCAAGTGTAGGCCTAGTTGAGTTGGTTTTCTTCCTAGGTTTGTACTTTGTGAATAGGTAGTAGTTTGAGTAGTTGAGATTGGCCTTCTTGATGGTCAAAAGTGGCATAAATTGGTATGAGAATTAGAGAGGTATAGAATGGTCTTACTAATTATTAAAAAGTCATGAGTAATGACTTGAAATAGGCTACATAGGTTGGCAAAGCAAAAAGTGGAAAGTTGTCATGGCAGCTTTTGTCCTAAAGGAGCTTAGCGGTGGAGTTAGGGATAGAACAACGCCCTAGAATGCCTCCACACATGGGGAAGAGTATTTAAACCTCCTCTTGCATATTTACCAAGGTTGGAAGTTTGATTTTGTAAGATTAACAATATGAAACTACTCATTTTCAGACTGTTATCACAGTTTTGGTCTTATTTTGCATAAAATGTGAATGATAATGGATTGAATCCATTGATTCAATTATAGATTGAAGTTCTTTGGTGTGTTCCTATTTCATTTGATTCATCTCAAGCTTTGTTGTTAGTGTGTGTTGGTGTTTTCAATGTTTTGTTTTCAATCAACCAGTTTTGGCTTGTAAATGGCAATTTCATGTAAAATGGTTGCTCCATAGAATCCCTCCATGCTACCATCATGACATGTTGGGACATGGAAGGAAAACCCTTGTATAGTGTATATATGCAAGGAGGAGTTCTGGAAGTCATGTTTGACATGGCTACCACCTTGTTCTAGGCGAGTCCAGAAGCAACCTGACTAGAGAAGACAGGGTGAAATTTGAGTGTATAGTGCAGAGGTAAACACAAAACCATAGCCAAATCATTTGGAGAGGTTCATGAGGCCCATACAAACTTGCCACAATAGGGAGAAACCTTGACAA
The DNA here is from genome assembly GCF_030272615.1 of Cryptomeria japonica. Lineage (NCBI taxonomy): Eukaryota > Viridiplantae > Streptophyta > Pinopsida > Cupressales > Cupressaceae > Cryptomeria > Cryptomeria japonica. Next base: position 148,329,481 of record NC_081406.1, on the reverse strand, counting down.
AACCTATAGATACCCATTTCACTAAATTGATCAGTCACTGCCGATTAAGAGGACTAGAAACCCTAGTAAACCCTCATTTTTGGGTTAGGGCATTGTATGACGAGTTGGGAAACCAAAACCACCAAAATCTCTTAGGGTTGGGTGAGTGTTTGAAAAAAAAAACCTTGTTGTAGGGTCTTTTGGATCGTTTTCCTCAAAACCCTTGAAAACCAGATTTTGAAGGCCTAATAGGGGCTCATTCCTTGTAGCCCTATTTGTGAAGCTCTGATACTAAAAGTAAACAAGATGAGAGGTGGGGGGGTGGTGAATCATACAAACTTAGTCTTCAATATATTCAATAGATTCAACCTCGGCAGCTTATAATTTAGAATACATAACCAAAACTGTAAAACATTCAAACTCATGAACATATAACATCACAACACATATAACACCAGATTTAACGTGGAAACCCAAATAGGGAAAAACCACTGTGGGATTTCGGACCCACTAAGAAATATACCCTTCTAGAGTATGCTCGATTAAAAGCAAATCCTGTTAAAGATTACAAACACATTGCTAGATGTGACCCAGTTAAGGGATTTCCCTCAGACTTGTTAGAGTCTTGCACTTTGTTAGAAGTGACCTTGTCAAAGGATTTCAAACACTCATTTAGAATGTTACCTTGCTAGAGGGTTTACAAATAAGACTGTTAGGTCCACTCGGTTAAGAGATTTCCTATCACTTACAAAATAAACAACAGTAATAAAATATATCTGCAACTTCACATCTGAAATGTTAAAGTAGATTCTTATTTGCTCAAAACAATCTTGTCATAAGACTTATCTAATCCCTTGATGGGCTTGCTGGGCTTCTCAATCTATTCTTCAATTAGATCTTCAAGCTTCTGAGCTCGGTAAACATTCCTGTAGCATCACTATGCATACATTTGCCCGCATGAAGTGTTTATCAACAATTCCTTATTTATAAACAATTTCTAACTACTTAATCTCCTTGATCACATTTCCCATGATCAATCTTAGCCATCAGATCATCAAACTTGACTAGGTTCAATGTATCCTTCGATCTAAAAATGTTTTACCTCGCCTTGGAACTTGCATTCCTTCCTGGGAACTTGTGCTAGATTATTGCGGTTCAATCTGTGCTGTAGATCTTCCTCCTGTATTTTCATTGTCGTAGATTCTTAACAAACTTCTTGTGCGACAAACCAATCATTTATTCATCTCCAGCTCATCAGCATCCTTCATTAAATAATGTTTTTATCCATCCAATGCGATCTATTATAACTCGGTTGTTACTCGGTTAATACTGAACTTCGCTCGGTAGACATTCTGCCTTCGTTAACCGATATCGATAACCTTAGGGTTTACCGACTAGGTCCCTTGCTTGGT